>NC_092092.1:58299695-58614695 GCF_045679555.1 Salvelinus alpinus
CAAAGAGACACTGCGGTAGTCCAAAACCTAACTGCCTCCACATTGTTTCTAATCTCACCAGAGTGTGTGATTTGTTCTGCACCAGCTGACGGAGAGGCACAGTTCAGGGCTCCTCCACAGCTTTGTGCAGTTTAATACCTAGCTCTACACGGCGAACAGCAAGCAGCATGCTATTCTATTAAATAATTCATGGCTCCCTAATTCCCTGTCGTGTGTTCCATAATTAGTGTGTCTCAAAGTTAGTTTGCCTGCCAGCCCTGGCAAAAACAAAACGTCACCCCGCTACGAGACTGTGGTGTCGTTCCCAAAAGATGCTGCAGCTGTGTCCCCTCCTTTACTAAATCTTTATCTTCTGTCACCTCCTCTGCCCGGGTGACGCAACTGACACTTTCCCCAGTGCTAACAGGAATTATGTACAGTTACACGCGCTTGTTTACCAGAGCCGCACTCGCCCAGTGCCAGCCACATCAATTCCGAGCCACACCCGATACCCGACATTAGGACAGAGTTTTCACCGCAACCCGACTCACCCGCGTAGAATTGTTCCGAGAGTCGATCCATTACCCGCCAAATAACATGCATTTATTGTTTGTTTTTATGACTTCAGAGTAGTAGGGTATTATTCCCCTTCCCTGAATGAATGAATTTGTCTGCATGTCTATTCAATATTTGGATAAAAGCAAACCACCTCATTAATTGAGAACAATATATCTTTTTTCACAACGCAAAGCGGCACATGGAGAATCAAATCGCTTTGGAAAAAAGTGCCTTCTAATTAGCGTTCTTACCTAATGATAGCCAACATAACAACACCTTTACATTCAATATTGTTTAGATAAACAAGTAGTTTAATTGAAACTTAAACAATCAATTCTCGGAATCTAATATAGGCTGCAAAAATACATTTATTTAGTAGGCTATACTCAAACTTTTACCAGCCTCGCCGGTTTAAACTTAATACGGCCTGTATTAATGTAGGCCTAATAATTAAATGATAGCTAACATCTACCTGTCTTTGTCCACAATGACTCCAAAATAACAAATTGGGGATTTCAATCGCGCAGCACCTCTTTCCATAATGGTGTATTTTCCCATCATAAACTCAATTTTTATTTATCCGGTTACGTTAGCCATTTTCACGTGAGCCAGGCTAGCCAGGGGAAGTCAACTTGGCAATGCATTCTCACGTGAGCCAGGCTAGCCAGGGAAAGTCACCTTGGCAATGCATTCTTACGTGAGCCAGGCTAGCCAGGGAAAGTCAACTTGGCAATGCATTCTCACGTGAGCCAGGCTAGCCAGGGAAAGTCAACTTGGCAATGCATTCTCACGTGAGCCAGGCTAGCCAGGGAAAGTCAACTTGGCAATCCATTCTCACGTGAGCCAGGCTAGCCAGGGAAAGTCAACTTGGCAATGCATTCTCACGTGAGCCAGGCTAGCCAGGGAAAGTCAACTTGGCAATGCATTCTCACGTGAGCCAAGCTAGCCAGGGAAAGTCAACTTGGCAATGCATTCTCACGTGAGCCAGGCTAGCCAGGGAAAGTCAACTTGGCAATGCATTCTGACGTGAGCCAGGCTAGCCAGGGAAAGTCAACTTGGCAATGCATTCTCACGTGAGCCAGGCTAGCCAGGGAAAGTCAACTTGGCAATGCATTCTCACGTGAGCCAGGCTGGCCAGGGAAAGTCAACTTGGCAATGCATTCTCACGTGAGCCAGGCTGGCCAGGGAAAGTCAACTTGGCAATGCATTCTCACGTGAGCCAGGCTGGCCAGGGAAAGTCAACTTGGCAATGCATTCTCACGTGAGCCAGGCTAGCCAGGGAAAGTCAACTTGGCAATGCATTCTCACGTGAGCCAGGCTAGCCAGGGAAAGTCAACTTGGCAATGCATTCTCACGTGAGCCAGGCTGGCCAGGGAAAGTCAACTTGGCAATGCATTCTCACGTGAGCCAGGCTAGCCAGGGAAAGTCAACTTGGCAATGCATTCTCACGTGGGGGGACGGAACATAAGCTCTGCACGTGGACAAATTAGATAGTTTCACCTAGGGCAACGTTAATGGAGTATTCCATTACTTGCAACAGTATAAATATATAGGCCTATATTTAACAATGAAAAGGCTTTGTATGAATTAAATACAATCATTCAGGGGTGGCACGCACCTCAAAAAAGTATGTATGGATGGCTGGGGGGTGGTCCTTTGCATTTTTCAAACAACTAAAACACATTTTTCCTGCAATCTAGAGCCATAATCATTATGCTTAATTCTATGTAAAAAATAAGTGTATTTTTCAGCATATCTAAGCATAACTCTTGAACTGTCTGTATCCTCCTGAATGGTGGTTCTATTTCAAAAGAAACAAAATATGCTTCACTGCATCTCTGCTAAAATCTGCATAAAGATTGAAAGGAAAGTGGGTCTAATTCAGTACATTTAGTAATTGAGTGCTTTTCTAAAGTTTACCAACCTTGCCAGCAGGCATGCCAGCTAAGATAGCAGGACAAGCTAGCTACTCTAACTTCATTGATAGCCTTAAATGGCTTCTTGGTAGCTAGTTATGAGGTTAGGAGATTGTGAATCTATCTGGGCTAGTTAACTTCTTTGGGGTAGGGGGCAGTATTTTCACGTCCGGATGAAAAGCGTGCCCAGAGTAAACGCGTGCCCAGCTACTCAGCCATAAAAGCTAGAATATGCATATTATTAGTAGATTTGGTTAAAAAAACACTCTGAAGTTTCTAAAACTGTTTGAATGATGTCTGTGAGTATAACAGAACTCATATGGCAGGCAAAAACCTGAGAGAAAATCCAACCAGGAAGTGGGAAATACTTCGTTTGTCAGGTTTTTACGGACTGTAATATAACTTTTTTAACTTTTCGTCTGTACTTTCCGCTGGACTTGCCCGTGCGTCGTGAGTTTGGAAAGTGTACTGAACACTAGAACAACAAGGAGGAATTTGGACATAAATAATGGACATTATCGAACAAAACAAACATTTATTGTGGAACTGGGATTCCTGGGAGTGCATTCTGATGAAGATCATCAAAGGTAAGTGAATGTTTATAATGTTATTTCTGACTTCTGTTAACTGCACAATATGGCGGATATATTTTTGTCTTGATTGGGCTCTGAGCGCCGACCTCAGATTATTGCATGGTTTGCTTTATCCGTAAAGCTTTTTTGAAATCTGACACAGCGGTTGCATTAAGCAGAAGTGCATCTAAAATTCCATACTTAACACTTGTATTTTCATCAACATTTATAATGAGTATTTCTGTAAATTGATGTGGGTCTCTGCAAAATCACCGGATGTTTAGGAACTACTGAACGTAACGTGCGAATGTAAACTCAGATTTTTGTATATAAATATGAACTTTACCGAACAAAACATACATGTATTGTGTAACATGAAGTCCTATGAGTGTCATCTGATGAAGATCATCAAAGGTTAGTGATTAATTTGATCTATATTTCTGCTTTTTGTGAATCCTCTCTTTGGCTGGAAAAATGGCTGTGTTATTCTGTGAATAGGCACTCACCTAACATAATAGTTTGGTTTGCTTTCGTCGTAAAGCCTTTTTGAAATCGGACACTGTGGCTGGATTTACAACAAGTGTATCTTTAAAATGGTGTAAAATACATGTATGTTTCAGGAATTTTAATTATGGGATTTCTGTTGTTTTGAATTTGGCGCCCTGCAGTTTCACTGGCTGTTGAAGAGGTGGGACGCTACCGTGCTAAGTGGCTAGTATTATTATTATTAGCACAACAACCCAAAAATGTAAAGAAAATAAAGAAATATATATACAGTACCAGTCAGAAGTTTGGACACACCTACTCATTTAAGGGTTTTTCTTTATTTTTAATAGTTTCTACATTGTAGAATAATAGTGAAGACATCACAACTATGAAATAACACATATGGAATCATGTAGTAACCAAAAAAGTGTTAAACAAATCAAAATATATTTTAGATTGGAGATTCTTCAAAGTAGCCATCCTTTGCCTTGATGACAGCTTTGCATACTCTTGGCATTCTCTCAACCAGCTTCACGTGGGAGTCACCTGGAATGCATTTCAATTAACAGGTGTACCTTATTAAAAGTTCAGTTGTGGAATTTCTTTCCTTCTTAATGCGTTTGAGCCAATCAGTTGTGCTGTGACAAGGTAGGGGTGGTATACAGAAGATAGACCTAATTGGTAAAAGACCAAGTCCATATTATGGCAAGAACAGCTCAAATAAGCAAAGAGAAACAACAGTCCATCATTACTTTAAGACATGAAGGTCAGTCAATCCAGAAAATTTCAAGAACTTTGAAAGTTTCTTCAAGTGTAGTCGCAAAAACCATCAAGCTCTATGATGAAACTGGCTCTCATGAGGACCGCCACAGGAAAGGAAGACCCAGAGTGACCTCTGCTCCAGAGGACAAGTTCATTGGAATTACCAGCCTCAGAAATTGCAGCCCAAATAAATGCTTCACAAAGTTCAAGTAACAGACACATCTCAACATCAACTGTTCACAGGAGACTGCGTGAATCAGGCCTTCATGGTTGAATTGCTGCAAAGAAACCACTACTAAAGGACAACAATAAGAAGAAGAGACTTGCTTGGGCCAAGAAACACGAGCAATGGACATTGGAAATCTGTCCTTTGGTCTGATGAGTCCAAATTTGAGATTTTTGGTTCCAACCGCCATGTCTTTGTGAGATGCAGTGTAGGTGAATGGATGATCACTGCGTGTGTGGTTGCCACCGTGAAGCATGGAGGAGGAGGTATGATGGTGTGGGGGTGCTTTGCTGGTGACACTGTCAGTGATTTATTTAGAATTAAAGGCACAATTAACCAGCAAGGATACCACAGCATTCCGGAGCGATACGCCATCCCATCTGGTTTGCGCTTAGTGGGATTATCAATTGTTTTTCAACAGGAAAATGACCCAACACCTCTCCAGGCTGTGTAAGGTCTTTTTGACCAAGAAATAGAGTGATTGAGTGCTGCATCAGATGACCTGGTCTCCACAATCACCCGACCTCAACCCAATTGAGATGGTTTGGGATGAGTTGGACCGCAGAGTGAAGGGAAAGCAGCCAACAAGTGCTATGTGGGAACTCCTTCAAGACTGTTTTAAAAGCCTTCCAGGTGAAGGTTGATAGAATGCCAAGAGTGTGCAAAGCTGTCATCAAGGCAAAGGGTGGCTACTTTTAAGAATATTTTGATTTGTTGAGCACTTTTTTGGTTACTACATGATTCCATATGTGTTATTTCATAGTTTTGATGTCTTCACTATTATTCTACAATGTAGAAAATAGTTTAAAACAAAGAAAAACCCTTGAATGAGTAGGCTTGTCCAAACATTTGACTGGTACTGTATATATTTTAAACAGGACAAATCTGAGGGGGCACATGCCCATGTGCCCCCTATGGGCATGACACCTCTGCATGTGACATTGCGTCAAACAAGTATATACCATGTCCATGACATTAGATTTGGGCAATCAAAGCACCACTACTGTCACAGGCTCCATATACTGTATAGATTAGAAGGTGAAGTGGGATATTTCTGATCAATGCAAAAATTAAATAACAATTATGGAATTAAGTTACCTTAATGAGAAGGATAAGACAACAATGAGCAACCAACAGGCTGTTGTAATCTGAATTGAGTTGTTGTAGAAAAGGACGGGGAGCGCAGCAAAACAGACTGAATTAACCTGGCTAGCTAGCTGCTAACTTAGCTGGCTAGCGTAGCTAGCTTCTTTACATCGATGTGATGCAGTCAAGACAGGCACTACCAGGTGGAATTATATATAAACTACGGCAGAAACAAGTTTGTCTTACTAGCGCGAGTATAGCTACTTTCTCTCTCCCTCCCTTCCTCCCTCCCATCTCAGACAAACCAACCGCTGCCCTTCCCCAGCTTGCTGCAGCAGCAGCACTAGCAACATGCTGTCTCTCCTGAGTCTCGCAGCAAAGTGCTCAAGTTTTTAAAAGTTTAACAAAAAAATAAAACATGTCGACTATCCGGATATTGCAAAAATGTACGATATTATTCAAAAAGTGACCCCTGTTGAGCTACACCCCTGACCCTTGTCCACACACTCTCAAGGCATGTGTGGGTGGTAGCCTACTGTGTCTTCCTCACCAATCACAGAATGGAATTCACAACACAATGCAACACAACAAGAGCTTGGGTTTGTACAACACGTATTATCTTGATTTAAAGAAATTCTGACCAGCATCATACAGTGCATTTGTAAAATATTCAGACCCCTTGACTTTTTCTACATTTTGTTGTGTTACAGCCTTATTCTAAAAGGGATAATAAAAAAATCCTCATGAATCTACACACAATAACCCATGATGACTAATTGAAAACAGGTTGTTAGAAATATTTGCAAATGTATTTCTAAAAAGAAGAAAATATATCTTATTTACATAAGTATTCAGACCCTGGGCTCCAGAGTGGCGCAGCGGTCTAAGGCACTGCATCTCAGTGCTCGAGGCGTCACTACAGACACCCTTGTTCGAATCCAGGCTGTATTACAACTGGCCGTGATTGGGAGTCCCATAGGGCGGCGCACAATTGACCCAGCATCGTCCGGGTTTGGCCGGCGTAGGCCGCAATTGTAAATAAGAATTTGTTCTTAACTGACTAGCCTAGTTGAATAAACGTTCAACACATTTTTATTTTATATGAGACTCAAAATTTAGCTCAGGTTTATCCTGTTTCCATTGATGAGATGTTGAGATGTTTCTACAACTTTATTGGAGTCCACCTGTGGTAAATTGATTGGACATGATTTGGGTAGGCACACTGTCTATATAAGGTCCCACAGTTGACAGTGCATGTCAGAGCAAAAACCAAGCCATGAGGTCGAAGGAATTGGCCATAGAGCTCCGAGACAGGATTGTGTATAGGCACAGATCTGGGGAAGGTTACCAAAACATTACTATAGCATTGAAGGTCCCCAAGAACACAGTGGCCTCCATCATTCTTAAATGGAAGAAGTTTAGATCCACCAAGACTTCCGAGAGCTGGCCGCTCGGCCAAACTGAGCAATCAGGGGAGAAGGGCCTTGATCAGGGAGGTGACCAAGAACCCGATGGTCACTCTCCACAGTTCCTCTGTGGAGATGGGAAAAACTGTCCAAATTGTCCAGAATGACAATCAGGCCTTTATGGTAGAGTGGCCAGACAGAAGCCACTCGTCAGTAAAAGGTACATGACAACCCGCTTGGAGTTTGCCAAAAGGCACCTTAAGGACTCTCAGACAATGAGAAACAAGATTCTCTGGTCTGATCAAACCAAGATTGAACTCTTTGACCTGAATGGCAAGTGTCAGGTCTGGAGGAAACCTGGCACCATCCCTACGGTGAAGCACGGTAGTGGCGGCATCCTGCTGTGAGGATATTTTTCGGCGGCAGGGACTGGGAGACCAGTCGGGATCGAGGGAAACATGAACAGAGCAAAGTACAGAGAGATCCTTGATGAAAACCTGCTCCAGAACGCTCAGGACCTCAGACTGGGGCGAAGGTTCACCTTCCAACATGACAATGACCCTAAGCACACAGCCAAGACAATACAGGAGTGGCTTCGGGACAAGTCTCTGAATGTCCTTGAATGGCCTAGGCAGAGTCCGGATTTGAACCCGATCAAATATCTCTAGAGAGACCTGAAAATAGCTTTGCAGCGACGCTCCCCATCCAACCTGACAGAGATTGAGAAGATCTGCAGAGAAGAATGGGAGAAACTCTCCAAATACAGGTGTGCCAAGCTTGTAGCGTCAAACCCAAGAAGACTTGAGGCTGTAATGGCTGCCAAAGGTGTTTCAACAAAGTACTGAGTAAATGGTCTGAATAATATTGTAAATGTGATATTTCAGTTCTTTATTTTTTATAAATGTACAAACATTTCTAAAAACCTGTTTTTGCTTTGTCATTATGTGGTAGATTGATGAGGATTTAAAAAAACAAAAAACATTTTAGAATAAGGCTGTAACGTAACAAAATGTGGAAAAAGTCAAGGGGTCTGAATACTTTCCGAATGCACTGTAATTTTTTCTGAACCACGAGCCTGCCCTGCAGGTTGAAAGAATGTTTTCATTCCACCTGCCAGCTGATTTTCTTTGCAGGTCATCAACGGGGAACATGGGTATTGAACCCGATGCAGGACTTTAAGGGGAAGGTCTGAACTGTTCATATAGAAGAGAGCTGCACAAAATCACAAAATCCAACTGTTCAAAACCCTAACATTATCACAAGTATTTACTATCAAACAGGTACATATGTATTATCAAAGGGATAATATCAAGCACATACTGTATCAAGCACTTCTTTGTATGTTCAAACAGCATCAACAAACATGGTTAAGCGAGGCATCCCATCAGGGAACCAACAAGAAAACCTAAACACAACCCAGAGGCTTCCAAAATACCACTCTAACACTAAACAAACTACTGACAATATCTTCATATGAAGATGACATTCCAGCCACACCATCTGACTGGATGATTGATGTTGAAATGGTCCAATAATGTTTGAGTTATTCCCACCTCTTCCACCCCACTGGCCTGAGGGCTCGTTTAACCCTTGACCCCTAGTAATGTTTGACAGAGAGTCTATTCAGGTATCATTAATATTGTAGCTCAACAGGGCCTGTAGGGGCTCAGCCAGGAAGTGCTGCAGGGAAGAGCTGGTGGAAGATAATATGGGGCGCAACACGGCCACTGTAGTTAACACTGACTGACTATAGGGGGCACTGCCAGGAGAGAAGGGGAGGAAGGGTGCCAAGGACAAAGAAGGGAGGGAGAGAGGGAGAGAGATGGGGAGAAGGAGAGGGAGAGGGAGAGAAAAAGACAGAGGACGATGGAAAGGGGAAACTGAAAAAGAGAGAGAACTACTGAGAGAGAGAGATAAATAAAGAGAGCCAGACAGAGCCCTGCCATGAACCAGACAGAACAGGGAGAACAGAGACAGGCTCAGAGTCTCTGGCCCTGCCCCCACACAGTAGATCCAAGCGCAGGCGAGTGGCACTCTAAAACCATCCCAGCCATGCCATGTGTCCCTCCCTCTGCGGGCACACACATTCCCATCGTGCCAGTCTGCCACCCACGTCACCCCCAGAGGGCATTCTCCATAGGCCACTGCACACAGCACGGCAGTGTTACACACACACCACCAGAACAATAGCCCACTGTTTCAAGGACATCACAAAGACTACCTCTATAAACTTTGGTATTATGATGATGAGGATAATTTAGGCAAAACTGAAAGGCAACAGATTATTCAGCCATCAATAATCTATTAATTGTATTGTTCACAGGTAGTATAATGGTCTTGTTCAACCAAGTAGCCTTTTCCTAAAGCTCTAGGTACTTTAGATTGTAAGGGTTAATTCTTTAGAGTCTAAGACATTGTGGGAGGGGGGGGGGGGGCTAAACTGATATTTCAAATTGTTTTAAGATGGTCATACTATGGATCATTTAGCTATATGATTTAGAATTTTAGGACCCCTTTAGGTATAAAAAAAAATATAAAATATTGATTTTGGGGGCCTCTCGAGTGGTGCAGTGGTCTAAGGCTCTGTCGCAGCCGGCCGTGACCGGGAGACCCATGGGGCGGCGCACAATTGGCCAAGCGTCGTCCGGTTAGGGGAGGGTTTGGGGATGTCCTTGTCCTGTGGCGGCCCGGGCGCAGTGCACGCTGACACGGCCGCCAGGTGTACGGTGTTTCCTCCGACACATTGGTGCGGCTGGCTTCCGGTTAAGTGGGCATTGTGTCAAGAAGCGGTGAGGCTTGATTGGGCTGTGTTTTGGAGGACGCACGGCTCTTGACCTTCGCCTCTCCCAAGTCCGTACGGGAGTTGCAGCAATGAGACAAAACTGTATACCAATTGGATACCACGAAATTGGTTAAAAAAATAAATAAATAAAATAAAATAAAATAAATAACAAATATTGATTTTGGCCTTTACTACTAAAGCCCATAGAAACGCATTGAATAACACATTCATAAATGTCAAAAATATAGTCAAAACATAAATCATAAGAAACAAGGTCTTGAAGTGTCAGTCCTAAATCTAGGAGATATAAAAAAAACTCAGGAAATATATATTTTTACACATATTTAACAAAACTACCTTCAAGCACTGGTTACATTCAGATGAGTCCCGTGACGCTAGTTTGTAAGTCAAATCGTTCGGACACTACAGGCGTTTTTTGTGAAAAGACCGATTTTCTCATGGTCTGACAAACACCGCTCTAGCTCTGCCACCTATTACCACAGATGAAGGAAGTAAGACACTGGCGGATGTGATGGATTGAGACGCATCCAATGCAAAAAAACAGATATCTCTAGCCTAAACTGACGGATTATGATGGGGATTGTTTTGTTGTGTAACTTAGATTGACTCTAAGGGGTTAATGTGTAGCAGTCGTAGTTCATCTGATCTATTCCTGTTTAATCAACGTACCTGGGGAAATGAAGTGTTTTCCCATTCACATCCATAATCATTTAGAGTTCATTATGCCACATTATGTATACAGAATATTTATCATATGGAGCCGTGGTTTCACTGATTGGAGTCTTAATCATGACACACCTCAAGCAAACAACCATCGCCTCGGTAACTGTATAATAAACACAACACCAATAACAGACTGTACTCCGTCTAGTCCTTAGACTCTCTTTTGTTGAAAAAATATATAATTACCTCTACTGGTGTGACACACTGAAAGAAAAAAAATATATATAAATGTCGACCTTCAGATTCTATGAATTACCAGGCTTGGTGATGTGGACTAAGGCTTATCAACGTGTTTCAATGCATTGAGCATTCACAAGTAAGTGAGTAATAGCTTATACAGCTAGCCTATACAGGACCATGATGTTAGGCAGTAGCAGTAGATTAGGGGTTGTAGTGTGGTTTCTATGGTGACAAGCAGGAGCAGGAGAAGCAAGAGAGGCCTTGGCCAGTTAGACAGAAGTAGGACAGCTGCCTTTAGCTCCTCCTCCTACCTCTGCCATTGGAACAGAAGTTCCACCACAACATATCCATCAAAACCTGACAAGCCATTAGATAAACCAACCTCCAGTTGTCCAGGAGTTGGCACTCAGTCCTGTACACATCTCTCAGGGACATCTCTTAGCACTCGCTCTCCACTCCTTTAAAGACATGACCGTAGCGATCTGTCTCTCTCTCTCTCTCTCTCGCTGTGGGCCAAATGATGTCAGAAGGGGTTGAGTGTGTGTGTGTGTGGGTGCGTGCGTGCGTGAGTGTATGCCTGTATGCGTGCATATGAGTGTGTGCTACCACTGCAGGCTATCCATAGTGATCTCATTACAAAACGCTGCAGGGGGAACTGTCTTAACGAATATCCCCACATGTCCCTGCTGGAAGCACCAGGATGATGAGGGTCAAGTAAGTCATTAAAGGGGCCAATCCTGTAAATAGGATGCCAGCTGAATTAAAGTCAGACCAATGACATGCCAAGCTTGGGCGCCTTCCAATTAGTCATCAAAGCAGTACTACAGTTGTTCCTAATTGTTTTGCAGATGCAGACCTCACTATTAACCCACATATTATTAATAATGAATAGGCCCACTTGGAGATGTGTCTGAGAATATTTCATTACGTGACAGCACATTATAGAGACAATGTTTTTCTAATTGTGGGAACAGCAGTGAACAAATCAGAGCAACAGCTTAGAAATGCTAGTACACGTAGGATATTAGAAGTACCAACACTGCACAAACGTCGGCGCATGAAAGAGTGGCTGGAAGACGCTTGTTTGCACAGCATGTTTCAAAACCCGACATTGTGACAGCAGGGTTTTGAAACATTGTGTGTTTTCTTGAAATTATTCTGTTGATACTCTCCCACTGCCTAAAGTAAATGGTATATTAATCACATTGAAATATAGTGTATATCACACTCCCATTGAAACCCAGTATACAGTATAACACATGCATACCATTGAAACTCAATATATAAAATATCCTACCCCCATTGAAACCCACTTTAAAACACATCCTACCCTCATCGAAACACAATTTAAAACACATCCTACCCTCATCGAAACACAATTTAAAACACATCCTACCTCCATTGAAACCTAATTTAAAACACATCCTACCTCCATTGAAACCTAATTTAAAACACATCCTACCTCCATTGAAACCTAATTTAAAACACATCCTACCTCCATTGAAACCTAATTTAAAACACATCCTACCTCCATTGAAACCCAATTTAAAACACATCCTACCCTCATCGAAACCCAATTTAAAACACATCCTACCTCCATTGAAACCCAATTTAAAACACATCCTACCCTCATCGAAACCCAATTTAAAACACATCCTACCCCCATTGAAACCCAATTTAAAACACATCCTACCCTCATTGAAACCCAATTTAAAACACATCCTACCTCCATTGAAACCCAATTTAAAACACATCCTACCCTCATCGAAACACAATTTAAAACACATCCTACCTCTATTGAAACCCAATTTAAAACACATCCTACCCTCATCGAAACACAATTTAAAACACATCCTACCTCCATTGAAAGCCAATTTAAAACACATCCTACCCTCATCGAAACCCAATTTAAAACACATCCTACCTCCATTGAAACCCAATTTAAAACACATCCTACCCTCATCGAAACCCAATTTAAAACACATCCTACCCTCATCGAAACCCAATTTAAAACACATCCTACCTCCATTGAAACCTAATTTAAAACACATCCTACCTCCATTGAAACCTAATTTAAAACACATCCTATACCCATTGAAACCCAATGTAAAACACACTCCCATTGAAACACATGTATAACACTCCCATTGAAACTCAATGTGAAGGAGAATCCTAACCCCATTGAACCCCATTGTAAGCAACGTCTTACCGGATGTTGTGGGACTTGCGTTTGATCTCGTTCCAGCAGAGGTTCATGTCTCCAGATGTGTGGTGCCCTCCCAGCCTGCTACACTTCGTCCCCACCACTCCGTCCTCCTGCCCCTCAGCATCCACCGTGGACTGGCAGGGCACACAGTGGCATCCCGGCCACCCTGGTCGCCCCGCAGCTACACACAACAACACAGAACA
This sequence comes from Salvelinus alpinus, assembly GCF_045679555.1. Taxonomy (NCBI): domain Eukaryota; kingdom Metazoa; phylum Chordata; class Actinopteri; order Salmoniformes; family Salmonidae; genus Salvelinus; species Salvelinus alpinus. The sequence goes on from NC_092092.1 coordinate 58,312,802, forward strand.
CACACATTAGCCTATTTTTATTTTTAAATGTTTTATTTCACCTTTATTTAACCAGTTAGGCTAGTTGAGAACAAGTTCTCATTTACAACTGCGACCTGGCCAAGATAAAGCAAAGCAGTTCGACACATAAAACAACACAGAGTTACACATGGAATAAACAAACCTACAGTCAATAATACAGTAGAAAAAAAGTGTATATATATGTATATATGTATATATAGGCAATAAAACAGCCCATAGTGGCAAGGTAATTACGATATAGCAATTAAACACTGGAGTGATAGATATGCAGAAGATGAATGTGCAAGTAGAGATACTGGGGTGCAGAGGAGCAAAATTAACAAAATAAATACAGTATGGGGATGAGGTAGTTGGATGGGCTATTTACAGATGGGCTGTGTACAGGTGCAGTGATCTGTGAGCTGCTCTTACAGCTGGTGCTTGAAGTTAGTGAGGGAGATAAGAGTCTCCAGCTTCAGCGATTTTTGCAGTTCGTTCCAGTCATTGGCAGCAGAGAACTGGAAGGAGAGACGGCCAAACGAGGAATTGACTTCGGGGGTGACCAGTGAAATATACCTGCTGGAGTGCGTGCTGCGGGTGGGTGCTGCTATGGTGACCAGTGAACTGAGATAAGGCTGGGCTTTACCTAGCAAAGACTTGTTGATGACCTGGAGCCAGTGGGTTTGGCGACGAGTATGAAGCGAGGGCCAGCCAACAAGAGCGTACAAGTCGCAGTGGTGGGTAGTATATGGGGCTTTGGTGAGAAAACAGATGGCATTGTGATAGACTGCATCCAATTTGTTGAGTAGAGTGTTGGAGGCTATTTTGTAGATGACATCGCCGAAGTCGAGGATCGGTAGGATGGTCAGTTTTACGAGGGTATGTTTGGCAGCATGAGTGAATGATGCTTTGTTGCGAAATAGGAAGCCGATTCTAGATTTAATTTTGGATTGGAGATGCTTAGTGTTGGTCTGGAAGGAGAGTTTACAGTCTTACCAGAAACCTAGGTATTTGTAGTTGTCCACATATTCTAGGTCAGAACCGTCCAGAGTAGTGATGCTGGACAGGCGGGCAGGTGCGGGCAGCGATCGGTTGAAGAGCATGCATTTAGTTTTACTTGCATTTAAGAGCAGTTGGAGGCCACGGAAGGAGAGTTGTATGGCATTGAAGCTCGTTTGGAGGTTAGTTAGCACAGTGTCCAAAGAAGGGCCAGAAGTATACAGAATGGTGTCGTCTGCGTAGAGGTGGATCAGAGAATCACCAGCAGCAAAAGCGACATCATTGATGTATACAGAGAAGAGAGTCGGCCCGAGATCTGAACCCTGTGGCACCCCCATTGAGACTCCCAGAGGTCCGGACAACAGGCCCTCCAATTTGACACACTGAACTCTACCAGAGAAGTAGTTGGTGAACCAGTCGAGGCAGTCATTTGAGAAACCAAGGCTGTTGAGTCTGCCGAATAAGAATGTGGTGATTGACAGAGTCGAAAGCCTTGGCCAGGTCGATGAATACGGCTGCACAGTATTGTCTCTTATCGATGGCAGTTATGATATCGTTTAGGACCTTGAGCGTGGCTGAGGTGCACCCATGACCAGCTCGGAAGCCAGATTGCATAGCAGAGAAGGTACGGTGGGATTCAAAATGGTAGGTGATCTGTTTGTTAACTTGGCTTTCGAAGACCTTAGAAAGGCAGGGTAGGATAGATATAGGTCTGTAGCAGTTTGGGTCTAGAGTGTCTCCCCCTTTGAAAAGGGGGATGACCGCAGCAGCTTTCCAATCTTTGGGAATCTCAGACGATACGAAAGAGAGGTTGAACAGGCAAATAGGGGTTGCAACAATTTCGGCAGATAATTGTAGAAAGAGAGGGTCCAGATTGTCTAGCCTGGCTGATTTGTAGGGGTCCAGATTTTGCAGCTCTTACAGAACATCAGCTATCTGGATTTGGGTGATGGAAAAATGGGGGAGGCTCGGGCGAGTTGCTGTGGGGGTGCAGGGCAGTTGACCGGGGTAGGAGTAGCCAGGTGGAAAGCATGGCCAGCCGTATAATTTTTTTATTGAAATTCTCAATTATCGTGGATTTATCGGTGGTGACAGTGTTTCTATAACTTCTATAGCTTCTACAGCTTCTATAACATTGCATCGTAACGTATAATCACGTCGTATTATATCATATGCAGGGTTGGGGTCAATTCCATTTAAATTCCAGTCAACTCCAAAAGTGAACCAAACTCCAATTCAAATTCAACATTTTCCTAATTGAAAATCACGAAGAGAATTGGAATTGAAATGTTTGTGTACTTCCTTAATTGACTGGAATTTAAATGAAATCGACCCCAACCCTGATCATATGTGCACTCATAAATGGGCACTGCATTTTACCTGAACATTGTGACCTAACCAAGAGAAATCCAAAGCCCTACTCTTAGACACATGTCTACACTTGGATGTGTGAACAAATACACGTGGATACATCCTAACCTTTGTCAGGTTTGTGATGGCCTCAGCTCAGGCAAGTGATGAGAGAGTGTTTGTAGGGTCGTGACATCTCTTCTGTCTGGCCACTGAGCTGTCAGGGAGCTTCCTCTTCATCTCCAATCAAGTCTAATCATCCTCCCCTCTAGGAGGTCACCGCCTATACCTTCACTACAGTCTGCACTCAATTACTATTGCCCCGTAGCACTCACATCTGTAGCCATGAAATGCTTTGAAAGGCTGGTCATGGCTCACATTATCGCCATCATCCCAAACACCCTGGACCCACTCCAATGCACCCACTCCAATTCACATACCGCCCCAACAGATCCACAGATGATGCAATCTCTATTGAACTCAACAGTGCCCTTTCCCACTTGGACAAGAGGAACACCTATGTGAGAATGCTGTTCATTGATTACAGCTCAGCGTTCAACAACATAGTGCCCTCTAAGCTCGTCCCTAAACTAAGGACCCTGCAATTAAACACCTCCCTCTGCAACTGGATCCTTGACTTCCTAACGGGCTGCCCCAAGGTGGTAAGGGTAGGCAACAACGCATTCGCAATGCTGACCCTCAACACGTGGGCCCCTCAAGGGTGCGTGCTTAGTCCCCTCCTGTACTCACAGTTCACCCACGACTGCGTGGCCATCATTAAGTTTGCAGACCACACAACGGTGGTAGGCCTGATCCCCGACAATGATGAGACAGCCTACATGGAGGAGATCAGAGAGTTGGCAGTGTAGTGCCAGGACAACAACCTCAACGTCAGAAAGGCTAAGGAGCTGATCGTGGACTACAGGAAACGGGCTGTTGTGGAACAGGTCGAGAGCTTCAAGTTCCTCAGTGTCCACATCCCTAAGGAACTATCATGGTCCACACATATTAACACAGTTGTTAAGAACGCACAACAACGCCTCTTTCCCTGCAAGAGAAAATAGTTATACATGGAACTGAAAAGGGTTCTACTGGAACTAAAAAAGGTTCTCCAATGGGGACAGACAAACATCCCTTTTGGAGTTTAAGCATATATCACCCTCACCGTCTCTCTCCCCTCTCTCTCCCCTCTCTCTCCTCTCTCTCCCCTTTCTCTCTCTCCCCTTTCTCTCTCTCTCTCTCTCTCTCTCTCCTCTCTCTCTCCACCCTCTCTCTCCCCGTTCTCTCCTCTTTCTCCCCTTTCTCTCTCTCTCCTCTCTCTCCACCCCTTTCTCTCCTCTCTCTCCCCTTTCTCTCTCTCTCCTCTCTCTTCCCCCTCTCTCTCTCCTCTCTCTCTCCTCTCTCTCCTCTCTCACCTTCTCTCTCCTCTCTCTCTCCTCTCTCTATCCTCTCTCTCTCCTTTCTCTCCTCTCTCTCCCCTCTCTCTATCCTCTCTCTCCTCTCTCTCCCCTTTCTCTCTCTCTCCTCTCTCTTCCCTTTCTCTCCCCTTTCTCTCTCTCCTCTCTCTTCCCTCTCTCCTCTCTCTCTCCTCTCTCTCCTCTCTTACCTTCTCTCTCTCCTTTCTCTCCTCTCCCTCTCCTTTCTCTCATCTCTCTCCTCTCTCTCTCCCTCTCCTCTCTCACCTTCTCTCTCCTCTCTCTCATTTCTCTCCCCTCTCTCTCCTCTCTCTCATCTCTCTTTCCTTCTCTCTCTCCTTTTCTCTCCTCTATCTCCTCTCTCTCCTCTATCTGCTTGCCTCTCATTATTGAGACAGCCCTCTGTTTGTTCAAGGGCAATTTCCCAATTTTGTATGAATCAGCATCTCTCTCTCCCTCGTCCTCTGTATAATCCACTGGCTGGATGATTAATCCTCTCTGTTCATGGTTCTTCAGTTATGTGGATAGGAGCTCAGATACTGTTAATACCTACAAGCCACACAGGCTCACTGGAACTCCAGCTATTAAACATATTAAAATCACCAGCAGCAATGAGCAGCCAACAGGACCTTTTCCCCAGCTTAGCCTAATATCGCTGAGCAATTATGACTGCACAGACGGACCGTAATAACACACAACACAGCGATATGAAGCGGAGTGACCATGTTTTGTTTGTTTACTTGATGGCAAATTGAGCTGAATCAACAGAAAGGCCATCAACGACAGCAGTAGCGGTGGAACTGCACCCCTGTTTATAGCTTTGACTGAGGAAGGCGTTTTTTCCAACCATACGAAGGGGAGCCTTGTGTTAGTGATGCCAGAACACTGGGCAGGCCTGGGCTATCTTCCTTCCTCTCCTCTCTGTGTCCAGACCGGAGACAAGCACTGGCATCAGTACTGGCAACTGCGTCAGGCAGGACCACCAGCATCGGACCAGCATACTCATGCATACACAAGAGTGATGCACACATACACACAAACCATTGAAAATCATGGACACACACACAAACACACACACTACATTCCCCAACACACTTACACAGAGTAATTCAACGACACATACCATCAACTCATGTTTCACAAATGGACACATGAGTTTCATATGCTGCACAGGTCCATCTCTGGACATGTATTATTGACGAGTGTGGTATCTGATAATCGCTGAAGCACTCTCCCATTTTCCCAAGAGGGCTGAGCCTGTGTGGGGAGCACTGAGGTTTACCGGTAAGCTCTTCACTCCGTGCTGCAGCACTAGGCTGTATTTATTTAGTTTCTTTGGCAAGGATTCTCGCCTAGACTGAATTGAATAAAAACAGTCTATCACTGACTCATAAAACACCAAGGTGTCTTTAAAAAAATACACCACCTCCTCAAAACCTAGCTGATCAACACAGTTCATTGTGAAATACAAATTACTTTATTACTTATTAGAAATTTGTGACAGGGACAGTCATTTTTCGTGTGTATTACACAATTTTCTTCACAGCTAATTTTTGTGTGTATTAGACAATTTAATTTCTTCATAACGCATTAGTGTACTGTACATTCCACAAATTTCTATTTGTTGTGGCTAATGTTTGCTAGGAGGGGATTAAGGTTAGGGTTAGGTTTAAGGGTTAAGGGTTAGGTAACAAGCTAGTTAAAGTAACATGCTAGCGAAAGGGTTAGGATTAGGGTTAGCTAACATGCTACCAAAGTAGTTAAAAAGTAGTAAGTTGTTGTAAAGTTGCTAATTAGCTAAAATGCTAATGTTGTCCATGACGTGGTTCAAACACGCAACAATTGAGTTACTAGACAGTCAAGTTATACGCCCACCCATCCTCCCCGACCAACCACCCTCCTTTTGTTTCTGTGTTAAGTAACCTAATCATTGCTAGATCGAATCCCCGAGCTGACAAAAATCTGTCATTCTACCCCTGAACAAGGCAGTTAACCCACTGTTCCTAGGGCATCATTGTAAATAAGAATTTGTTCTTAACTGACTTGCCTAGTTAAATAAAGGTTAAAAAAAAATGCAAGTGGGTTGTTCTCTTAACCCCTCCGTGGCTTAGTTTTCCAGATGCAAGGATGATTTAGAGACAATTAGGAATTGTTCTAAACTCCTCCTGGCTATCTCTGTCTCGGTTACACCCACCACATCTTGTCTATATAATGCAGTCTTTAACTCATTTGTCAGCTCAAGCCATCTCCAGTGACCATACGTCCAGATTAGCTACAGGGAACTAGAGTGGAGCCCATGAAAACACCGAATTAAACAGAACACAAATGCCCTTTTTGCTAAGTATTAATTGCTAACTATTAATATCAAACAAACCAGGTAAATATGTAATTTTCCTATCACAGTATTTTCCCCAGATGAGAAATAAATCAGATCAAAGACAATCCAAGATAAGATAAACAGCTTTTCCTCATCTCCCAGACAGACGACAACTGTTCAACTACGCAGATAAAACTGCCAGCTGATCAAAGAAGTGACAGTAGTTCCTACTTCCTTCTATACACGTACATACAACACCCTGATAATAATCTCCAGGTATCACCACCACCACTTTTCTCAGATCAGTCTCTCTGAGAAGCAGCAACACATTATCTACACTACTTCACTCTCATTATGAAACCATAACAGATAGTTGACAGTTACCGTGCTTACCTTGATATATTAGAATCCCAACAGAGAGAATCCCTCCAGGAGCTACAGTAGTGCTACGATAGTGTAGTTCCTGTGAACTGAAGTTGAAGTTCCTGTGATTTTAAGAGGGGTTCCTCACTATTCCCAGAGTGACATTTGTCCTGTCTATAGGCTGCAGAGAATGGAGAGAATGCTGTGATGACTGGTGATGAGGGTGTGGTGGGGACACAGAGAGACAGAGGCTCCCTCTCCGGTCAATGAACTTATTGTCACTGCACATTCCTCATCACACCAACCTGGTCCTCTACTCCTACCCACTGGCACTGGAAAAGGCCATCTGCCCAGGGTCCAGCCGGTCAATGCCCTTCAGTGACATACAGGCTACAGCAGTGGTTCCCAAAAGGTTTTGTTCTGTGGTCTATCAAAAGCTTTTAGGAATTTCGCTATGGCCCTTCAAGATGAACAGCGAAGGGAGCCTTGTGACATCACTGCCGAAACAACACACTCTCCTCTTTGGAGAAGAAACAACGGGCTGGAGTTCTCACATGGGTTAAACTGCATAGCTGCTTGAGATTGGGTATGAACTCTCCTCCTTCCTCTCCTTCCAGAACAGAGAAAGTGACTGGCAAAGGCACCATCAGAAGACTAATGCCATAATCCAGTCTTAAGCCAGTAGAAAGGGCTGTGAACCACCAATGGGTCCTGATCCACCATCTGGGAATAACGAAGAACTGACCACCATGCAACAACACACAGGGCTGAGCAACACACACAGTGACACCCAGAACAAATCTCCCTCGCACCACAGCCAGTTTCCACTGGGTAGCGGCTTAAGACTCTGTGGCTGTGGATTTGTGACACAGTTTAATAACACAACTTTGGCTAGGACAACTAAATGTCAGGCCAACACAGAGTTAGAGAATGGGCTTCCAGGGGATACAGTTTGTGGGGGGGATCCAGTAAATGTGTGTGTGTGTCCACATGTCTGTAGCAGCTGCCTGATGGTGGTTAGCGGTGACACTACCCCCTTCTCCACTGGCCTGTACCCACATCCCCCCCAACGGCCACCAGATTTAGCTAACCGTGTCGTCAAGAGAAAACACAGCAGCCATAGAGCTTACTGAATCCACTGCTGCTCACACAGGACAGAGGAGAGAGGGACGAGAGAGGAGAGAGAGAGAGACGCTCGCACATGCTAACACACGCACACACACACACACACAAATGTACACAAACATGCTCACACACGCACATAGGCACACACACAAAGTAGGTGCCCACAGGCCACAGGCTGTCAAAATGGAGATATTCCCCCTGAAAGTGGCAGCAGCCCTCCCAGCTCTGACTGGTCCTTGGATGTGATTTGTGACGCAGGCCACCAAGAAGAGCAGTCAGGAGAGAGGAAATGTTCCCCCACCCCCTCCTACTCCTCCACCTCCACTTTCCCACCGAAATATTTTACCCTCCAGTCTCAATTGTGATCCTTCCAACACTATTTCAATGACTAGTTTATGGGCGCTCTGCCCTTGCTGCGTTGGTTACTGAAGAGCTCTGCGTTTTGAAATTAGACCCCCATTAGCATTAGCAGTCATTATCCCGTATTTAAGGCTGTCTGACTGCCTGGCGGTGCAGAAGAGATGTTATTGGAGCACTTTCACCCGACACTCTTCTCAACGCATCGTTAACATCAGGTGAACATGTTTTATTCATATACAGTATCTGTGTGCTAAGCTCTGTGAAGTGCTTGAGGGGCAGCAGTCCAACTTCAACTGACTATGTGATGACTGTGTGTGTGTGTGTGTGTGTGTGTGTGTGTGTGTGTGTGTGTGTGTGTGTGTGTGTGTGTGTGTGTGTGTGTGTGTGTGTGTGTGTGTGTGTGCGTGCGTGCGTGCGTGCGTGCGTGCGTGCGTGCGTGCGTGCGTGCGTGCGTGCGTGCGTGCGTGTGTGTGTGCGTGTGTGTGTGTGTCTTTGTATGTGTGTGCCTTTGTGTGTGACCTTTGCCCCTGCCCTCTCCCCACAGGTTCCCACTTCAGAGGTAACATTCAGGGGCCGGGAGGGGCTGGAGGGCCCTTCATTTTGTTGTGTGTGTGTGTGTGTGTGTGTGTGCGTGCGTGCGTGTGTGTGTATCTGCCTGCCTGTTTGTATTCGGGGGAGTTCTCACACCGAATGGAGGAGTTTTTACCGGGAACTAGATAAATGTGTGTGTGTATGCCTTCGCCCATAACATTATCGTCCGTCCGTGTGTGTTCCTGCATTCCACAGTGCTCATTTTCTAGTTGGAGATTGTAATGTATGGTGATGCCAGACATACACTATGCAGTAAAACACTGGATGCTTATGCAACTGTCAGAATGTGGGTCTGGGAAGAATCATGTAATCTTCTGTTTAATTATATTTATGACTAATGCTGTGAGCTGCTGTGAGTCTCTCTGCTGTCAAGCTGTGGAGATTTAAGCTACAAAAGGTTCTTAATAAGGTTGAGTCGTCGCCGCAATAAATGCACCAGTCAGATGAAACCTTGTCTGTTAAGGATTGAGATGACAGCTAAAGTGTTAGATCAAAGAGGAAAGGTACTGTAGTTTTTTCTCCAGGATTTTTGTACGATTAAAGGCACTTTCTCCTCCTCTAAATGTAAGATCCTTCCCTGAGAGTGAATTTGTGATGTGATTCTATGTGATTTTTCCTTTATTTAACTAGGCAAGTCAGTTAAGAACAAATTCTTATTTTCAATGACGGCCAAGGAACAGTGGGTTAACTGCCTTGTTCAGGGGAAGAACGACAGCTGTCAGCTCGGGGATTCAATCTTGCAACCTTTCGGTTACTAGTCCAATGCTCTAACCACTAGGCTACCTGCCGCCCCAATACCAATAGCAAATTGAAACACAGTGAAAACACTCAGGCTTAAAGCATTGCGGAACAAAAATCACAAAACAAAATGATCATATTTATTAGCTCAAGTACAAGTGTAGAAGTAATTAATTTGGTGGATTAAAGTGCCTTTCTTAATTAAAAAGCAGATTGCTTCCTGAGTAAAAGAGATTTGGTGCATCTTGTGCACATTCAAATGATCACTGAGTGCAACACCGACCGTGGTGGAACTAAGTGGTGGAATCTGGGAGCAATGGAAGGCAGAAAAGAAATCCAATTCCACTGAGGGTTCAATGAGTCACACAGTGGGCAATATCCAATCTGCTATGACTGAGAATTAGGTGCCCTGATAAAATCATTCTCCGAAGTGATATTTCTGTCAAAGGAAAACATGTTTTATCTATCAAAGTGCTATTAGGGTGCCGTGCAATACTCTCAGCCCTGCTGAAATGGCAGCACTGTGGATATAAAGTAGCGCGAGAGGCAAAATAGTCTAATATGATTGTCAGCAATAGGATTAAAATAACATTTCAATCCATCTCTCAAACAGATTGTTACAGCTTTCCGCCTTGCCTTTCTAATAGAACCAGAAAGCTTTTAGGGGATTAGTTGGAGAAATTAGACTATTCATCTCATTGGAGTTGACATTGTGGGCCTAAGTCTCATTGTTGAAGTATTCAACATATTCGTATTACATATTTCTTTTAAACATCAAAATGCATCAGACTAAAATAAGCTTTGAAGTGAGAAATATGGGTTCTCTGGGAAATTCGAAACTACTCTACAGTCACCCAGTAAATTCATGCACTTCTCTCATCTGAAATAACTGTTTTCCCACAACAAGTGTGCACTCTGTTTAGACGTAATTAAAACAAAATTAATACAAATAAAACATGCACCTCAGCTGCGTGTAAGCAAGTCTGATAAAAAAAACTCTACCCTGCTGCTGCTACTTTCTAAGAGCCAGCCACGTGTGCAGAGGGAACATTTGATTCAGAAAATAGCTCATTTGCCAAACCCCAATTGAGATGCCGGCTAATTAAGATGAGTTTCTCAACAAAGACTGTAAAGTGAAATGTTCCATCTACACCGTACAATGCAAACGCTGCACATCACAAAGACTTCCATTTTACAGCCCCAGCCCACCACACTGACCTAGCACTCCTTCTGCTTTTCTATAGGAGGTCCCTGCGATGTTTAGGCAAACAGCATATCGTGGTAATGCACCTAAAGAGCTGGTCTGCACACCGACATTAAACTTGAAAGATGAAGAAGGAAGAAGGAGAAGAAGAAGAAGGAGGAAGGAGAAGAAGAAGAAGGAGGAAGGAGAAGAAGAAGGAAGGAGAAGAAGGAGGAAGGAGAAGAAGAAGAAGAAGGAGGAAGGAAAAGAAGAAGAAGGAGGAAGGAGAAGAAGGAGGAAGGAGAAGAAGAAGAAGGAAGGATAAGAAGAAGGAGGAAGGAGAAGAAGGAGGAAGGAGAAGAAGAAGAAGGAAGGATAAGAAGAAGGAGGAAGGAGAAGAAGAAGAAGGAGGAAGAAGAAGAAGGAGGAAGGAGAAGAAGGAGGAAGCAGAAGAAGAAGAAGGAAGGATAAGAAGAAGAAGGTGTTAAGACTTAATCTGGAAGCCGTTGCAGCAGACTATTGAGTACACAATAATAGGTACCACATGTGCTAATGACGGATACCGTCACCCACAGAAATAAAAGTCACGGCTGCCAACAGCTCTAATCAGTGAGAAAGTGATTTTAGTGGCTCACACACACAAGTTAGGCTCATTTGAAAGCTGGGAATCTCATTAAAGTGGAGACAAAGGACTTGTGACAGGGTCTGGTGTGACATTTGGCTATCCACTCGCCGTCCACACTGGCAGGCCTGTCAGCCTTGTCACTTCCTATTTGCTGAGCCGGCCACAGAGATTGTGAGAGACAGGAAGGAGCCTGGTGACAGCTTGTTGTTAAGTAAAAAGCCAACCATGAATTATGAAAATGGGTGAGAATACTGCATTGAACTGCCCAGTCCATCATTAACTGACAAACAGTTATAAATGGTACTGTGATGTACTGCACCTTGTACTGCAATGTACTGCACCTTGTACTGTAAAGTACAGCACCTTGTACTGTAATGTACTGCACATTGTACTGTAATGTACTGCACATTGTACTGTACTGTACTGCACATTGTACTGCAATGTACTGCACCTTGTACTGCAATGTACTGCACATTGTATTGCAATGTACTGCACCTTGTACTGTAAAGTACTGCACCTTGTGCTGTAAAGTACTGTAATGTACTGCAATTGTACTGTAATGTACTGCAATTGTACTGCAATGTACTGCACATTGTACTGCAATGTACTGCACCTTGTACTGCAATGTACTGCACCTTGTACTGCTATGTACTGCACCTTGTACTGCTATGTACTGCACCTTGTACTGTTATGTACTGCAGCTTGTACTGTAATATACTGCAATATACTGCACCTTGTATTGTAATGTGCTGCACCTTGTACTGTAATGTACTGTACCTTGCACTGTAATGTACTGCACATGGTACTGTGCCTTGTACAGCAATATACTGCACCTTGTACTGCAATGTACTGCACCTTGTACTGTTATGTACTGCAGTAATGTACTGCGCCTTGTACTGTAATATACTGCAATTTACTGCACCTTGTATTGTAATGTACTGCACCTTGTACTGTAATGTACTGTACCTTGTACTGTGCCTTGTACAGCAATGTACTGCACCTTATACTGCAATGTACTGCACATTGTACTGTAATATACCTTACTGAGCAATCCTACTGTACAGTATGTTCTGTTTCTAAAGAGGACAATGAACCACAGTGTTTGTGTCGAGATGCAGTCAAAATCAGAAAGACGAGTGAAAGACCCAAAGTTTTCCTAGTTAGGTCAAATGGTGAAAAATAACTCCTGGCCTTAATCATGATAGACTTAAGTTACTACAATTGGAAGATAAGACATGAAGAAACCATGAAGAAGGCAAGAAGACAAATGTGTTTTTCTGGTAGCATAAGACAAAACATAACATACTCATTGCCTTACAAACTCAGTCTAATTAAGACTCATACTAATCTGATGTTCAAGAAAATAGGGCCGTGTCTGTTTTCCTCTAATTACCAGAAACGAGTGTAGTCACACAGAAAAAATGTTTACTATAATTATTTATGAAAGTCATGACAAGACATACAGAAAGGGAAAGAAAACAAGACGCAGACTGAACGTAATTCAATGCACAAATCAAAGGAGTCACATAAGAATATCAAAGCACCAATCACTTGAAGCCTTCGGTAACCCCAATAGAAAATCACACTCCAGGGCCTCCCGAGTGGGGCAGACCCTGGGTTCAGACCCGGGTTCATGCCCGGGCTGTGCCACAACCGGCAGTGACCGGAAGTCCCATAGGACGGAGCACAATTGGCCCAGGGTCATCCGGGTTAGAGGAGGTTTGGCTGCGGGGGCTTTACATGGCTCATCGCACCCTAGCGACTCCTTAGGGCGGGCCGGGTGCCTGCAGGCTGACTCCGTTCGCCAGTTGAATGGTGTTTCCTCCGACACATTGGTGCGGCTGGCTTCCGGGTTAAGCTGGCGGGTGTTAAGGAGCGCGGTTAGGCGGGACATGTTTCTGAGGATGAATGACTCCACCTTCGCCTCTCCTGAGCCCATTGGGGAGTTGCAGTGATGAGACTAGTAAAAAATTGGGGAGAAAAAGGGGGAGAAAATAAAAAGTAATACACAAAAAATACAAAAAACACGTTCACACTCCAGCATAATGTTCAAGGCCTGGTGTTGATTTTTTGTGCTTTAGGAAAAGGGTGAGATGGAAAGAAAGAGTAATTTGTTTCTATGACATTAATTGGGTCTGTTTCAATGCACTAACGATGTACTAATGATGGAGGAGAGCTTAAAATATTCAGGTAATGTTCATCCTCAGCATGTCTCTGAGAACATATTAAAATTTTCTGACTTCCTGTTACCGTCAGTTCAAAGTCTGGTAATTTGAAGACTTTTGACTATTTCTGGAATTTTTCACAAAAGGGGTAAGGACCCCCAGACCCCTCTCCCTCTACTTGGCATGGGGCTACTGGTTTGGATGGTTGAGAGAAGTGTAGGCCTCCTCAACACATTCCTAAAAACACTGCCCTTTGACACAGCGAGAGTAGGCAGCAAGAATGGACGGAAAGTGACATTTAAGAACAGTCCTTTGGAAATGGCATTCATTGTTTCCAGAGTTGAAGACACAGTTGTACACAGAGGGCGGTATTCAGGCCAGACTCTGATAAAAAGGTCCAAAATGAGGCATGAAAGCTTCCGTTAAATTGGTACACCGGACTAGGAAAGAGTGCAACACAAGCACTAGCATGGAGGGATGGCCTGTCGTTAAGCAGAAGGAAAGACAAAACACCAAAGCCACAGCCTCTGAATGTAAACCGTTAAGAGTACATGAGTGAAAGGGTAGAGCACAGTTTACAATGAGGTGCAGGTACACCATGGGAGAGTTTAATGGAAAGAGCCCACAGCCACAGCCTGAACACCATGCGGATGCAACAAAATTAGTCAGATGAACGGCAGTATTTTGTCTGGATTTTTTTTTTTAATGTAACCCCCAAAGAAAGGAAAAGTGGCAGAGAAATAGAACAAGAAGAAGTGAGAAAATGTGTTGTAGCTCATTAGAATGTGAGAACTGAAGGATAGTTACTATGGCTACAGTGCCATTATCTCATCATCTCCCTGTCATTATCCAACTCTGTATCGGACCTGTATAAAAATCACTCAGCTTATACGCATCATTTGATGAGCTGCACATAACAATATAAAGCTCATTGAGACACATACAGTACAATGGTTATTGTATGAGGGAAACATTTACCTCCCACCAGACCAATGGAGACTGCTGAGGGGAGGACGGCTTATAATAATGGCTGGAACGGTGTGAATTGAATGGTATCAAACACATGGAAACCACGAGTTTCATGTATTTCATATCATCCCACTCATTCCACTCCAGCCATTACCACGAGCCCGTCCTACCCAGTTCAGGTGCCAACAAGCTCCTGTGCACCAGATTATGGTGTTTTGGCAACGGGGGGGCCGTTGGATATGCTTTCTAACAATGGGAATACAGTGGCCTGTCAAGCTGTCTAGTTGCATTTACTGGTTTCATCCAAGCAGTTTACTCTGCTCTGCCTGTCCCCCTACATGCCAACTCATCCTGAAGTCAAAACAAACACAGAGAGCACTGAGGTTAACGCGAGCGGAGAGATCATAGAATAACTATGGCCTGCTTTTCCACCCAAACCCACAAGGAAACCAAAGGGACATGTTATTCACCCAGCTACTTTGATATTCATACATTCAAACTGATGTCACATAACACTGCAATACATTCCTGCTAGGAAGGTTAGTTCAGAAACACTTGAGCCTTCTGATGGCCTGAAAACAGAGGTTTTGTAATAAAGCGTTTGGTAAAGCTTTGCTGTTGTGAATCAAAGGATATTGTAGCAAAAGTTGGTTAAAGCTGGTGTTTTTGCTGGGGCTCATGTCTCCAGGCGAGTCATCTCTTTATTGGAGAGATAAAGAGGAGAGATAAGATGATTTTGATTAATGGCTCTTTGGCTATGGGATGCCACAGGCAATGCCTTTCATTGCAGATCTTTCATTTGGAAAACCAGAAAGAGCACTGTGTTCCTTTCAACTTGGCCCACCTGCATCGCTACAGAGAAACAACCAAATGATCAAGACTATAAATTCCTCCTTTTCATTGGTTGATTCAACCATCCAATTACTGGGAATGTTGTTAAACTCTTCTGAAGCGAACTCAAATCCTCAATGACACTAAAACATACACTCCCCTCCGTATCTATTTGAACAGTAGCTAAAATTAACAATAACAGTTAGTTTTCAGTTTTCCCCTCCCCACTCAGACCAATCCCAGAAGGCCCTAGCAAAATTCTTGCTTGATAAATTGCTCATTGCTAAGAATCAATTTTTGTTCATTTTTGAACATTTGAATTGAAAACAATCACAGTAAGGTACTTCATTGTTATCCAGAAATGATTTGAATAGAGATAAAAATGGCAGAATTGGCCCTTTAATAAATAGCCGAGGAAGAACATTTAAGAACCTTCATTTTTTTTCAGTGTAGGCTACACATTGAAAGTTGAATCTTATAACATTACACACTCAAAATGTTTGTGCAAATCATCCATTGACATCCATGGCATCTGTGTATGATTTTAGCAAAACCCTGGGTTCTGTTGTGTGTTTCTAGGCCTGAGTGTTTCCAGCACTGGGCCTTGGCAGAACAAGTCCTTAATCATGTTTCAAAGCAGACTCATAAAGCACGGTGAAGACCTCCCCAGGGAACCACGCTGGGCAAACAATACCCTCGCTTTGTCATGCTGTTGAATTAGGGGATCACTACACGCATGTAATTAACATTTGTATTTGACGGAGGACAATAATTAATCTTTGTTAAATGGAAATCGAGCAAACGGTCTCCTGCTGAGAAATGGAGAAATGGAGAGAAATATGGAGTTGATATGGAGTCGGGGGGTTAAACTGAGAGGAGAAGGCAAAAACAAGACTCATTTGGTTGTCAAGCACCAAATAATATCACAAAGAGCAAAATAAGCCAAAAATAGACAGCTAGTGTTCCACATGTGGTACTAGGGTTTCTTTAGGAGCGGGCTGGCACTGGCAGTGTCTCTGCGTCTCTGGGAAAAGGCAGGAGGAGAGATGTCTACTGTAGGAGGGAGAGCGCTGACTGGTTGTGATCAGTCGTTCCTTGTCTTTCCAGGGAAAGTCTGCATGCTGCAGGAGATGTGGGTGAGCTGATGAAAAAGTGACAGAGTGATATATTGTGACTGCAGTGGTAGAAATTCAAATGATCTGTCCTAACCTTTTGGGGTGGTGTCTGAATGTTCACTGGATAAACTAAATACAATAGACAAAGTCATTTAAATACAGCAGAAAGAGTGAGAGAGGGTTATAGAGTGAGAGAGAGAGGGGTAGAGAGAGGTGGAGAAAGAGAGAGAGGGAGATAGGGAGTGACTGAGCATGAAAAAGAGAGAGGGGGATAAAAACTTTGAAGCAGCGATGCCTTTCTGCCTGGAGGCAGCAAGCGTGCTAGCTCTTCCTCTTCCTTTCTCCTGAGCGAGAGGCTGTTTGAGTGGCTTTGAAGATCACAGTGATACCAGCCAAGGCAGCCCAGAACAAGACATCATCTCTCTCTCCCTACATATTTCTCCCTATGTAGCTCTCTCTCTCCATCTTTCACTCCATCTTTCTCTCTCTGTATATCTCTCTCTCTCCATCTTTCTCTCCATCTCTCTCTCTATATATCTGTCGGTGGGGCTCTCTTTCTCCTCCCTCCTATCCTCATGCTCTTTTTTCCCCTCTTCCTTCCTTTCCATCCTCCCTCCATCTCTCTCTAGCCCTCAACCCTGGGGAAGGAAGAGAAGGGGTAGTTTGTTTGGGAGTTTGTTTCAACATAATAGTGTCCACAGACCACCCATCACCACCATTACGATGCACTCAAAGACGAGGTAAAGGAGAATGAGATAGAAAGAGAGTGAGAGAAAGAGAAAGAGAGAGAGATGGAGAGAGACAAAGAGAGACAGAGAGCGAGAGGAGCAGAGGAGGCTTAGTGGTAATCAGTCAGACCAAACCCCACAGGAGGGTACAACAGATAAAACAATCAGGGGTTCATAGAAACATAAAGATCTAAGTAAGTGAGAAAAAGACAGAGAGCAAGAGAAAGAGAGGCAATGTGTGTGAAAGACAGTGGGGGAGGAAGAGAGAGAGAGGGGGGGTGTGAGAGACAGTGGGGAAGGAAGAGCGAGAGAGAGAGAGAGAGAGAGAGAGAGAGAGAGAGAGAGAGAGAGAGAGAGAGAGAGAGAGAGAGAGAGAGAGAAAGAGAGAGAGAGAGAGAGAGAGAGGCACCCCTAGGCACAACTATGACAACATAACCAACAAAAACGGGTCACAACTCCTGCAGCTCTGTCGCACGCTGGGTATGTACATAGTCAATGGTAGGATTCGAGGGGACTCCTATGGTAGGTACACCTATAGCTCATCTCTTGGCAGTAGCACTGTAGACTACTTTATCACTGACCTCAACCCAGAGTCTCTCAGAGCGTTCACAGTCAGCCCACTGACACCCCTATCAGACCACAGCAAAATCACAGTCTACTTGAACAGAGCAATACTCAATCATGAGGCATCAAAGCCAAAGGAACTGAGTAACATTAAGAAATGCTATACAGTAATCCCTCGTTTATCGCGGGGGTTACGTTCCGAAAATGACCCGCGATAAGTGAAATCCGCGAAATAGAAAACTTTTTTTTTTTTTACAATTAGCAACTATTACATGTATACAAATACAGTGACTCACGTGTAGGCCGTTTCACTGCTCTTCAGACTGGGCCGCTGCATCCTGACTGCGCTCTGCAGTGTTCTCTTCTTCTGAAGCCCGCGGTGCAGGTGTGTTTGTTCGGGAGAAGAACATAGTGATAGGCAGCTGTTGTCGCTCTTTTTTCTTCTTTGCAAAAAGATCCTTGTACACCGACATGCCACCATCGATTACGTTGGAGAACTGTAATGAACGGCTCATCAAAGGGTCCCATTCCTCAGCTACTCGCTTAAGTTCAGTGGCCATTCGCACCATGGTTGCTAAGCGACCAAGCGTTAGTCCTTCCTTCCTTCCTGGCCAACTTAATGTAAATTTGCCAAGCTGTTTTATGTACGTACACATAACTGCACGAGACGACAAAATGATAGCACAATTCGTAGCATGTTTTGATACAAGAAGCGGGAGTGAGTTTTTAGCGAATCAGAATGCAGAGCACAATGCACCAAAAAAAAAAAAAAAATGCATTATGAAAATCCGCGAAATAGCGAATCCGCGATAAGTGAACCGCGAAGTGGCGAGGGATCACTGTAGATGGAAGGAATGCAGTTTGGAAACCTACCAAAAAACAATTAGGCAACAGCAAATTCAATCCCTTTTAGACAACTTCCTGGGTAAAACGTTCCACTGCAATAGTGAAGGTGTAAACTTGGCAGTAGAAAATCTTAACAGTATATTTGACCTCTCAGCTTCCCTATCAAATCTAAAAATCTCAAATAGAAAACCGAAGAAAATGAACAACAATGACAAATGGTTTGATGAAGAATGCAAAAATCTAAGAAATAAATTGAGAAACCTGTCCAACCAAAAACATAGAGACCCGGAA
This sequence comes from Salvelinus alpinus, assembly GCF_045679555.1. Classification (NCBI taxonomy): domain Eukaryota; kingdom Metazoa; phylum Chordata; class Actinopteri; order Salmoniformes; family Salmonidae; genus Salvelinus; species Salvelinus alpinus. The sequence goes on from NC_092092.1 coordinate 58,331,377, forward strand.
AACCTGAGTCTACGCCTTCACTATGGTGAATCACTAAAACAATACAGAAATACACTACGGAAAAAGAAGGAACAGAATGTCAGAAATCAGCTCAATGTAATTGAAGAATCCATAGACTCTAACCAATTCTGGGAAAATTGGAAAACACTAAACAAACAACAACACGAAGAATTATCTATCCAAAATGGAGATGTATGGGTAAACCACTTCTCCAATCTTTTTGGGTCTATAACAAAGAATAAAGAGCAAAAACATATACATGATCAAATACAAATCCTAGAATCAACTATTAAAGACTACCAGAACCCACTGGATTCTCCAATTACCTTGAATGAGTTACAGGACAAAATAAAAACCCTCCAACCCAAAAAGGCCTGTGGTGTTGATGGTATCCTTAATGAAATGATCAAATATACAGACAACAAATTCCAATTGGCTATACTAAAACTCTTTAACATCGTCCTTAGCTCTGGCATCTTCCCCAATATTTGAAACCAAGGACTGATCACCCCAATCCACAAAAGTGGAGACAAATTTGACCCCAATAACTACCGTGGAATATGCGTCAACAGTAACCTTGGTAAAATACTCTGCATTATCATTAACAGCAGACTCATACATTTCCTCAATGAAAACAATGTACTGAGCAAATGTCAAATTGGCTTTTTACCAAATTACCGTACAACAGACCATGTATTCACCCTACACACCCTAATTGACAACCAAACAAACCAAAACAAAGGCAAAGTCTTCTCATGCTTTGTTGATTTCAAAAAAGCCTTCGACTCAATTTGGCATGAGGGTCTGCTATACAAATTGATGGAAAGTGGTGTTGGGGGTAAAACATACGACATTATAAAATCCATGTACACAAACAACAAGTGTGCAGTTAAAATTGGCAAAAAACACACACATTTCTTCACACAGGGTCGTGGGGTGAGACAGGGATGCAGCTTAAGCCCCACCCTCTTCAACATATATATCAACGAATTGGCGCGGGCACTAGAACAGTCTGCAGCACCCGGTCTCACCCTACTAGAATCCGAAGTCAAATGTCTACTGTTTGCTGATGATCTGGTGCTTCTGTCACCAACTAAGGAGGGCCTACAGCAGCACCTAGATCTTCTGCACAGATTCTGTCAGACCTGGGCCCTGACAGTAAATCTCAGTAAGACCAAAATAATGGTGTTCCAAAAAAGGTCCAGTCGCCAGGACCACAAATTCCATCTAGACACCGTTGCCCTAGAGCACACAAAAAACTATACATACCTCGGCCTAAACATCAGCACCACAGGTAACTTCCACAAAGCTGTGAACGATCTGAGAGACAAGGCAAGAAGGGCATTCTATGCCATCAAAAGGAACATAAATTTCAACATACCAATTAGGATCTGGCTAAAAATACTTGAATCAGTCATAGAGCCCATTGCCCTTTATGGTTGTGAGGTCTGGGGTCCGCTCACCAACCAAGATTTCACAAAATGGGACAAACACCAAATTGAGACTCTGCATGCAGAATTCTGCAAAAATATCCTCCGTGTACAACGTAGAACACCAAATAATGCATGCAGAGCAGAATTAGGCCGATACCCACTAATTATCAAAATCCAGAAAAGAGCCGTTAAATTCTACAACCACCTAAAAGGAAGCGATTCCCAAACCTTCCATAACAAAGCCATCACCTACAGAGAGATGAACCTGGAGAAGAGTCCCCTAAGCAAGCTGGTCCTAGGGCTCTGTTCACAAACACAAACACACCCCACAGAGCCCCAGGACAACAGCACAATTAGACCCAAACAAATCATGAGAAAACAAAAAGAGAATTACTTGACACATTGGAAAGAATTAACAAAAAAACAGAGCAAACTAGAATGCTATTTGGCCCTAAACAGAGAGTACACAGTGGCAGAATACCTGACCACTGTGACTGACCCAAACTTAAGGAAAGCTTTGACTATGTACAGACTCAGTGAGCATAGCCTTGCTATTGAGAAAGGCCGCCGTAGGCAGACATGGCTCTCAAGAGAAGACAGGCTATGTGCTCACTGCCCACAAAATGAGGTGGAAACTGAGCTGCACTTCCTAACCTCCTGCCCAATGTATGACCATATTAGAGACACATATTTCCCTCAGATTACACAGATCCACAAAGAATTCGAAAACAAATCCAATTTTGATAAACTCCCATATCTACTGGGTGAAATTCCACAGTGTGCCATCACAGCAGCAAGATTTGTGACCTGTTGTCACAAGAAAAAGGCAACCAGTGAAGAACAAACACCATTGTAAATACAACCCATATTTATGCTTATTTATTTTAACTTGTGTGCTTTAACCATTTGTACATTGTTACAACACTGTATATATATAATATGACATTTGTAATGTCTTTATTGTTTTGAAACTTCTGTATGTGTAATATTTACTGTTAATTTGTATTGTTTGTTTCACTTTTGTGTATTATCTACCTCACTTGCTTTGGCAATGTTAACACATGTTTCCTATGCCAATAAAGCCCCTTGAATTGAATTGAATTGAATTGAGAGGGGGAAAAGAGAGTGTGTGTGAGAGACAGTGGGGAAGGAAGAGAGAGATAGAGAGAGGAAAAGAGAGTGTGTGTGAGAGAGAGAGAGTGTGCGAGAGAGTGAGAGATAAAGGAAGGAACAGAAAGTGTAAGAGCGAGAGTGAGAGATTGTGAGAGAGAGAGTGAAAGTGTGAGAGAGAGAGAGAGAGAGAGGAAGGAAGAGAGAGAGAGAGAGAGAGAGAGAGAGAGAGAGAGAGAGAGAGAGAGAGAGAGAGAGAGAGAGAGAGAGAGAGAACAGAGAGTGTGTGAGAGAGAGAGAGAGAGAGAGAGAGAGAGAGAGAGAGAGAGAGAGAGAGAGAGAGAGAGAGAGAGAGAGAGAGAGAGAGAGAGAGGAAGGAACAGAGAGTGTGTGAGAGACAGAGAGAGAGGAAGGAACAGAGAGTGTGTGAGAGAGAGAGAGAGAGAGAGAGAGAGAGAGAGAGAGAGAGAGAGAGAGAGAGAGAGAGAGAGAGAGAGAGAGAGAGAGAGAGAGAGAGAGAGAGAGAGAGAGAGAGAGAGAGAGAGAGAGAGAGAGAGAGAGAGAGAGAGAGAGAGAGACGTACGTTTATTTCACTTTTGTATATTATCTACCTGACTTGCTTTGGCAATGTTAACACATGTTTCCCATGCCAATAAAGCCCCTTGAATTGAATTGAATTGAGAGAAAGAGAGAGAGAGAGAGAGAGAGAGGAAGGAAGACTTTGACTTTTTGTCTTTCTTTAATGAAACATTCTCATTTCATTAAAACCTTACCCCCCCCCCCTTAAAATAAAAAACCTAAATATATCCTGTACTGCATACATGTACCATACTCACCTTGCCTTCTACCCCATGACACAAAACAACACCACACATCACAATAACCAAAACCTCATCACTTCTACAACCGTATATCCAAAACATCTTCCCCTGCTATACAGACAGCCCCCCTGACACACCATATCTCCTCAAACATCTTCCCCAGCTATACAGACAGCCCCCACAGCACACCATTTCTCCTGAAACATCTTCCCCTGCTATACAGACAGTCCCCACAGCACACCGTTTCTCCTCAAACATCTTCCCCTGCTATACAGACAGCCCCCCTGACACACCATATCTCCTCAAACATCTTCCCCTGCTATACAGACAGCCCCCCTGACACACCATTTCTCCTGAAACATCTTCCCCTGCTATACAGACAGCCCCCACAGCACACCATTTCTCCTGAAACATCTTCCCCTGCTATACAGACAGCCCCCCTGACACACCATATCTCCTCAAACATCTTCCCCTGCTATACAGACAGCCCCCCTGACACACCATATCTCCTCAAACATATTCCCCTGCTATACAGACAGCCCCCCTGACACACCATATCTCCTCAAACATCTTCCCCTGCTATACAGACAGCCCCCCTGACACACCATATCTCCTCAAACATCTTCCCCTGCTATACAGACAGCCCCTCTGACACACCATATCTCCTCAAACATCTTCCCCTGCTATACAGACAGCCCCCCTGACACACCATATCTCCTCAAACATCTTCCCCTGCTATACAGACAGCCCCTCTGACACACCATATCTCCTCAAACATCTTCCCCTGCTATACAGACAGCCCCCCTGACACACCATATCTCCTCAAACATCTTCCCCTGCTATACAGACAGCCCCTCTGACACACCATATCTCCTCAAACATCTTCCCCTGCTATACAGACAGCCACCCTGACACACCATATCTCCTCAAACATATTCCCCTGCTATACAGACAGCCCCCCTGACACACCATATCTCCTCAAACATCTTCCCCAGCTATACAGACAGCCCCCCTGACACACCATATCTCCTCAAACATCTTCCCCTGCTATACAGACAGCCCCTCTGACACACCATATCTCCTCAAACATCTTCCCCTGCTATACAGACAGCCCCCCTGACACACCATATCTCCTCAAACATCTTCCCCAGCTATACAGACAGGCCCCCTGACACACCATATCTCCTCAAACATCTTCCCCTGCTATACAGACAGCCCCTCTGACACACCATATCTCCTCAAACATCTTCCCCTGCTATACAGACAGCCCCTCTGACACACCATATCTCCTCAAACATCTTCCCCTGCTATACAGACAGCCCCCCTGACACACCATATATCCTCAAACATCTTCCCCTGCTATACAGACAGCCCCCCTGACACACCATATCTCCTCAAACATCTTCCCCTGCTATACAGACAGCCCCCCTGACACACCATATCTCCTCAAACATCTTCCCCTGCTATACAGACAGCCCCTCTGACACACCATATCTCCTCAAACATCTTCCCCTGCTATACAGACAGCCCCCCTGACACACCATATCTCCTCAAACATCTTCCCCTGCTATACAGACAGCCCCTCTGACACACCATATCTCCTCAAACATCTTCCCCTGCTATACAGACAGCCCCCCTGACACACCATATCTCCTCAAACATCTTCCCCAGCTATACAGACAGCCCCTCTGACACACCATATCTCCTCAAACATCTTCCCCTGCTATACAGACAGCCCCCCTGACACACCATATCTCCTCAAACATCTTCCCCTGCTATACAGACAGCCCCCCTGACACACCATATCTCCTCAAACATCTTCCCCTGCTATACAGACAGCCCCACTGACACACCATATCTCCTCAAACATCTTCCCCAGCTATACAGACAGGCCCCCTGACACACCATATCTCCTCAAACATCTTCCCCTGCTATACAGACAGCCCCCCTGACACACCATATCTCCTCAAACATCTTCCCCAGCTATACAGACAGCCCCCCTGACACACCATATCTCCTCAAACATCTTCCCCTGCTATACAGACAGCCCCCCTGACACACCATATCTCCTCAAACATCTTCCCCTGCTATACAGACAGCCCCTCTGACACACCATATCTCCTCAAACATCTTCCCCTGCTATACAGACAGCCCCCCTGACACACCATATCTCCTCAAACATCTTCCCCAGCTATACAGACAGCCCCCCTGACACACCATATCTCCTCAAACATCTTCCCCTGCTATACAGACAGCCCCTCTGACACACCATATCTCCTCAAACATCTTCCCCTGCTATACAGACAGCCCCTCTGACACACCATATCTCCTCAAACATCTTCCCCTGCTATACAGACAGCCCCCCTGACACACCATATCTCCTCAAACATCTTCCCCTGCTATACAGACAGCCCCTCTGACACACCATATCTCCTCAAACATCTTCCCCTGCTATACAGACAGCCCCTCTGACACACCATATCTCCTCAAACATCTTCCCCTGCTATACAGACAGCCCCCCTGACACACCATATCTCCTCAAACATCTTCCCCTGCTATACAGACAGCCCCTCTGACACACCATATCTCCTCAAACATCTTCCCCTGCTATACAGACAGCCCCCCTGACACACCATATCTCCTCAAACATCTTCCCCAGCTATACATACAGCCCCTCTGACACACCATATCTCCTCAAACATCTTCCCCTGCTATACAGACAGCCCCTCTGACACACCATATCTCCTCAAACATCTACCCCTGCTATACAGACAGCCCCCCTGACACACCATATCTCCTCAAACATCTTCCCCTGCTATACAGACAGCCCCCCTGACACACCATATCCCCTCAAACATCTTCCCCAGCTATACAGACAGCCCCCCTGACACACCATATCTCCTCAAACATCTTCCCCTGCTATACAGACAGCCCCTCTGACACACCATATCTCCTCAAACATCTTCCCCTGCTATACAGACAGCCCCCCTGACACACCATATCTCCTCAAACATCTTCCCCAGCTATACAGACAGGCCCCCTGACACACCATATCTCCTCAAACATCTTCCCCTGCTATACAGACAGCCCCTCTGACACACCATATCTCCTCAAACATCTTCCCCTGCTATACAGACAGCCCCTCTGACACACCATATCTCCTCAAACATCTTCCCCTGCTATACAGACAGCCCCCCTGACACACCATATCTCCTCAAACATCTTCCCCTGCTATACAGACAGCCCCTCTGACACACCATATCTCCTCAAACATCTTCCCCTGCTATACAGACAGCCCCCCTGACACACCATATCTCCTCAAACATCTTCCCCAGCTATACAGACAGCCCCTCTGACACACCATATCTCCTCAAACATCTTCCCCTGCTATACAGACAGCCCCCCTGACACACCATATCTCCTCAAACATCTTCCCCTGCTATACAGACAGCCCCCCTGACACACCATATCTCCTCAAACATCTTCCCCTGCTATACAGACAGCCCCCCTGACACACCATATCTCCTCAAACATCTTCCCCAGCTATACAGACAGGCCCCCTGACACACCATATCTCCTCAAACATCTTCCCCAGCTATACAGACAGCCCCCCTGACACACCATATCTCCTCAAACATCTTCCCCAGCTATACAGACAGGCCCCCTGACACACCATATCTCCTCAAACATCTTCCCCTGCTATACAGACAGCCCCCCTGACACACCATATCTCCTCAAACATCTTCCCCTGCTATACAGACAGCCCCCCTGACACACCATATCTCCTCAAACATCTTCCCCTGCTATACAGACAGCCCCCCTGACACACCATATCTCCTCAAACATCTTCCCCTGCTATACAGACAGCCCCCCTGACACACCACATCTCCTCAAACATCTTCCCCTGCTATACAGACAGCCCCCCTGACACACCATATCTCCTCAAACATTTTCCCCTGCTATACAGACAGCCCCCCTGACACACCATATCTCCTGAAACATCTTCCCCAGCTGTACAGACAGCCCCCCTGACACACCACATCTCCTCAAACATCTTCCCCTGCTATACAGACAGCCCCCCTGACACACCATATCTCCTCAAACATTTTCCCCTGCTATACAGACAGCCCCCCTGACACACCACATCTCCTGAAACATCTTCCCCTGCTATACAGACAGCCCCCCTGACACACCATATCTCCTCAAACATCTTCCCCTGCTATACAGACAGCCCCCCTGACACACCACATCTCCTGAAACATCTTCCCCTGCTATACAGACAGCCCCCCTGACACACCATATCTCCTCAAACATCTTCCCCTGCTATACAGACAGCCCCCCTGACACATCATATCTCCTCAAACATCTTCCCCTGCTATACAGACAGCCCCCCTGACACACCATATCTCCTCAAACATCTTCCCCAGCTATACAGACAGCCCCCCTGACACACCACATCTCCTCAAACATCTCCACACTTTTTATCATTCTATAGAACTCAAACTCAACCCTAAGGCGCGCAGAGACCATCCCATTAAACAATAGTAAAGGGTCTGTTATCCCCCCACCTTTGACCCTGTTCATCCTTGTTAGCCAAATAGACAACTTTGATAGACAACCAAATAGACAACAGAAAATTCAACAACACGCATTTCTCCTTATTTGAATATTTGTACTCCATTATAAACATCCTGCCAGTAAAAACCACCCCCAACCTCTCACACAGACATTCCAACAGAGACATTAATGGCATTAACCTGGCGCACACAGAAAATACATGAATCACAGTTTCACTCATAACACAGAAAGAACACCCCTGCCCGACTCCCGGTTCAACCCGTGCCAACCAGCTGTTAGTGGCCAGGGCTCCATGTAGAACTCTCCACTGGGGATTTGTAGCAGTGGTGGAAAAAGTACTCAATTGTCGTACTTGACTAAAAGTAAATGTAAGTAACAGAAAATAACTCAAGTAAAAGTGAAAGTTACCCAGTAACATACTACTCGAGTAAAAGTCTAAAAGTATCTGGTTTTAAATGTACTTAAGTACAGTGGTGGAAAAAGTACTAAACTGTCATACTTGAGTAAAAGTACAAAGTAAAAGTAAATGCTATACATCAAATTCCTTATATTAAGCAAACTAGACGGCACTATTTTCGTATTATTTTTAATTATGGACAGAAAGGGGCACACGCCAACACTAATTTACAAACACAGTAGTTGTGTTTTGTTATTCCGCAAGATCAGAGGCAGTAGGGATGACAAGGCGTTATATTGATACTGTAGGTGCCATAATGCTGTCCTGCTGGAGCTTTCTAAATGTAATGAGTACTTTTGTGTCAGGGAAAAGGTAAGGAGTAAAAAGTACATTATTTTCTTAAGGAATGTAGTGGAGTAAAAGTAAAAGTTGTCAAAAATATAAATAGTAAAGTAAAGTACAGATACCCCTAAAAAACGACTTAAGTAGTACTTAAAAGTATTTTTACTTAAGTACTTTACACTACTGGTTTGTAGAGCCCCTCCATCTAAAACCCACCATACTTTCCACCCCACATACCCCCTGCCACTGATGTACCTTCACTCCAGAAAGGCTCCTAATGTTCCTTGCATTCCGAGGCCCTTGTGAAATAGACAGCCAAGCCATGGTTATGTGGTGATCCGAAAAACCCACCGGGAGAATGGTAGCTTCCTGGACATGTAAAAACGATCAAGCCAGGCTGCACTCACCCTAGCTCCAAAGACCTTCACCCATGTACAGTGACTAAAAAGTATTTAGTCAGCCACCAATTGTGCAAGTTCTCCCACTTAAAAAGATGAGAGGCCTGTAATTTTCATCATAGGTACACTTCAACTATGACAGACAAAATGGGAAAAAAAATCCAGAAAATCACATTGTAGGATTTGTTATGAATTTATTTGCAAATTATGGTGGAAAATAAGTATTTGGTCACCTACAAACAAGCAAGATTTCTGGCTCTCACAGACCTGTAACTTCTTCTTTAAGAGGCTCCTCTGTCCTCCACTCGTTACCTGTATTAATGGCACCTGTTTGAACTTGTTATCAGTATAAAAGACTGTCCACAACCTCAAACAGTCACACTCCAAACTCCACTATGGCCATGACCAAAGAGCTGTCAAAGGACACCAGAAACAAAATTGTAGACCTGCACCAGGCTGTGAAGACTGAATCTGCAATAGGTAAGCAGCTTGGTTTGAAGAAATCAACTGTGGGAGCAATTATTAGGAAATGGAAGACATACAAGACCACTGATAATCTCCCTCGATCTGGGGCTCCACGCAAGATCTCACCCCGTGGGGTCAAAATGATCACAAGAACGGTGAGCAAAAATCCCAGAACCACACGGGGGGACCTAGTGAATGACCTGCAGAGAGCTGGGACCAAAGTAACAAAGCCTACCATCAGTAACACACTACGCCGCCAGGGACTCAAATCCTGCAGTGCCAGACTTTTCCCCCTGCTTAAGCCAGTACATGTCCAGGCCCGTCTGAAGTTTGCTAGAGAGCATTTGGATGATCCAGAAGAAGATTGGGAGAATGTCCTATGGTCAGATGAAACCAAAATAGAACTTTTTGGTAAAAACTCAACTCGTCGTGTTTGGAGGACAAAGAATGCTGAGTTGCATCCAAAGAACACCATACCTACTGTTAAGCATCATGCTTTGGGGCTGTTTTTTCTGCAAAGGGACCAGGACGACTGATCCGTGTAAAGGAAAGAATGAATGGGGCCATGTATCGTGAGATTTTGAGTGAAAACCTCCTTCCATCAGCAAGGGCATTGAAGATGAAACGTGGCTGGGTCTTTCAGCATGACAATGATCCCAAACACACCGCCCGGGCAACGAAGGAGTGGCTTCGTAAGAAGCATTTCAAGGTCCTGGAGTGGCCTAGCCAGTCTCCAGATCTCAACCCCATAGAAAATCTTTGGAGGGAGTTGAAAGTCTGTGTTGCTCAGCAACAGCCCCAAAACATCACTGCTCTAGAGGAGATCTGCATGGAGGAATGGGCCAAAATACCAGCAACAGTGTGTGAAAACCTTGTGAAGACTTACAGAAAACGTTTGACCTCTGTCATTGCCAACAAAGGGTATATAACAAAGTATTGAGATAAACTTTTGTTATTGACCAAATACTTATTTTCCACCATAATTTGCAAATAAATTCATTAAAAATCCTACAATGTGATTTTCTGGATTGTTTTTCCTCATTTTGTCTGTCATAGTTGAAGTGTACCTATGATGAAAATTACAGGCCTCTCTCATCTTTTTAAGTGGGAGAACTTGCACAATTGGTGGCTGACTAAATACTTTTTTTGCCCCACTGTATACTGTCTTGTGTTAGGATGTCTAGTTCTCCAAACATCCACTTGGTCAAACTGCTTAATGATGTCCCTTAACACCCCCACTGAGCCTGAATGAGGCTCCTCTCCACTTCTGTCTTTCACAAAATCCATTGTGCAGTTCCAGTCCCCGCCGACCACCAGCGTCTCCTCAGGCACTACCTGTGAGAGTTCCTGTCTAAGACACCCAAATAGAAGTCCCCTCTCTCTCCCTGTGATAGGGGCATACACATTTATAAAGACAACATTTCTGCTTTTACTACAAGCAGTCTACCACTACATTTTTACAGACAGACCCGGTACAAAAAGGACCGACACCCCTGCACTAATATTTGTCCCATGTCTCAACAAACTTGCCACTTTCCACCAGAGCCCCCAATCGACTTCATTCACCACATCACTATGCGTCTCGTGAGAAACAACACGTGTACTTTTTTTTATTTGACATATTCCCTCAACACACTCCTCTTTCCCGCATCTCTGGTGCCATTTATATTGAGCGATCCTACCCAAAGAGTCTCCATAAGAAGTGGGAGAAAAGCCAGCAAAGAAAGAGACCAAAAAAGCCCCAGTGCCAGAAAGAAACTACACATCTAAACGGTGTCTGAAAGTAGACCCTTACGCACTGTTGTGACCCACTTCCTCAACCTAAAACGTTTCCTGGGTGAGAGGACACCATGCCCCTCATTTTTCATAGCGTGTTGTACTGATCTTACAAACGTTCCCAGATCTGAAAAAAAAGCCTCCTCATCATCCTCTTCCTCAGACTCACCTTCCTCCATCTCCCATCCTGAACACCTGCTCTTCCTCTCTGGTCGGGGCCTCCTCCCGAGCACCAGGCAAAGGTTCCTTGGTGCCTTTGACCATCCCAGCATCTCCCCTCCAACCACCTTTCTTCTCCCCCTTCTTCCTTTTCCGCTTGACACCGTCCTCCTCCCCCCTAATCTCTACCCTTCCCAACTATACTCTCCTCGTCCACTAGCATAACCTGAATAGGCCCCGCCTCATGTACACCACCATCTATAACATGACTAGACCCAGCCTCATGTACACCACCATCCATAACCTGACTAGACCCAGCCTCATCTACACCACCATCTGTAGCATGACTAGACCCAGCCTCAGCTACACCACCATCTATAACATGACTAGACCCAGCCTCATCTACACCACCATCTATAGCATGACTAGACCCAGCCTCATCTACACCACCATCTATAACATGACTAGACCCAGCCTCATCTACACCACCATCCATAACATGACTAGGCCCAGCCTTATCTACACCACCATCCATAACATGACTAGACCCAGCCTCATCTACACCACCATCTATAACATGACTAGACATAGCCTCATCTACAACACCATCTATAGCATGACTAGACCCAGCCTCATCTACACCACCATCTATAACATGACTAGACCCAGCCTCATCTACACCACCATCTATAACATGACTAGACCCAGCCTCATCTATACCACCATCCATAGCATGACTAGGCCCAGCCTCATCTACACTACCATCCATAACATGACTAGACCCAGCCTCATCTACACTACCATCCATAACATGACTCGATCCAGCCTCATCTACACCACCATCTATAGCATGACTAGACCCAGCCTCATCTACACCACCATCTATAACATGACTAGACCCAGCCTCATCTACACCACCATCCATAACATGACTAGACCCAGCCTCATCTCCACCACCATCTGTAGCATGACTAGACCCAGCCTCATCTACACCACCATCCATAACATGACTAGACCCAGCCTCATGTACACCACCATCCATAACATGACTAGGCCCAGCCTTATCTACACCACCATCCATAACATGACTAGGCCCAGCCTTATCTACACCACCATCCATAACATGACTAGACCCAGCCTCATCTACACCACCATCTATAACATGACTAGACATAGCCTCATCTACAACACCATCTATAGCATGACTAGACCCAGCCTCATCTACACCACCATCCATAACATGACTAGGCCCAGCCTTATCTACACCACCATCCATAACATGACTAGGCCCAGCCTTATCTACACCACCATCCATAACATGACTAGACCCAGCCTCATCTACACCACCATCTATAACATGACTAGACATAGCCTCATCTACAACATCATCTATAGCATGACTAGACCCAGCCTCATCTACACCACCATCTATAACATGACTAGACCCAGCCTCATCTACACCACCATCTATAACATGACTAGACCCAGCCTCATCTATACCACCATCCATAGCATGACTAGGCCCAGCCTCATCTACACTACCATCCATAACATGACTAGACCCAGCCTCATCTACACTACCATCCATAACATGACTAGACCCAGCCTCATCTACACTACCATCCATAACATGACTAGATCCAGCCTCATCTACACCACCATCTATAGCATGACTAGACCCAGCCTCATCTACACCACCATCTATAACATGACTAGACCCAGCCTCATCTACACCACCATCTATAACATGACTAGACCCAGCCTCATCTATACCACCATCCATAGCATGACTAGGCCCAGCCTCATCTACACTACCATCCATAACATGACTAGACCCAGCCTCATCTACACCACCATCCATAACATGACTAGTCCCAACCTCACCTACACCACCATCCCTGGCATGACTAGTTCCAGCCTCTGCTGCCTGCATATCATTGCCCCCTGCACGTTGACCTCGATTTCCCCCACTGGCTCTTGTACCCTCACCTTGTCTACAGCCTTTATATGGGCACGCAAAGCTCTTATGCCCCAAATTCCCACACTCAAAACACTATCTGTACTGGCAAACCCTGTGTAGAGCCCCTCCCCATGCCTCACTTTAAAATGCACATTTAACTGTTGCTCGTTGTTATTCAGAAACATGAACACTTGCCTCCGGAACAAAACAACATGCTTAACGGCATCTGCCTGAAAACCTGCCGACAGTACACGAAAACCACTAACAAACTTACCAACCCGACTCTTTCCGGATTTGATCATCTGTAATAAACGGAGGCAAATTAGTTGTTACCACTCTAGTCGAAGGACTCAACAGGGGAGAAATCGGCACCAACACATTCCTTACAAATATCCGGCTAGCAATTAGCCTAACCACCAAATTCACTCTTTTCATGAACACAACCACAGCTTTGTTCATTCTAGATGCAAAATGTATAAATTCAGCTCCTAGTGGGCCTCCCGAGTGGCGCAGTGGTCTAAGGCACTGCATCTCAGTGTTAGCTGTGCCACTAGAGATTCTGGGTTCGAGTCTAGGCTCTGTTGTAGCCGGCCGTGACCGGGAGACCCTTGGGGCGGCGCACAATTGGCCCAGCGTCGTTCGGGTTAGAGGAGGGTTGTGTTTCGGAGGAAGCACGGCTCTCGACCTTCTCCTGTCCCTAGTCCGTACGGGAATTGCAGCGATGAGACAAGACTGTAACCACGATTGGATAGCACAAAATTTGGGAGAAGAAGGGGTTAAAAAATAATAATAATGTTCGCCTAGGGCGAGCAGAACCTCCTCCACCTTAACTCCAATCTTAGGAACACAGCTGAATCCATGCCGTAACGACAGAGTCTCCTCCGCGCTAGGCTGTGAAGTCATCGCGCACACCAAACCCCAGGAAACTAAAAATCTTTCCTCTTCCTCCCTAACTTTGAAAAAAACTGTGGATACCACTAAACTAACAGTGTGTTAAAACCTCTATGGACCACCCATCCCGGATCCGGGATCATTCTCATCAGAAACGCTGACTAGTATAGCCTAGCCTAGCGCCACAGGGAATATAATATAATATAATTTCATGAAATCACAAGTCCAATACAGCAAATGAAAGATAAACATCTTGTGAATCCAGCCAACATGTCCGATTTTTCAAATGTTTTACAGCGAAAACACAACATATATTTATGTTAGCTCACCACAATAGCCCAACACACAACGCCATTTTTTCACCGCAAAGATAGCTTTCACAAAACCCACAAATAGAGATAAAATGAATCACTAACCTTTGAACAACTTCATCAGATGACAGTCTTATGACATCATGTTATACAATACATTTATGTTTTGTTCGAAAATGTGCATATTTATAGCTACAAATCGTGGTTTTACATTGGCGACATGGTCAGATATGGCTCCAAAACAGCCAGAATAATTACAGAGAGCAACGTGAAATACTCATCATAAAACATTTATGAAAAATACATGTTGTACACATAATTAAAGATAAACATCTTGTGAATCCAGCCAACATGTCAGATTTTTCAAATGTTTTACAGCGAAAACACAACATATATTTATGTTAGCTCACCACAATAGCCCAACACACAACGCCATTTTATCACCGCAAAGATAGCTTTCACAAAACCCACAAATAGAGATAAAATTAATCACTAACCTTTGAACAACTTCATCAGATGACAGTCTTATGACATCATGTTATACAATACATTTATGTTTTGTTCGAAAATGTGCATATTTATAGCTACAAATCGTGGTTTTACATTGGCGACATGGTCAGAAATGGCTCCAAAATGTCCGGAGAAATTTTAGAGAGTCACGTAATCTAACAGAAAAACTCATCATAAACTTTGCTGAAAAATACATGTTGTACATATAATTAAAGATACACTGGTTCTTAATGCAACCGCTGTGTTAGATTTAAAAAAATAACTTTAGTAAAAAGCACAGCATGCAATAATCTGAGACAGCGCTCAGCCATTCTCCGCCATGTTGGAGTCAACAGAGTCAACAAAAATACAAAATAACATCATAAATATTCCCTTACCTTTGATGAACTTTCATCAGAATGCAGTGCCAGGAATCCTAGTTCCACAATAAATCGTTGTTTTGTTTTAGAATGTCCATTTCTTCTGTCGAATTAGCAACTTTGGCTAGCATGTGTAGCTCACGTGTCCATGAAGATTTGACGCAATGAATGAAAAATTCAAAAAGTGATAATAAAAGTCGAATAAACTGGTCAAACTCAGTTGAGAATCCATCTTTATTGATGTTTTTCTCATATATATCCAATACCGTCCCAGACGGAGCATTTCTTCGTGTCTACCTAACGCATTGCAGACAAAGATATGACATACCCAAGTGCGTAACCAAATACTGCCAATATGGCTGACCTGTCACTCCAAAGACTCTCATCCGGTCCCACATAAGGCTAGACACTTCATTCCACGTTCTACTGCCTGTTGACATCTAGTGGAAGGCGTATGAAGTGCATACAGATCCATAAATACAAGGCAATTGAATAGGTGATGCCTTTCACAGAGACCCATTTCAGAATTTTCACTTCCTGTTTGGAAGTTTGCCTGCCAAATGAGTTCTGTTTTACTCACAGATATAATTCAAACAGTTTTAGAAACTTCAGAGTGTTTTCTATCCATTAGTAATAATAATATGCATATCATATGATCTAGGACAGAGTACGAGGCCGTTTAAATTGGGCACAATTTTATCCAAAAGTGAAAAGGGCACCCCCTATTTCCAAGAGGTTTTTTTGAAAGAAAACACCATGAAGAAATTCAAGAAAACTGCCTCTCAACTACACACAGCCTCTCAACTACCAAACACTCCCAGCATGCACTGCGAGAGAGAGAGAGAGAGAAAGGAAGGAAGAGAGAGAGAGAGGGAGGAAGAGAGAGAGAGAGAGAGAGAGAGAGAGAGAGAGAGAGAGAGAGAGAGAGAGAGAGAGAGAGAGAGAGAGAGAGAGAGAGAGAGAGAGAGAAAGAGAGAGAGAGAGAACGAGAGAGGGGGGAAGAGAGAGAGAGAGAGTGTGAGAGAGAAAATCCTTGACTATGTACACTCAGTGAGCATAGCCTTGCTATGGAGAAAGACTGCCGAATGCAGACCTGGCTCTCAAGAGAAGACAGGCAATGTGCACACTGCCCACAAAATGAGGTGGAAACAGCTGCACTTCCAAACCTATATTTATGTTAATTTATTTTCCCTTTTGTACTTTAACTATTTGGACGTTATTACAACACTGTATATAAACATAATATGACATTTGTCATTATTCTTTTGGAACCTTTTTGAGTGTAATGTTTCCACTTTTGTTTATTATCTATTTCACTTGCTTAGGCAAAGTAAACATATGTTTCCCATGCCAATAAACCCTTTAAATTGAAATTGAAATTGAGAGGAAGGATGAGAGAGTGTGTGTGAGAGACAGACAGAGAGAGAGAGGGGGGGAGAGAGTGTGAGAGACAGAGTGAGTGTGAGCGGTAGGAAGAGAGAGTTTGAGAGAGAGTGTGAGAGAGAGAGAGAGAGAGAGCGCGAGAGAGAGAGACGCACACACTGAAGGCTACGCACGAGAGCCTGAGTGATGCTCATGACCTCAGTGCTTACAGAGAGAGAGGCGAGAGCTATTTCTGAATCCACCATGAATCTTTCACAATTAGACAGCCTGATTGCCAGAGTCCTCTGTTGCTATGTGATGACAACCTACCTTCACAACACATCCATTTATCTGCGTTTCTTAATGGCTCTCATAAACAAAGCACCTAGAAACTTAAGTGAAGAAACCAACAGCTAATTTTCAGTTTGATGCTTTAATTTCTTTAATTGTGCATTTTGTGCTACAAAGGAGATGTAATTGATCCAAACTGTCAGCTCTAAAGGAATTTACCAACAAACCAGCCTCACCTTTCCATGAGCCTTGTCAGAAAACAACTACTGTACACAGCTCCTATGTAGCCTAGTACAGTTCTTTCCCTATCAGTCAAACTATACTCAGAGCTCTGTCCGGCAGTGGTGGGACCACTGGAGTAGCTTGCTACATCTCTATCCTCCGGAATGCGCATGGTTGAGACTCCCATTCACCCATCCGTCTGAGGTGCTTGTCACGTCCTGCTGCCTGGCGCCATTACAGCGGCCATCACTCAGGCATTATTCATGGCCCTGGAAGAGTTTGTCAGGGGCTGTGCCCGCAGGTGCTGTGACAGCCCTCTCAATCACCCACAATCCCCAGCAGCTCCCCGCCAGCCCGATCCTACCGACACCACCACGATGGCAACCCACATCCCAGCCGACCTCTCTGCCTCCCATCCCCATTCGAAGGGGAATCGACATCCCTCCGTGAGTTACTTACATACATAAATACTGCGGTGAATACCTTCATTTGGAATCTATGTGTTTCTGATGAAAGCCCGCCTGGCATCTGTCCGCCACACAAATAACGGCCAGCGCCACACATTTCAATGCCTAGCCTGTCCACGTCAGCATACTCCCGGGTGAAAGATTGCCAGGGGATTGTATTAACTTGTTTGTTCAATTTCACAGAGCCACATAACTCCTAGCGCCATCAGGAGCTCTCCCCCCCAAACCATTACTTTCTCCCTGTGATGCCTACCTAGCATACGCTACACTACACCAAGTAGGCCCAGAAACCTAATTTATACACAGCCATTCAGGTGTGTCACGCCAACCTTCATGGCAGACAGTAAATATCTCACCGCCTGCCGCCTTCATCTTTCTGTTGACAAAGTGAGGAGGGATACGCAGGGGGACTATTTACCTAATATTACTGCATTTGATACATTAACATAGATCGTATCACGGCTGTCCTCGCGCCCCGCTTCTCAGCTCAATCACAGACATTAGAGAGACTCAAGGTGAGATGTCGGCCCGGCTGTTATTTTCGACTCCCTCCCCCTGACTATGTGAATAAGGTCCGTCGCATTACATTAGCTATATTCCAACACTTGGCTCCCGCTCAAATACATGATTAACTCTCCCTAAGTAGTGTGGATGTATTGCTGTTTACAGAATATTCTACAGCGAGCCGCTGTGCAGTCCTGTAATTATTTTTAGCCACGGCGACGAACATCCAAAGTTCTTTGAAGTTCTGTGCCTTCAGAAAGTATTCATAACCCTTGACTTATTCCACATTTTGTTGTGTTCAGCCTGAATTCAAAATGGATTAAAAATATATATATTCTCACCGATCTACCCACGATAACACATAATGACAAAGTGAAAACATGTTTGTTTTTTATCTTTGAAAATGTATTTAAAATGAAATACAGAAATATCTAATTTGAATAAGTATTCACACCCCTGAGTCAATGTTAGAATCTCCTTTGGCAGCAATTACAGCTGTAAGTATTTCTGGGTAAGTCTCTAAGAGCTTTGCACACCTGGATTGTACAATATTTGTACATTATTCTTTTAAAAATTCTTCAAGCTCTGTCAAGTTGGTTGTTGATCATTGCTAAACAGCCATTTTCAAGTCAAGCCGATTTAAGTCAAAACTGTAACTAGGCCACTCAGGAATATTCAATGTCGTCTTGGTAAGCAACTTTAGGGTATATTTGGCCTTGTGTTTAAGGTTATTGTCCTGCTGAAAGGGGAATTTGTCTCCCAGTGTCTGTTGGAAAGCAGACTGAACCAGGTATTCCTCTAGGATTTTGCCCCTGCTTAACTCTATTTTGTTATTTTTTTTATAAAAAAAAAAAAACCTTGTCCTTGCCGATGACAAGTATACCCATAACATGATGCAGCCACCACCATGCTTGAAAATGCGAAGAGTGGTACTCAGAAATGTGTTGGATTTGCCTCAAATATAACACTTTGTATTCAAAACATAAAGCTCATTTCTTTCTCACATTTTATGCAGATTTACTTTAGAGCATTTAAAAATATATTGTTATTCTGTAGAGGCTTTCTTCTTTTCACTCTGTCATTTAGGTTAGTACTGTGGAGTAACTACAATGTTGTTGAAATTCACTGCTCAAATGAGGGACCTTACAGATAATTGTATGTGTGGGGTACAGAGATGAGGTAGTCATTCAAAAATCCTGTTAAACACTATTATTGCACACAGAGCGAGTCCATGCAACTTATTATGCGACTTGTTAAGCACATTTTTACTCCTGAACTTATTTAGGCTTGCCTTAACAAAGGGGTTGAATACTTATTGACTCAAGACATTTCAGCATTTCGGTTTTTATTCATTTGTAAAAGATTCTAAAAACATAACTCCACTTTGACATTATGGGATATTGTGTGTAGGCCAAACCTAAATTTAATCAATTTTAAATTCAGGCTGTAACACAACAAAATGTGGAAAAAGTCAAGGGTTGTGAATACTTTCTGAATACACTGTAAATAAGATTTGGTTCTGTGACTTCAGCGAAATAACAGAATGCTATCCGTAGTCTTTCCAAAACAGTTGAGCACTTCTTCAAGCTCCTTTATCATTTATAATTTTACCAGCCAATATAGAATAATATTGAGTCATACTTGTGTTTGAGACCCTTGCTCAACTCTTAGCATCCCTAAAGACAGTGTTGCTTATGGTCAAGTACCTCGGCTAATCAAGCGTGGCGCGGACGGTGTGTATCAAAACAGTAACAGGTTCAATCCAGCGGATAATTGCATTCGTTCATTAGTTCCACCCCGGAGGGCTGAGACACGTCTGACCACCTGACAAATCAAATCCAAAAATGACGATGAAGAGATGCATAAATATGACAAGCTGTGGAACACACAGACACACACACACAAACACATAGCTAACCACACACATAAACACATAAACACACACACACTGACAAAACCTCCGTTTCTCACATAGAGAAAACACATGCAAAAATCCTCATTGACTGCTAGCAACGTCCTTCACCGCAAAGACACCTCCGGCAATGAAGTCTTCTCCCGAGCAGTGTCTGGCACCATAAGGGATTAGTTCCTGGCTAATGAATGGCGATTTGGTGCTGTTCTTAGAGAGCGGAGGGTGGACCTTGTTTCCAATCCCTCCCTGACAATTACTCAGCGCTCCCTGGGATTAGGAATCAGGTGCTAAACCTGCTGGGAAACCTGGAGAAAGTGAATAAACTCTCTGCCTTCGGCTGTGACATACAGCAACACTCCTACCACATACACACAACACTGACAGACACACACACACACCGATCACATTTCCAACACAACACAACACAGATCAATAGCTTCACACTCCCCCTACTCTCCATCACACACATACTCCACAGCAGTTCTACAATGAAGGTGCTGAGAAAGCATCATTCACCCTGGCTCATCGAGCTCTTATGATGATGGGCTCCCCAATGTGTTTCAGCCACATCAACTTACATTAACCAACGCCGCCAGATTCACGTTTGAAACAGCTCTATCCGCATCAGCAAGCAGAATAGAAACACATATTACTTTTCATTGATGACACACTATACTAAAAAAAACTATTTCATTTATCCGTTATTTTACCAGATAAGTTGACTGAGAACACGTTCTAATTTACAGCAACGACCTGGGGAATAGTTACGGGATGAATGAGCCAACTGTAAACTGGGGATTATTAGGTGACCGTGATGGTTTGAGGGCCAGATTGGGAATTTAGCCAGGACACCTGGGTTAACACCCCTACTCTTACAATAAGTGCCATGGGATCTTTAATGACCTCAGAGAGTCAGGACACCCGTTTAACATCCCATCCAAAAGACAGCACCCTACACAGGGCAGTAGGGTGCCCTAGGGCATTGGAAAAAAATTTTTAGACCAGAGGAAAGAGTGCCTCCTACTGGCCCTCCAACACCAATGAACTAAATGAACTAGTTATTGGACGAGTTATGTCACACATCCATATTCTCAGTAATATGTAAATTACCTAGTTATGTCACAAATGCAGTTAACAAAAGTATATGGAGATCTGCTCTACTCAAAATGACATCCAACTGACTGCAGCATTACCGCAAAAATGGAAGAAGTAAGTGGAAGGGGGAGAAGGTAGGGAGCTTGTCTGTCGGCCCTGCCTTAAAAACCAAAATTGGTTAAATAAAATTGTTATAAATAAAAAGTATACCAGTTCAATTTAAGGACCATAAAATTGACAGCTGTGCCATAAAAGTTGGGAGGAGATGTTCAATGTACCAAGTCCATGGCACATGGTTTATAAATTGATACACAAAACAACGGCAGATTCAAAACTTACAGTTACAGTTGTATTCCCCTTTATATATAAGGGGAATACAACCATCCCGACTCTGCAGACTTTGGTGTGAAGAGACAAAATCATTAGATCACTTATTTTTGGTACTGCCCATATGTAGCTTATTTTTGGTACTGCCCATATGTAGCTTATTTTTGGTACTGCCCATGTGTAGCTTATTTTTGGTACTGCCCATATGTTGATAATTATTTGGTACTGCCCATGTGTATCTTATTTTTGGTACCCATATGTAGTTTATTTTTGGTACTGCCCATATGTAGTTTATTTTTGGTACTGCCCATGTGTAGTTAATTTTTGGTACTGCCCATATGTAGTTTATTTTTGGTACTGCCCATGTGTAGTTCATTTTTGGTACTGCCCATATGTATCTTATTTTTGGTACCCATATGTAGTTTATTTTTGGTACTGCCCATGTGTAGTTTATTTTTGGTACTGCCCATATGTATCTTATTTTTGGTACTGCCCATATGTATCTTATTTTTGGTACTGCCCATATGTATCTTATTTTTGGTACTGCCCATATGTATCTTATTTTTGGTACTGCCCATGTGTATCTTATTTTTGGTACTGCCCATATGTAGTTTATTTTTGGTACTGCCCATGTGTAGTTAATTTTTGGTACTGCCCATATGTAGTTTATTTTTGGTACTGCCCATGTGTAGTTTATTTTTGGTACTGCCCATATGTATCTTATTTTTGGTACTGCCCATGTGTAGTTCATTTTTGGTACTGCCCATATGTATCTTATTTTTGGTACTGCCCATAGGAAGCTTATTTTGGAACTGCCCATGTGTAGTTCATTTTTGGTACTGCCCATAGGAAGCTTATTTTGGAACTGCCCGCATGTAGATCATTTTCGGTACTGCCCATATGTCGATCATTCGCAGGTTCAGGTAGTGACTCCCCGGGGATTTCAGTGGAACAAGTTGTTGCAGTGGGGAGAGGAGGGAAGAGAAAGAGAATCACAGTGTGGCTAAATTCACTGGTATGGTCTGTTTCCTGAGGTAAATCCATACAGCGAATCCTGGCTAAGGCATCCATTTTGGACACTTCAGATTGGATAAAACAACTGTCTTGAACTTACCCAGGCCTTCCTAATCATGGCTCTGTGTCAGAAAATATTTTTACTTTATTTAATGGTGAAAAATAAATCCTTTTGATCACTGTGTTGACTAAGTGAGAAAGATATGAAATGAATTTAATTTGCAGGAGGGCAGAAGAAAGGAGGGATGTTTCCCGAAGGAGGAATTGGAGCAAGCATCTGTCTCTAAACTAGAAAATGTCAAGTCCTGTTAATCTTATCTGAACGCCTGCCTGCTGACATGGATTTAATTTCACACAGGCGTACACAGGCTGACGTGCGTGAGTGAACACGAGGGCACCCATACGCACACGGGAAACATTTCTCAGCTCAGACAAATGGTGTGTGGTTGTTATTAACTTAACAGACACACATCCATCAGCATCCCCCAAACACATATACTCACACACACGCACTTCCACCCCCACATAAACACAAAGACCAACAAACGCATCACATTTGACCCCCATAACAAATACATACTGACACTATCTCTCGCTCTCTCTTTCTTTCGCTCCTTCTCTCTCACACACACATATACACACACAGGCACGTGCACAGATAGGGCTCAACCAGTGTGTTTATTTTGATCACCTGCCCCCCCCCCCCCCCCCCCCCAAGGTCTGTGCACGGCCCTGGACACACACACACACACACAATGTTCACTGGGGGAGAGTGAATAAATGGCAGGCGTTCCATGGAGAGCTCAACATCCACAGTCTGTTCCCTGCCATCACCATGCTCACCCTCATGCCCACCCCCATCCCCATCCCACCGGATTAAAAGCCAGCCTCAAGAGCAGAGGAGACAATAGAGATAAGCCTGGATGCTAACTGAAGGAAGAAGCACAGAGAGGAAGGATGGGAGGGCCAGTAGGAACCGGGGAGAGTACTGGCGGGGAGACAACGCCACATTAGCTCATCTTCAGGCCCGCTGCGCTCCACTAGGCGTCCAGAGGAGTGCACATGCACTGGGGCCGCTGGCTCCTATAATGGAGTGAGAGAGGGGAGAGGAGGTGGGAGGAGGAGCAGAGGGGAGAGGCGTGTAAAGCAGAAAACTCCTCTGAGACATTCTGGTGTAGGGTTGTAGTGAGTGACTTTGGGGACATAGAGAGTGGGTGACCGGGTGTTTTCAGATGGTGGGTGTGAGTTACGGGTCAGTGGAGGACGATGATAGTGGTGGTGAGAGTGTCACGGTCTATAAATGGACAATCAGAGATTCTGTGGTCTGCAGTTTTCTAGGTACTCTACAAAGTGATTCGTATCATCTCATTTGATTGTCCTATGTATCTGCACTCGTAGCCATGTCTCCCTCAGAAAAGAGAATTGTGCATCAATGTAAATGGACTACCTGGTTTAAATATATGGCTAAATAAAAGAGAATATCATGTCAAATCAGTATGTCTAGAATACTCTGAATGTCACAAAAAAATACAAATTTCTTTAATTCCACAGTAAGACATGGATTATGATATGGTAGTTATAGAAAAAACGGTGATTAAAAGGTCTCGGTTGAAGCCAAGACTAGTGAAAAGGAAGCTTGGAGGCGACAGGAAAGGCTTTATAAGAAGCATTATGTACAGTATATGTATATCTTTAGAGATTAGTTTATGATTGGTTAGCATTAGCATGTTAGCATTAGCATGGGAGGTTAGAATTAGCATGAGAGGTTAGCATTAGCATGAGAGGTTAGCATTAGCATGAGAGGTTAGCATTAGCATGAGAGGTTAGCATTAGCATGAGAATACCGGCAGAAGGACTGCCATACTGTATTAGCTTCCTCTAAAGTAAACAGTTGGCTCTGAACATTCTGTGACACAGGAGCATAGGGACATATGCGCGCACACACATAACACATACACACACATACCGACAGAACACAAACGCACACACATAACACACACTTTAACACTCATCATATGCTGCTGCTAATCTGTTCAATATTTTACTATTTTTATCATCTATCCTGATGCCTAGTCACTTTACCCTGCCTTCATGTACATACAGTATCTACCTCAAATACTTCATTCCCCTGCACATTGATCTGGTACTGGTACTTTCGGTATATAGCTCCATTCTTATGTATTTTATTCCTCTTGTGTTACTATTTTAGTTTTATAATATATATTTTTTGCTCTGCATCGTTGGGAAGGGCTCATAAGCAGGGGCTCATTAGCAAGCATTTCACGGTAAAGTCTACACCCGCCCTATTTGGCGGATGTGACAAATACCATTTTATTTTATTTGGCATTAAAGTAATTGTTCAGTGAAAGTCTGACTTTTAAAAGTTAATATTCTGTTAACTCATACCCAAATAATGTTGTTGACTCGTCTTTATTGCCAAATTTTAAATTGGAGAAAAAAACAGTATAAAAAAACGATTTTAAACTTAGATCTCAAACAGACTATTTAAAAATGCTTGCTACTTCCTCATAGAGAATGATTGCATCCTGCCTCATTGGCGAAGCTGGACAATCAATAATCGACTCGCATTAATATTTTTTATGACCGGTAGACGCCCACACCATTCTGTTGTTGGGGAACGCCCACACCCTTCCAACAAGCTGCTTTTTAACATACAGTACAAGTCCAAAGTTTGGACACTTTGGACACTACTCATTCAAGGGTTTTTCTTTATTTTTACTATTTTCTAAATTGTAGAATAATAGTGAAGACATCAAAACTATGAAATAACACATATGGAATCATGTAGTAACCAAAAAAGTGTTCAACAAATCAAAAAATATTTTATATTTGAGATTTTTCAAAGTAGCCACCCTTTGCCTTGATGACAGCTTTGCACACTCTTATGATTCATTATAGGTCATATTTAATAGAAATCTGGAAACAACGGACAGTTACTTTAAGAGAGAGTAATTTCATCTGTCCTGCACACAAACTAATTAAGGCATTGCCTTATGGCACACAGCTGAGGAGAAGTAGTGTTTCATGCCCATTTGTATCAACAACATGGAAGCGCAGGGAACTAAACTTCCAACCTAAACAGGCCTTTGTCAATCTCCCGTCCCGAGTTCTAAAGCAATCTCACTGCTGTGTACTTCTTGGCAAAGTACAGCAAGCTCTCCTCAAATGTCTCAGAGCAAGATAAGATTCTAAAAGGCTGCGACTCCAGAGGTGGTTCTGGAGCATCGAGGCAGCATCCCCCCGCCCGGCCATTCCGACTGAGCGTGCCAGAACCAGAGTCTGTGAAGCTAAGACTGTGATGTGCTGCCAGCCTGCCAGCCCTGGGTATAAAGGGGCATGGGCTGCTACCCCAGCTGCGTCGCCAAGGCAAAGTCCCCACCGCCTCATGGTCTTTTACACAATACCCCACAACCTAGCTAACACCGTGTATTTACCATTCTCCCTAACACTGAGAATAGTTGTGCTGCTCTGCTTCTGGGCTCTACAAGATGGTGCTCTCTAATTTACAGACAGAGATAAGGGCAGGTGGGAGGATATTACTTCTGGGTAGAAACTGATTGAATTGGCTCCAGCAGGTCAAACATACCTAAATGACAGCACACCCGGAGCTGAGCAGACGTAGTTATCTACCTCAGAGGAGAAGCCATGGCTTGTCTGATAGGGCTGGGAACATGAAGGGAAGTCAGACTGACTGACTGCTGGCTGGGTGTGTGTGGGGGTGGATGAAAATGATTAAATGCATTGTGTGTTGCAGGTCTAGGGGCGGGAGGGGGGAGAGTGGGGAGGGAGACAAGGTCATGATCATGTGAGCCCGTACAGTGTGTGGGAAGGAGAGTAAACAAATCCACACGGATATGATCCTCAGCTGGGGCATTTAGAGGTCTTCTTATAACATATTTTCTATCAAACATTTTGGAACTTTTTCCATTTCAGTCTCAGTCTGGAGAAACAACATAGGGTCAACAGTGCTACTGTCTGGTTAATAGCTGTAAGCAAACAGTTAACACACTGCAGACCTGACAATAAGAGCTAGGAATGGCTGTCATGAGCCTTGCGCTCACCCCTTACTTTGACTGGCACTTGTGTGTTATAGTCGTTGCTACGCTTCACAGTCGAGGCCAACATTTCATATGGAAAATTGGTTTAGCATCATGTTTTTCTTCCCATCTCAAAGGGGCCAGTCTTTGAAATGTTATTGGTGAGTGTGACATCGTTGAGTTTCTCAGGTGACACCTGGAGACTGAATGAAATGTCTTTCTGTTCGGTTGACTTTGAACAAGACAACATCGCCGCTTTGATCAGGCCTCCGGGGAACCCAGTAACCCAGGTCCTGTGTCACATGCTTGGCTTGAGAAATCACCTCTCTGTCTGTCTGTCTCGCTCACTCACTCTTTCCTACTCTCTCTGTATCTATCTCCTTGTCAGAATAAGAATAATAGAATAATAGTAGAGAATTATTTAGTTCAGCTTTTATTTCTTTCATCACATTCCCAATGGGTCAGAAGTTTACATACACCCAATTAGTATTTGGTAGCATTGCTTTTAAATTGTTTAACTTGGGTCAAATGTTTCGGGTAGCCTTCCACAAGCTTCCCACAATAAGCTGGGTGAATTTTGGCCAATTCCTCCTGACAGAGCTGGTGTAACTGAGTCAGGTTTGTAGGCTATCTTGCTCGCACATGCCTTTTCAGTTCTGCCCACAAATCTTCTATAGGATTGAGGTCAGGGCTTTGTGATGGCCACTCCAATACCTTGACTTTGTTGTCCTTAAGCCATTTTGCCACAACTTTGGAAGTATGCTTGGGGTCATTGTCCATTTGGAAGACCCATTTGCGACCAAGCTTCAACTTCCTGACTGATGTCTTGAGATGTTGCTTCAATATATCCACATAATTTTCCTTCCACATGATGTCATCTATTGTGTGAAGTGCACCAGTCCTTCCTGCAGCAAAGCACCCCCACAACATGATGCTGCCACCCCCGTGCTTCACGGTTGGGATGGTGTTCTTTGGCTTGCAAGCCTCCCCCTTTTTCCTCCAAACATAACGATGGTCATTATGGCCAAACAGTTCTATTTTTGTTTCATCAGACCAGAGGACATTTCTCCAAAAAGTGACCTTTCAGGTTATGTCGATATAGGACTCATTTTACTGTGGATATAGATACTTTCGTACCTGTTTCCTCCAGCATCTTCACAAGGTCCTTTGCTTTTGTTCTGAGATTGATTTGCACTTTTCGCACCAAATTACGTTCATCTCTAGGAGACAGAACGTGTCTCCTTCCTGAGCGGTATGACGGCTGCGTGGTCCCATTGGTGTTTATGGGGAACTCATCTGTACAAACACTAATGGGGAATTTGTGTTTGTACAGATGAACGTGGTACCTTCAGGCATTTGGAAATTGCTCTCAAGGATGAACCAGACTTGTTGAGGTCTACAATGAGTTCTTGGCTGATTTCTTTAGATTTTCCCATGATGTCAAGCAAAGAGGCACTGAGTTTGAAGGTAGGCCTTGAAATACATCCACAGGTACACCTCCAATTGACTCAAATGATGTCAGTTAGCCTATCAGAAGCTTCTAAAGCCATGACATCATTTTCAGGACATCATCAAGCTGTTTAAAGGCACAGTCAACTTAGTGTATGTAAACTTCTGACCCACTGGAATTGTGATACAGTGAATTATAAGTGAAATCATCTGTCTGTAAACAATTGTTGGAAAATGACTTGTGTCATACACATGTAGATGTCCTAACTGACTTGCCAAAACTATAGCTTGTTAACAAGAAATGTGTGGAGTGGTTGAAAAACAAGTTTTAAATACTCCAACCTAAGTGTATGTAAACTTCCAACTTCAACTGTATTTCCCTCTCTCTGTATCTCCCTCTCTCTGTATCTATCGCCTTCTCTCTATATTTATCTCCGTCTCTCTGTATCTCTCTGTATCTATCTCCCTCTTTCTGTATCTACAGTATCTCCCTCTCCCTCTCTCTCTGTATCTATCTCCCTCTCTCTCGCTCTTTCTCTCTCCCCAATTCAGTGGGCTTTATTGGCATATGAAACATATGTTCACATTGCCTAAGCAAGTGAAAAAGATAATAAACAAAAGTAAAATAAACAACAACAAAACATTACAGTAAACATTACACTTACAAAAGTTTCAAAGGAATAGAGACATTTCAACATTCATATTATGGCTCTGTATTATGTCTCTGTCTCTCTCTAAACATCATGAGAGGATAGGACTTAGAACTATGGAGGGAAAACAACACAGAACAGCGATCTCATCTTTGAAGCTAGATCTACAATCTCTCCACAACCAAAGAAATTCAATCGGCCACTAGTGATAAATTACCCAGTGGTGAAGACGTGATTGACGTGGCTGCAGATTCAGCGTCTCTGTGGAATTGGGTCAACACGTCTCTTCCCAGAGGTGGACCAGTCGCTGGTGTCCAATGGTGCTCTCCTTCTCTCCTCAGAGGGGGGACCTATGGAGGGAAGTGAGGAGGGTGAGATTTTGGACAAAATTACCTGAATGGACTATCACTAGCAAGGACTATCAAATTTTTTTACTTTGAACAAACCAAAACCTGCAGAAGATACACAGCTTAACCTGGAAATACCATCCAACACAACACTGGGTAAGTAATGTTCAGCCAAAAAGTAAAAGACAATAATCTCTAGGTAATTGTGTTACTTAAAGCTTAATAAATAAGGCTCCTAAACTACCAAGCTGCTAGGAAAGAAACTGACCTGGCTGCAACTTCAATCAGCACTGAAGTTTGAAGTGAGAGGTGTGAAAACTCTTGGGCCTAACAATGGCAAGAGAGTTTCACAGACCAGCACAACAACACCCCCCCCCCCCCCCCCCCCACCAACAAGATCCGGAGGGCGGAAGATGGAGATTGACGGCTGTCTGAGAGAGCTGTCTGCTCTACGGACTGAGGTGAGAGAACTTAGAGGCACACATGGCACTGAATGAAGAGGTGAGAAAGCTGAGGTGTGACAGAGAGCAGGACAATCCCCCAGACAAGCCAGCAGAACAGCCCACCTCAGACCCGGACCACAACACCACAATAGGACAGACAACACAGGATCCCCTATCCACATCATAATTTACACAGGCACAAATGACCTGAGGGCCCAGCAGGCAAGGGTGGCAACAGCACTCAATGTAGTGATTGAAAAAGCTTCTTCCACTTTCCCCAACGCACAAGTGGTTATCTCCACCCTGCTACCACAAAAATACTTTCACCCTGCCACAATACAGTGGGTGACCACCATACAGCGGGTGACCACCATACAGCGGGTGACCCCCATGCAGCGGGTGACCACCATACAGCGGGTGACCCCCAGACAGCGGGTGACCACCATACAGCGGGTGACCCCCATGCAGCGGATGACCACCATACAGCGGGTGACCCCCATGCAGCGAGTGAATGCAAGTATTTTGTGAGACTGTTCCTCAAAACCTAATGTCTACCTGGCCCACCACTCCACCCTGGCCTTTACGACCAGGTCCACATCTACAAGGCAGCAATCCTAACTTTTGCCAGGACCGTGAAGGACGTCACCCTCAACCGTAGCCCCAGCACCTCACACAGGAGCAACAGAGCAACAGACCCCCAGCCCAGACCAGCGAGACACCCTCCCAGACCTGCAAGACACCCTCCTGAATTACCTGCACCAAGAGAACCCACGCCAAGAAGACCTACACCCAGACCACAGCATTACCGGCCACACCCCAACCAGCTAAGACCACCCCAAGCAAACCCTGGCCACATCCTATATAGGCCCCCCCATATCAGACCTATGCACCTTCTGCCCACCGCATGCCCCCGCCCCTACGGCAATGTCCTCAACATGACAGCAGAACATATGCCCAGGCCGTGAGCAGAGCTACAGGCCCAACCCCCACTATTACACCTGCCCAAGCCCCGTCCTGTGACCTAAGAGGTATGTATCAGATGCTCAACATGCTCTGCTCACATCTACTGTGATGGTCCGGGCCTAAACCACACAGAAATAACAGTAGACACTATGGAACACAAAGCTTTTACTATCTCATCCTGGAATATACAAGGTCTGAAGTCATCTGCCTTTGGCCTAAAGAGCAGGAACCCAGACCTCACCAAAGAAATTGTAAATACAGACATGGTCATCCTACAAGAAACAAGGTATAAAGGAAACGGACCCACTGGTTGCCCTCTAGGTTACAGAGAGCTGGTAGTCCCATCCACCAAACTACCAGGAGTGAAACAGGGAAGAGACTCAGGGGGTATGCTAATTTGGTATAGAGCAGACCTAACTCACTCTAATAAATTAGTCAAAACAGGAACATTATACATCTGGCTAGAAACTAATAAAGGAAATGATCTCAACAGAGAAAAATGTCCTCATGTGTGCTACCTATATCCCCCCAGTAGAATCCCCATACTTTAACGATGACAGCTTCCAGACTCATATTAAACATCTCCAATCCAAAATCAAATCTAGAATCGGCTTTCTATTTAGCAACAAAGCCTCCTTCACTCACGCCGCCAAACTTACCCTAGTAAAACTGACTATCCTACCGATCCTTGACTTCGGCGATGTCATCTACAAAATAGCTTCCAATACTCTAATCAGCAAACTGGATGCAGTCTACCACAGTGCCATCCGTTTTGTTACTAAATCACCTTATACCACCCACCACTGCAACCTGTATGCTCTAGTCGGCTGGCCCTCGCTACATATTCGTCGCCAGACCCACTGGCTCCAGATCATCTATAAGTCTATGTAAGGTAAAGCTCCGCCTTATCTCAGTTCACTGGTCACGATAACAACACCCACCCGTAGCACATGTTCCAGCAGGTATATCTCACTGATCATCCCCAAAGCCAACACCTAATTTGGCCGCCTTTCTTTACAGTTCTCTGCTTCCAGTGAC
This sequence comes from Salvelinus alpinus, assembly GCF_045679555.1. Lineage (NCBI taxonomy): Eukaryota > Metazoa > Chordata > Actinopteri > Salmoniformes > Salmonidae > Salvelinus > Salvelinus alpinus. The sequence goes on from NC_092092.1 coordinate 58,363,029, forward strand.
TGGAACTAATTGCAAAAATCGCTGAAGCTGGAAACTTTTATTTCCCTCACCAACTTTAAACATCAGCTATCTGAGCAGCTAACCGATCGCTGCAGCTGTACATAGTCCATCTGTAAATAGCCCACCCAATCTACCTACCTCATCCCCATACTGTTTTTATTTACTTTTCTTCTCTTTTGCACACCAGTATCTCTACTAGCACATCATCATCTGCTCATTTATCACTCCAGTGTTAATCTGCTAAATTGTAATTATTCGCTACTATGGCCTATTTATTGCCTACCTCCTCATGCCTTTTGCACACACTGTATATAGACTTTCTTTTTTTTGTACTGTGTCATTGACTTATTATTGTGTTATTGGCTTGTTTATTGTTTATTCCATGTGTAACTCTGTGTTGTTGTCTGTGTCACACTGCTTTGCTTTATCTTGGCCAGGTCGCAGTTGTAAATGAGAACTTGTTCTCAACTAGCCTCCCTGGTTAAATAAAAGTGAAATAAAAAAAAATAAAAAAATAATACTTGAACAGAGCTTTGCTCAATCATGAGGCATCAAAGCTAAAGGAACTGAATAATATTACAGGTCAGGTGTCCTCCGAATATTTCCTGCGCGCGAGAGAGGGGCTCTCCATTTTCTTTTTCTCTCTTATTGAATAGGTTATGCTCCGGTTGAAATATTATCGATTATGTTTGTTAAAGACAACCTGAGGTTTGATTATAAAAAACATTTGGAATGTTTCTACGACCATTTCGGATACTTTTGGGGATTTGTCGAACGGAACAAGGCTTTTGTTTCCGCAAAATATTGTGCAAACCTCCCGGGTGGCGCAGCGGTCTAGGGCACTGCATCGCAGCGCTAGCTGCGCGTCCAGAGTCTCTGGGTTCGTGCCCAGGCTCTGTCGCAGCCGGCCGCGACCGGGAGGTCCGTGGGGCGACGCACAATTGGCCTAGCGTCGTCAGGGTTAGGGAGGGTTTGGCCGGTAGGGATATCCTTGTCTCATCGTGCTCCAGCGACTCCTGTGGCGGGCCGGGCGCAGTGCGCGCTAACCAAGGGGGCCAGGTGCACGGTGTTTCCTCCAACACATTGGTGCGGCTGGCTTCCGGGTTGGAGGCGCGCTGTGTTAAGAAGCAGTGCGACTTGGTTGGGTTGTGCTTCGGAGGATGCATGGCTTTCGACCTTCGTCTCTCCCGAGCCCGTACGGGAGTTGTAGCGATGAGACAAGATAGTAATTACTAGCGATTGGATACCACGAAAATTGGGGAGAAAAGGGGTTAAAATTAAATTTAAAAAATAAAAAAATAAAAAAATATATATTGTGCAAACCAAATGGCGTTGTTTTGTGATAAAAGTAAATTTATCGAACAAAAGAACATTTGTTGTGTAACTGGGAGTCTCGTGAGTGGAACCACCCGAAGATTATCAAAGGTAAGCAATTAATTTGATTGCTTTTCTTACTTTCGTGACCATGCTAGCCAAGCTAATATAAGGCTAAACTGTTATAGTTTAGCTACACTCACAAAAGCTACACTCACAAAAGCTTGGATTTCTTTCGCTGTAAAATATATTTTCAAAATCTGACACGATAGGTGGATTAACAACAAGCTAAACTGTGTTTTGGTATATTTCACTTGTGATTGCATGATTATAAATATTTTTTGTCATATTTTTTAATCTGATACGTTTGGAAATTTCCGTCTTCCTTTCAGGACCGGAATGAGGCTGTCGTTTTTCTCATCATGACGCACAACCCAAATAGCGTTTTTTTGTGATAAAAGTAATATTTATCGAACAAAAAGAAGATTTGTTGTGTAGCTGGGAGTCTCGTGAGTGGAAACATCCGAAGATTATCTAAGGTAAGCGATGAATTTTATTGTTTTTCACACTTTCGTGACTATGCTAATTTGGGGTTAGCTGATGTAGCATTGAAAACTACACTCACAAAAGCTTGGATTTCTTTCGCTGTAAAATATATTTTCAAAATCAGCTACCATAGGTGGATTAACAACAAGCTAAGCTGTGTTTTGGTATATTTCACTTGTGATTGCATGATTATAAATATTTTTAGTATTATTATTTGACTGTGGCGCTATGCTATTCAGCGTTGCTGATGACAATTATCCCGGTACCGGGATGGGTGGTTCAGAAAGGTTAATAGACATCCAGGTCTTCGGCGCCCGGGGAGCAGTGAGTTAACTGCCTTGCTCAGGGGTAGAATTACAGATTTTTACCTTGTCACCTCGGGGATTCTATCCAGCAACCTTTCGGTTACTGGTCCAATGCTCTAACCACTAGGCTTCCTGCCGCCCCTAGTAACGTTATGAGTTGAGAATATGGTTCATTGTTTATCTAGCTAGCTAGCTAACGTTAGCTGGCTGGCTCACTAGCTAACGTTACGTGTATGATCTTATTATTTGTATCGCTGAGCCATTTGCTTGGCTAGCTGTACAAACGCCTAATGTTAGCTAGCTAAACATTTACCTGGTTGGTTAGCTACCTGCAGATTCATGCAGGGTAGTAACGTCATGAGTTGGGATTATGGTTAATTGTTTACCAAGCTAGCTAGCTACATGTTGTAACGGGTGCGTTTGTAAATTCAGTCTGGCCCTCTAATCCGATTTCCGAGCACTCTCGTCTGAGTCTGCCAGAGTGCAGAATAACTGATGAATTTACGAACGCTCAACATTGAATATGGCCGGTGTCAGTAAATGTCAGCAAAAAAGTGTAATTCAATTGTTGCCAGCAGCACAGTTGCTGGGTGGCAGGTAGCCTAGTTGTTAGAGCGTTGGGCCAGTAACCGAATGGTTGCTAGATCAAATCCCCGAGCTGACAAGGTAAAAATCTGTCGTTCTGCCCCTGAACAAAGAAGTTAACACACTGTTCCTAGGCCGTCATTGTAAATAAGAATTTGTTCTTAACTGGCTTGCCTCGTTAGATAAAGGTTAAATAACAAAATAAAACAGTTACAGTCACCAACGCTCTGGATAACATGAAAACAGCCTAACCAGCTCTGCTAGGGTGAGTAAAATGGTCAGTTTGAGGTTATTTCTCATTTGTGTCTGGAAGTAGCAAGCTAGCCAATGTCAGCTTGACTGCCTTTGTGGGGTCAGAATGTTGGGATCAACCTTACTCATCGGCCAGAGCGTCCAGTTTGCACTCTGAATGCTCCGAGAGCAAAACGCTCTGAATTGACAATCTGACAGCACAGTTGCAGTCACCAACGCTCTGGATAACATAACAGCCTAACCAGCTCTGCTAGGGCGAGTAATGTTCAGTGAGCTGTTCTCTCATTTGTGTCTGGAAGTAGCTAACAAGTTAGGTGGATGCTTGACTGCTGTTAGTACAGAACACTCGGATCAACCCATAAAAAGATGGGTGGGGGTAAAGCTTAAGAGGGGGTGAACAATGCTGAATGGGTGTAGACAAAGAAGGGCTTTCCAGTAGTAGTACAAAAATATTCAAAGGCCATTTTCTCAAAAGTGAGTTTAGAAGTTGATCAACTTTCTAAGCAGAATAACTTTCCCATTATTCCTCAACTGTAGTGTATGATATACCATTTTGTAGCTCTGAGTTTACTTTTATCCAATGTAAAAAAATATATATAATAATTTTTGCTACATAACAACGATTTGAGTTGGTCGGTCACATATATAGACCACAAATTCCAATTGGCTTTACATAAACTCTTTACCATAATCCTCAGCTCTGGCATGTTCCCCAATATTTGGAACCAAGGACCAATCACCCCAATCCACAAATTTTGACCCCAATAACTACCGTGGGATATGCGTCAACAGCAACCTTGGGAAAATCCTCTGCATTATCATTAACAGACTAGTACATTTCCTCAGCGAAAACAATGTACTAAGCAAATGTCAAATTGGCTTTTTACCAAATTACCGTACAACAAACTACGGAATTACCCTGCACACCCTAATTGACAAACAAACAAACCAAAACAAAGGCAAAGTCTTCTCATGCTTTGTTGATTTCCAAAAAGCTCAATGGTATGAGGGCCTGCTATACAAATTTATGGAAAGTGGCGTTGGGTGAAAAATATACGACATTATAAATCCATGTACATAAACAACAACTGTGCGGTTAAAATTGGCAAATAACACACACATTTCTTTCCACAGGGCCAGGGGGTGAGACAGGGATGAAGCTTAAGCCCCACCCTCTTCAACATACACTACCGGTCAAAAGTTTAAGAACACCTACTCATTCAAGGGTTTTTCTTTATTTTTACTATTTTCGACATTGTAGAATAATAGTGAAGACATCAAAACTATGAAATAACACATATGGAATCATGTAGTAACCAAAAAGTGTGAAACAAATCAAAATATATTTTATACTTGAGATTCTTCAAATTGCCACCCTTTGCCTTGAAGACAGATTTGCACACGCTTGGCATTCTCTCAACCAGCTTCATGAGGTAGTCATCTGGAATGCATTTCAATTATCAAGTGTGCCTTCTTAAAAGTTAATTTGTGGAATTTTTGTTCCTTCTTAATGCGTTTGAGCCAATCAGTTGTGTTGTGACAAGGTAGGGGTGGTATAGAGAAGATAGACCTATTTGGTAAAATACCAAGTCCATATTATGGCAAGAACAGCTCAAATAAGCAAAGAGAAACGACAGTCCATCCTTACTTTAAGACATGAAGGTCAGTCAATACGGAAAATGTCGAGAACTTTTAAAGTTTCTTTACGTGCAGTCGCAAAAACCATCAAGCACTATGTTGAAACTGGCTCTCATGAGGACCGCCACAGGAATGGAATACCCAAAGTTACCTCTGCTCAGAGGATAAGTTCATTAGAGTTACCAGCCTCAGAAATTGCAGCCCAAATAAATGCTTCACAGAGTTCAAGTAACAGACACATCAACTTTTCAGAGGAGACTGTGTGAATCAGGCCTTCGTGGTTGAATTGCTGCAAATAAACCACTTCTAAAGGACACCAATAAGAAGAAGAGACTTGCTTGGGCCAAGAAACACGAGCAATGGACATTAGACCGGTGGAAATTTGACATTTGGTCTGGAGTCCAAATTGGAGATTTTTGGTTCCAACCACCGTGTCTTTGTGAGACGCGGTGTGGGTGAACGGATGATCTCTGCATGTGTATTTCCCACCGTTAAGCATGGAGTAGCAGGTGTTATGGTGTGGGGGAGCTTTACTGATGACACTGTCTGTGATTTATTTAGAATTCAAGGCACACTTAACCAGGATGGCTACCACAGCATTCTGCAGCGATACGCCATCCCATCTGGTTTACACCTCCAGGCTGTGTAAGGTCTATTTTAACAAGAAAGAGAGTGATGGAGTGCAGCATCAAATGACCTGGCCTCCAAAATCCTCCAACCTTAACCAATTGAGATGGTTTAGGATGAGTCGGACAGCAGAGTGAAGGAAAAGCAGCCAACAAGTGCTCAGCATATGTGGGAACTCCCTCAAGACTGTTGGAAAAGCATTCCAGTTGATGCTGGTTGAGAGAATGCCAAGAGTGTGCAAAGCTGTCATTAAGGCAAAGGGTGATTATATGAAGAATCTCAAATATAAACATATTTTGATTTGTTTAAGACTTTTTTGGTTACTACATGAATCCATATGTGTTATTTCATAGTTTTGATGTCTTCACTATTATTCTACAATGTAGAAAATAGTAACAATAAAGAAAAACTGAAAAACCTTGGTTCAAAAACTAATTGGCTAGGGCACTAGAACGGTCTGCAGCACCTGGCCTCACCCTACTAGGTGTCTACTGTTTGCTGATGATTTGGTGCTTATCTCCCTAACCAAGGAGGGCCTACAGTACCACCTAGATCTTCTGCACAGATTCTGTCAGACCTGGGCCCTGACAGTAAATCTCAGTAAGACAAATATAATGGTGTTCCAAAAAAGGACCACGAATACAATTTCCACCTAGACACCGTTACCCTAGAGCACACAAAAAACAATACATACCTCGTCCTAAACATCAGCGCCACAGGTACAGTGGCAAGAAAAAGTATGTGAACCCTTTGGAATTACCTGGATTTCTGCATAAATTAGTCATAAAATGTATCTGATCTTCATTTTAGTCACAACAATAGACAAACACAGTCTGCTTAAACTAATAACACACAAATTATTGTATTTTTCTTGTCTATATTGAATACATAATTTAAACATTCACAGTGTAGGTTGGAAAATGTATGTGAACCCCTAGGCTAATTACTTTTCCAAAAGCTAATTGGAGTCAGGAGTCAGCTAACCTGGAGTCCAATCAATGACACGAGATTAGAGATGTTGGTTAGAGCTGCCATGCCTTATAAAAAACACAAAAACATTTAGTTTGCTATTCACAAGAAGCATTGCCTGATGTGAACCATGCCTCGAACAAAAGAGATCTAAGAAGACCTAATATTAAGAATTGTTGACTTGCGTAATACTGGAAAGGGTTACAAAAGTATCTCAAAAAGCCTTGATGTTCATCAGTCCACGGTAACACAAATTGTCTATAAATGGAGAAAATTCAGCACTGTTGCTACTCTCCCTAGGAGTGGCCGTCCTGCAAAGATGACTGCAAGAGTACAGTTCAGAATGCTCAATGAGGTTAAGAAGAATCCTAGTGTCAGCTAAAGACTTACAGAAATCTCTGGAACATGCTAACATCTCTGTTGACAAGTCTACGATACATAAAACACTAAACAAGAATGGTGTTCATGGAAGGACACCACGGAAGAAGCCACTGCTGTCCAAAAGAAACATTGCTGCATGTCTGAAGTTTGCAAAAGTGCACCAAGATGTTCCACAGCGCTACTGGCAAAATATTATGTGGACAGATTACACTACAGTTGAGTTGTTTGGAAGGAACACACAACACTATATGTGAAGAAAAAAAGGCACAGCACACCAACATCAAAACCTCATCCCAACTGTAAAGTATGGTGGAGGGAGCATCATGATTTGGGGCTGCTTTGCTGCCTCGGGGCTTGGACAGCTTGCTATCATCGACGGAAAAATGAATTCCCAAGTTTATCATGACATTTTGCAGGAGAATGTTAGGCTATCTGTCTGCCAATTGAATCTCAACAGAAGTTGGGTGATGCAACAGGTCGTCACAGACAAACCAAGCTGCCCAGAGAGGACAGTCTGGCTATAGAGATCGGTCATCACAGCAAACCTGGCTGCCCAGAGAGGACAGTCTGGCTATAGAGACTGGTCATCACAGACAAACTTGGCTGCCCAGAGTGGACAGGCTGTGCTCACTCTGCTCCAGGGGAGAGGTAGAGACAGAGCTGCATTTCCTATTACACTGTGACAAATACTCAGACCTAAGAGAATCTTTCTTTCTCAAAATTATTATTTAGCACAAAGAATTTGAAATTATAAAATAAAAAATCTAATATTTGGTGAAAAGCCTAAATGTGCAGTTTTGGCAGCCAAATATGTGCCCTCCTGCCACAACTTGAGGGCCAGCCAGTGAAAAGTGCAATGTCATGTCAATAATATTTCCCATTTTAGTTTTGGTTTGAATGTCATATGGCTTCTCAGTCAGGTTGAGACTGGTCTACTGCTATTGCTTTTATGTATTATTATTATTAGTCCCATTAATATTGGTGTTGAAGCTGCTGTAATGGTAAACACATTTCCACTACTACTACTACTATTGACGCCTTATTGCTGTTGGTCCCACCATTTTTTTGTTAAATGTATACTTTGACAATTTAATTAAGTAATTGAACTTGGCATGTAAATAAATTCAATTGAAACTGAAATTGAGATAGAGAGAGACTGACTCCACCAGTCCCATCATCCTGTTGTAGGGTGTTTCTTATCAGCAGCCAGCATGCTGTCCCCTCATCACGGTGGCTGCTGGGGAGCTGAACACTGAGCCCTGGCTGCCGCTAGGAAACAGAGAGGTGAACAAGGGACGAATGCCAATGAGCGTGGTCCCCTGGCCGAGCCAGCCCTGAGATTTCATTACTTCCCCAGACGAGAACATAGCGCTGGCCTGTGGAGCACTCCGACCCCGGCCCCAGGTCTGATAGCCATGTTAACATGCAACAGGAGCCCTCTCCTTACTCGCCATTGCACGAGACTCTTGACCTTTACACACATCGATAACCGCATAAATCCCATTTGATTTGGCCCCTACTGGAAGGTTTGGGGGTTAAAGGCCTGGGATAGGCTAAGAGGGAGATAAGAGATAGACTTTTAGGGAGGTTTGGCAGCTACTAGTTCTGTGTAAAGGTGTGTCGAGCTCTCTAATAAATCAGCGTGGGGAAGAAAGTGCAGAGGTGAGCGGAAAAATGTAGTGCACTCTCTCGGAGTTCAAAACAGACCCATAAAAGTTTAATGCACAGCTGGCAGCTAGCAGCCCAGCAGAAAAAAAGGGAGAGAGCTATTTCCAGAGGTGTAGCTAGCATTCATAATTCACATTATAGTTTTAGGCAGAGGAATACAGGGTTTCTGTTCAGATTCATCGTCTTCCTCTCGAACTTCTCACACTTTGCGTTCTATTATTTGCCGTGATTGGAGACCTGGTTTGACTTGTCTGAACGTTTCATACCGCAGTCAAAATACTAACCAGCAGCAGAGATCCTCTCAAAAGACAGAGAGAGAAATCAAGATGATAGCTACCGCACACTGTGTCATATGTCAGTTGTGCAGAGGTGAGGACGGAGTCAAGCGCAGGACACAGAACTGAGTAAAATAATGTACTTTACTCTGAAGAATAAATCAGCCAAAATAATCCACGCAGGGATAACAACCCTAACACACACGACTAAAACAAACAGGAATAATCACGCACAAAACATAATGGGAACCAGAGGGTTAAATAGGGAAACAATAATAACTTAATGGGAACCAGGTGTTTACACTCAAGACATAACACATGGAAAACAGAAACATGGATCGGTGGCAGGTAGAAAGCCGGTGATGACGATCGCCGAACGCCGCCCAAACAAGGAGAGGCACCAACTTCGGCGGAAGTCGTGACACACTGGTTGTACTTAACTCTGAGTGACGAGTGAAAAGGAAGCTTTCATTTTCCAATCTCCCAAAAATAACCGCCCCCAGAACAGCTATTTTTTACATTTCATCTGAACAAATTAAATCTCTCTTTAATAACATATTTAATCAAAGAATATGTATTCATATCTGAAATAATCATCTGACATCGATGAAGTGATAAGGACAGAGGTGAGAAGTAAAGGAAAGAGGGAAAGACAGGAAGATAGACAAGAGGATAGACAGGAGGAAAGACAGGAGGAAAGAGGGAAAGACAGGAAGATAGACAAGAGGATAGACAGGAGGAAAGACAGGAGGAAAGACAGGAGGATAGACAGGAGGAAAGACAGGAGGAAAGAAAAGAGGATAGACAGGAGGAAAGACAGGAGGAAAGACAAGAGGATAGACAGGAGGAAAGACAGGAGGAAAGACAAGAGGATAGACAGGAGGAAAGATACGAGGATAGACTGGAGGAAACACAAGAAGAATGACAGGAGGAAAGACAAGAGGATAGACAGGAGGAAAGACAGGAGGACAGACAGGAGGAAAGAAAAGAGGAAATACATAAGGAAAGACAGGAGGAAAGGAGGAAAAACAAGAGGATAGACAGGAGGAAAGACATGGAAAGAAAGAGACAGGGAGGAAAAGTAGAGGGACAACAACCATAGGAGAGATATATATATATATATAGAGAGAGAGAGAGAGAGAGTAAAGGAAGCACACTTCAAAAGCCCCTCTACATCTCACCTTTCCCCTAAAAGACTGGATGTCACATTGTTTTCCCTCCTATCTCCACTCCCCCACCGCCCACCATCCATCCCATCGCCCTCTGCACCTGAGCGTTTAGCTGACTAGAAACGGTGTGAAGCTTTTTAAAATCGCCCATCTGTGCACCCTTTCAAGGAGCAGTAGGAAGAGGGCCGGGGATGTCAATGCATCCATCCCTTGCTTAGGTGGACCACAGGACATGTGGCAGACAGAGCTGGGTGAGAGGCACTACAGCAAAAACCACTCAGGCAGCCCACCTGATGCCCTATTCCCTCCACCAGGAAGGGGCCTCGGAGTTTAGTCACAATTCGAGGAGACAGAGTTGCTTGTCACTTTGGATAGAACACCATGCTGAAGTGACTTCCTTCACAACACAACGTCAATTCATCATCTACACTGTTAACCCCCCTGTCACTTCCCCTCCGCCCGGATAATGAAGCATTTTGTCACTGGAAATTGGTGTGCGCTCATTCAGATAAGCTTCGTCAACATTCGGGAGCATGAAATGGCTTGTGATGGGGGTCGGGTGACATGGAGGGCTGACTTCATTGAATCAGTCCTGTTGGGAGGGTTGTGGCGATTAGCGGGCTATTATGCAGAGGCAACAACAATAACAACAACAAATAACACCGACCACCACACAGACAGCAGGGAGACATGGGCACCTGGCCCTTTGTTGTAGTGGATCTCACACACACACACACACACACACACACACACACACACACACACACACACACACACACACACACACACACACACACACACACACACACACACACACACACACACACACACACACACACACACACACACACACACCAACCAATCAACATTTACACACACAACACACATCACACACACACACACACACACACACACACACACACACACACACACACACACACACACACACACACACACACACACACACACACACACACACACACACACACACTAACCAATCAACATGCACACACACACACCAACCAATCAACATTTACACACACACACACACACTACACACAATGAGTGTGCTCCAGTGCTCTTCTTGCATGTGATTCCTGATCAGATGGCAGAATGTAGGTAGACAGAGCAACCTTGCTTCAGAGATAAAGAGAGAAAAATAGAGAAAAGTGAAATAAAGAGAGAAAATGAGAGATAAACAGAGATAAATAGATAAAAATAGAGGAAATGAGAGAAAAAGAGAGATAGAGAGAGATAAAGAGAGAGAGAAGTAGAGCGAGGAGCAGCAGGCAGGCAGCAGCAGCTCTTGCCCAGCTCTTCCCATTAAGACAGCTGTGTGAAACGACTTAGTCCAGCCCCCGCCAATGGTCCAATGGCAGGCCCCATCCTCACAGCAGTACACTAGCTAGGCCTGGATGAGCCATAACTCTACACACACTAGTATTACTGCACCATGTGACAGGCTGCTGATTAAAAAAGAGATTTGAAGTAATTTTGCTTGATTGATTTGATATTAGAACTAGGAAGGAAGCACTTGTCTATTCAAGATTTAAGATGGCAGAGTGTATCTTTATCTAACTGCAGGTATACTCCGGGTAATTAAGGTAATAAGGGAATGAGATCCTTATCTTAGGGTAAAGTAGTAGAGCGTAATTAAATAATATATATTTTGTTTGTGGTCTGTATGCATGGGTGATGCTATCTATTTCCTTTTGGTAAAAGGAAATCTATTTCCTTTGTTAGCCAACTTGCCGTCATGCCAAACAACTATTGTGCCTTGACAAATGTACTGTATAAACTCAGGCTACAGTTTATCCACTCACACAATGATATATCTAACATATCATTCAAAAACATATGCTTAAAACAATAAGTGAGTACAAGTACAGTACATGACCAAAAGCATGTAGATAGCTGCTCGTCAAACATCTCATTCCAAAATCACAGGCATTAATATGGAGTTGGTCCCCCCCTTTTCTGCTATAACAGCCTCCACTCTTCTGGGAATGCTTTCCACTAGATGTTGGAACATTGCTGAAGGGACTTGTTTCCATTCAGCCACAGAGCATTAGTGAGGTAGGGCCCTGATGTTGGGCAATTAGGCCTGGCTCGCATTCGGCGTTGCAATTAATCCCAAAGGTGTTCGATGGGGTTGAAGTCATGGCTCTGTGCAGGCCAGTCAAGTTCTTCCACACCGATCTTGATAAACCATTTCTGTATGGACCTGGCTTGTGCACGGGGGCATTGCCATGCTGAAACAGGAAAGGGCCTTCCCCAAAGTGCTGCCACAAAGTTGGAAGCACAGAATCGTCTAGAAAGTCATTGGATGCTGTAGCGTTAAGATTTCCCTTCACGTGAACTAAGGGAGCTAGCCCGAACCATGAAAAACAGCCCCAGACCATTATTCCTCCTCCACTAAACTTTACATTTGGCACTATGCATTCGGCAGGTAGATTGTGATGGTGTGTGAGATTATGTGTGTGTGTGTGTCTGCCCTCTTCCTTCTGCGGTGCATCTTTCTTCACCACATGCCTCCAGGATCACCTTGAATGCGCACGGGGGAGAGTCAGGATCTGCTGCTGAAGCTACTCTGCCACACAGCATAGCACTGCCTGAACCCTGTGCAACTTCAAATGGGAGGGAGACATTTTGAATGCTGTACATGTACACAGTCAAGTGTGAAGGCTGTGGCCTCACATGTCAAAGAGCTGGCGGGATCTTTGGGGGGCTAAGTGCTTTGATGGCTTGTAGGTCATCTTATCAGGCAATGAACCCAGTCTGTAGTGTATCTGTACACCTAGGGTGATGCAGAGATAATGCCAGCATCCCAAATGGCACCCTATTCCCTACATAGTGCATCCATAGGTCTCTGGTCAAAAGCCGTGCACTATGTAGGGAACAGGGTGTCATTTGAGATGCATCCACTCTATCTAGCAGCATGTTTTCAAGCAGCTCCTGCTGATAGCTCAACTTTAAGCCCCTTTTTCCCAGTTATGAAACAGCAGCCACAAATGTTATGGCTGTTCCTGAATAGTTATGACGACCCCCTGTGTTAATGCACCTTAAGATCGTCCATCTTTGATTCCAAGGCCCATAAGCATGACCATTGAATTAGCGTTTACCTACTTTTCAAGTGCCTCCATGACACAACAGCATCAGAAACTCATTAAGCTTGCTATACATGCACCGCAGCCCCGTACGATTTGGTCAAGCCAAATGTGTTCACGTCAAATCAAGTTTGAGAGCTGTGTGAATAAATAAACTCTCTTTCCTCACTCTCTGTGCGAAGCAACCTTTCTCCAGTCCATCTGTAATGCTGCAATAACCTACACTGCTGCTTCAACATGATTTAAAACTTAACTAAATGGCTGCTGGGTTATTCAAGCATTCTTAGAAAGGTAACGCACAAAACCCATGATGTTGGCAGAGTCGCCACTCGTCGGGTACATTTACACGTACTGTAAAGCTGTGAAATGGAATTGCATTTTTTTATGACTTTGCCCAGCCAAACTGCTGCATCAAATCAATGGAAGGGTTCCCTCTGTTTATTACCACTGTTGGTCTAGTGTTGAACAAGTCAGTCAGGTTGAGTTCATCTTAAAGAGGTCAAACAGGTTAATTACTCTGTGGGTCACACCATTTCACACCCCGATGGACACATTGGAAAAGGAGAGGAGTGTGAATCCGCTGTATAAGACTCTCTATCTGATCTTAATCACACTCCACACTAACCCTAATGGGTTCTCTGTTGACTGTGGTAGATTGTTGTCTCTGTTAGGTTGATACTATAGCCTACCCACTACATGATTTATTAGAGATATATCAACCTAGGACCCGTTTGGGGTTGGGGAAAATATGGTGTACAAACACACACAGTGCCTTCAGAAAGTAAAGTATTCACACCCATTTTTCCACGTTTTGTTGTGTTACAGCTGGTATTTAAAATGTATTAAATTTAAATGTAGTGTCACTGATCTACAAACAATATCCCATAATGTGAAAGTGGAATTTTGTAAAATATTTTTTTTTAAACTACATAAAATTAAAAAAATAATACTTAAAATGCAGTACAAATGAAAAGCTGAAATGTCTTGAGTCAATAAGTATTCAACCCCTTTGTTATAGCAAACCTAAATAAGTTCAGGAGTAAAAATGTGCTTAACAAGTAAGATAGTAAGTTGCATGGACTCACTATGTGTTCAATAATAGTGTTTAACATGATTTTTGAATGACTACCTCGTCTCTGTACACCACACATAAAATTATCTGGAAGGAGTGAATTTCAAGCACAGATTCAACCACAAATACCAGGGAGGTTTTCCAATGCCTTGCAAAGAAGGGAACTGAATATCCCTTTGAGCATGGTGAAAATATTAATTAGATTTGGATGGTGTATCAATACACCCAGTCACTACAAAGATACAGGCATCCTATCTAACTCAGTGTCCAGCGAGGTAGGAAACCACCCAGGGATTTCACCATGAGGCCAATGGTGATTTTAAAACAATTACAGTTTAATGGTTGTGATATGAGAAAACTGAGGATGGATCAACAACATTGTAGTTACTCCACAATGCTAACCTAAATCACAGAGTGAAAAGAAGGAAGAATAATTTACAGAATAAAAAATATTCCAAAACATGCATCCTGTTTTCAACATGGCACTTAAGTAATACTGCAACAAACATGGCAAGGAAATTTACTTTTTGTCCTGAATACAAAGTGTTATGTTTGGGGTACATCACTGAATACCACTCTTCCTATTTTCAAGCATGGTGGTGGCTGCATCATGTTATGGGTATGCTTGTCATCGGCAAGAACAAGGACAGGGGAGTTTCTTTAGATAACAATAAATGGAATAGAGCTAAGCACAGGAAAAATCCTAGAGAAAAACCTGGTTCAGTCTGCTTTCCAACAGACATGAGACAAATTCGCATTTCAGCAGGACAATAATCTAAAACACAAGGTCGACTCTACACTGGAGTTGATTACCAAAACGACATTGAATGTCCTTGAGATGCCTAGTTACAGTTTTGACTTAAACCGGCATGAAAATATATGGCAACACTTGAAAATGGCTGTCTAGCAATGATCAACAACCAACTTGACAGAGCTTGAAGAATTCAAAAAAGACCCTGGGCAAATATTGTAGAATCCAGGAGTGCAAAGCTCTTAGAGACTTATCCACAAAGACTTCCAGCTGTAATTGCTGCCAAAGGTGTTCTAACCTGTATTGACTATTAAATACTTAATGTAATCAAGACACAGTACAGGTCAAAAGTTTGGACACACCTACTCATTCAAGGGTTTTTCTTTATTTTTACTATTTTCTACATTGTATAATAATAGTGAAGACATCAAAACTATGAAATAACACATATGGAATCACGTAGTAACCAAAAAAGTGTTAAACAAATCAAAATATATTTTATATTTGAGATTCTTCAAAGTAGCCACCGTTTGTCTTGATGACAGCTTTGCATACTCTTGGCATTCTCTCAACCAGCTTCACCTGGAATGCTTTCCCAACAGTCTTGAAGGAGTTCCCACATATGCTGAGCACTTGTTGGCTGCTTTTCCTACACTCTGTGGTCCAACTCATTCCAAATCATCTCAATTGGGTTGAGGTCGGGTGATTGTGGAGGCCAGGGCATCTGATGCAGCACTCCATCACACTCTCATTCTTGGTCAAATAGCCCTTACACAGGCTGGAGGTGTGTTGGGTCATTGTCCTGGAGGAGACTTTCAGAAGGCACAACACACGTGGGGGAGCTGAGATGGAGTTAGGAGTTTGAAGATGAACTAAAAGTTGAATCAGTGGTTAGTAAGTCAAGACAGGGATCTCTATAGGATCTCTGTAGATATAGATATATATAGAGAGAGAGTCTGAAAGAGACTTTGCTCACTGCTGGGCTGCCTCATATCCATGTGGTCCTACTGCTATGATGGAACAGCCCTATCCTTCCAAGTAAACTGATCTAGTATGGAGAAAAACTAAATGGCTAGATGATGTTAGGTTCTGACATCTAAATCCAGAATCTCCATTGTGTTATCATCGTGGAGAAGTTGCAAATAACTATTCTTATGCACCAGCACTTTATAATACAGGACTATATAATACAGCACTTTATAATACAGGACTATATAATACAGCACTTTATAATACAGGACTATATAATACAGCACTTTATAATACAGGACTATATAATATAGCACTTTATAATACAGGACTATATAATACAGCACTTTATAATACAGCACTTTATAATACAGGACTATATAATATAGCACTTTATAATACAGGACTATATAATACAGCACTTTATAATACAGCACTTTATAATACAGCACTTTATAATACAGGACTTTATAATACGGCACTTTATAATACAGCACTTTATAATACAGCACTTTATAATACAGGACTATATAATACAGCACTTTATAATACGGCACTTTATAATACAGCACTTTATAATACAGGACTTTATAATACAGCACTTTATAATACAGGACTTTATAATACGGCACTTTATAATACAGCACTTTATAATACAGCACTTTATAAAATAGCACTTTATAATACAGCACTTTATAATATAGCACTTTATAATACAGCACTTTATAATACAGGACTATATAATACAACACTTTCTAATACAGGACTATATAATACAGCACTTTATAAAACAGCACTTTATAATACAGCACTTTATAATATAGCACTTTATAATACAGGACTATATAATACAGCACTTTATAATACAGCACTTTATAATACAGCACTTTATAATACAGCACTTTATAATACAGCACTTTATAATATAGCACTTTATAATACAGGACTATATAATACAGCACTTTATAATACAGCACTTTATAATACAGCACTTTATAATACAGCACTTTATAATACAGGACTATATAATACAGCACTTTACAATACAGCACTTTATAATACAGCACTTTATAATATAGCACTTTATAATACAGGACTATATAATACAGCACTTTATAATACAGCACTTTATAATACAGCACTTTATAATACAGGACTATATAATACAGCACTTTATAATACAGCACTTTATAACACAGCACTTTATAATACAGCACTTTATAATACAGGACTATATAATACAGAACTTTATAATACAGGCACTTTATAATACAGCACTTTATAATACAGCACTTTATAATATAGCACTTTATAATACAGGACTATATAATACAGCACTTTATAATACAGCACTTTATAATACAGCACTATATAATACAGGACTTTATAATACAGCACTTTATAATACGGCACTTTATAATACAGGACTATATAATACACCACTTTATAATACAGCACTTTATAATACAGCACTTTATAATATAGCACTTTATAATACAGGACTATATAATACAGCACTTTATAATACAGCACTTTATAATACAGCACTATATAATACAGGACTTTATAATACAGCACTTTATAATACGGCACTTTATAATACAGGACTATATAATACACCACTTTATAATATAGCACTTTATAATACAGCACTTTATAATACAGCACTTTATAATACAGCACTTTATAATACAGGACTATATAATACAGCACTTTATAATACAGCACTTTATAATACAGCACTTTATAATACAGCACTTTATAATACAGGACTATATAATACAGCACTTTATAATACAGGCACTTTATAATACAGCACTTTATAATACAGCACTTTATAATATAGCACTTTATAATACAGGACTATATAATACAGCACTTTATAATACAGCACTTTATAATACAGCACTATATAATACAGGACTTTATAATACAGCACTTTATAATACGGCACTTTATAATACAGGACTATATAATACACCACTTTATAATACAGCACTTTATAATACAGCACTTTATAATATAGCACTTTATAATACAGGACTATATAATACAGCACTTTATAATACAGCACTTTATAATACAGCACTATATAATACAGGACTTTATAATACAGCACTTTATAATACGGCACTTTATAATACAGGACTATATAATACACCACTTTATAATACAGCACTTTATAATACAGCACTTTATAATACAGCACTTTATAATACAGGACTATATAATACAGCACTTTATAATACAGCACTTTATAATACAGCACTTTATAATACAGCACTTTATAATACAGCACTTTATAATACAGGACTATATAATACAGCACTTTATAATACAGGCACTTTATAATACAGCACTTTATAATACAGCACTTTATAATATAGCACTTTATAATACAGGACTATATAATACAGCACTTTATAATACAGCACTTTATAATACAGCACTATATAATACAGGACTTTATAATACAGCACTTTATAATACGGCACTTTATAATACAGGACTATATAATACACCACTTTATAATACAGCACTTTATAATACAGCACTTTATAATATAGCACTTTATAATACAGGACTATATAATACAGCACTTTATAATACAGCACTTTATAATACAGCACTTTATAATACAGCACTATATAATACAGGACTTTATAATACAGCACTTTATAATACGGCACTTTATAATACAGGACTATATATTACACCACTTTATAATACAGCACTTTATAATACAGCACTTTATAATATAGCACTTTATAATACAGGACTATATAATACAGCACTTTATAATACAGCACTTTATAATACAGCACTTTATAATACAGCACTATATAATACAGGACTTTATAATACAGCACTTTATAATACGGCACTTTATAATACAGGACTATATATTACACCACTTTATAATACAGCACTTTATAATACAGCACTTTATAATATAGCACTTTATAATACAGGACTATATAATACAGCACTTTATAATACAGCACTTTATAATACAGCACTTTATAATATAGCACTTTATAATACAGGACTATATAATACAGCACTTTATAATACAGGACTATATAATACAGCACTTTATAATACAGCACTTTATAATACAGGACTATATAATACAGGACTTTATAAAATAGCACTTTATAATACAGCACTTTATAATACAGGACTATATAATACAGGACTTTATAATACAGGACTATATAATACAGCACTTTATAATACAGGACTATATAATACAACACTTTATAATACAGCACTTTATAATACAGCACTTTATAATACAGGACTATATAATACAGGACTTTATAAAATAGCACGTTATAATACAGGACTATATAATAGAGCACTTTATAATACAGCACTTTATAATAGAGGACTATATAATACAGCACTTGATAATACAGGACTATATAATACAGCACTTTATAATACAGGACTATATAATACAGCACTTTATAATACAGGACTATATAATACAGCACTTTATAATACAGCACTTTATAATACAGCACTTTATAATACAGGACTATATAATACAGGACTTAATAAAATAGCACTTTATAATACAGCACTTTATAATACAGCACTTTATAATACAGCACTTTATAATACAGGACTTTATAATACAGGACTATATAATACAGCACTTTATAATACAGCACTTTATAATACAGGACTATATAATACAGCACTTTATAATACAGGACTATATAATACAGGACTTTATAAAATAGCACTTTATAATACAGGACAATGATATTGTTACCATATTAGCAATACGAGACATCAATATAGGACTGTGTTGGTGTGGAGACTATGACATTATGCTCAAAATAGCAGTAGTCATGAGTACCGTCTGTAACATTTTTCTTCTTCCCTTGGCTGGTGAAACGCAGTGAAAAATTGTCTGTCAGCCCCACATCTATCAAGCAGAATAGTATCCCTTACAGAAGAGGCAATTACCACCATTGAAATACTGTATCTTAATATACGGTTCACACATGCACACACAGTGGTTATTATCGTATCACATTTAAAGTCTCTGTCTTCTGTTTCCTTTCATGAGTCTTTCCTCCCATCATGGCTGTCAGGTTCAATTTGAATAGAGCCGGCTCCGTTATCATGACAGCCTACCCATACTGTCACAACTTGATGCCTAGGCCGAGCTAGCAGTGCATAAGAGGAGACAGAGAGGAGGGCTGTGTGGTGACCTTGTCCTTGCTGTGAAGTATATGGCATTGTGCTGGCTGCCACTAAAGGCGTGATGTTCACAAATTTCATGGGCACTATTCTCTCCACAAATCACAGGTCATCTGTCCCTTCCTCCTCTCTTCCTCCCCTGTTCCTCCCCTCCTCTCCTCTTCCTCTCCTCCCCACCTGCTACTCTCCTCTACTCCTCTCCCCCTCCTCTCCTCCTGCTCTCCCACCCTCCTCCTCACGGCCTCCCCCCTCCTCTCCTCCTCACATTCTTTCCTCCTCCCCTCCTCTCCTCTGCCCTCCTCCCCTCCTCCTTTCTCCCCTCCTCCTATCCTCTCCCCTCCTCCTCCTCCCCTCCTCCCCCTTCCTCCCCTCCTCATATCCTCTCCTCCCCTCCACCTATCCTCTACTCTCCTCCCCCCCTCTCCTATCCCCCCTCCTCTCCTCCCTTCCCTCCTCCTCATGTCCTCTCCTCCTCCCCTTCCCCCTACATCCCCTCCCCTCTCCTTTCCTCTCCTCTCCTCCCCCCTCCTACCGCCCCCTCCCAATCCCCTCCTCCTATCTTCTCCTCCTCCTATCTTCTCCTACTCCTATCCTCTCCTCCTTTCTTCCTCCTTTCCTCCTCCTCCTCTCCCACTCTCCTCCTCCTCTCCTCTCCTCCCATCCTCCTCCTACTATCCTCTCCTCCCATACTCCCCTCCCCCCCTCCCTCTCTCCTCCTCCTACCCTCAATTCCTGCTCAGAGCCTTCTGCTTTTACATTGAGGTCCTTGAGATAACTGGTGTTGAATGTTCGGCGGCTGTAGCAGAGGGCTAAGTGTGCGCTGAGTTATGTTGACAGAAACATTGCTTCACGGGAGCCACCACTGCCCGCCAGCTCCCTCCTCCCGCACCTCCCCCAAGTTTCACAGTGACATTTCGGGAATGAATGATATTTAGGGGTCGGATGGAATTTCATTTGAGCAATGAAATTACCGAAGGTTAAAAGGAAAGAAAAACAAATGCAATCAAGCCATTGATTTTCAGACAAAAACTGTGGTGATCCATTGGAGGCTATAACTGCAGTCTATAAATAAGAAGCCTCATGTCTGCCTTTGTGGTAGGCCCATAACAGTACAGAGCAAAATATTGACAACACTGTTTCATGAAGGGGGCCTGACCAGCCTCAGCAATTGTAAGGGAAACACTGTTTAATACTGCAGGGTATGTCTTGCCTATTTCCTATTCGTCGCAGATAAGAAATGAGAGGCATTTTCCACATGGGTTATTCATGACCAAACTACTGGTGACTCAGGTAGTTTTTAGACAGTTTTCTCTAGTGCTTAAGTCATCATTCCCTTCCCAAGCGAACAGGCTTGGCACAGCACTCCTCAACAGTTGACAGTTACTGTCACCTGGTGAAAAGTAAACTCTGCTCCCAGTCCAATCCTACTCCTGGTCCATCTCCCACCCACTGACAGCTAGGCCTATACCTATTCTTATAGTTGATTGCATACATATTTTATGTGGCAGTACTGTTGAATTGATTTACAACAAACAAGTCAAAAGATTGTTTATTTTTCTAGCCTATTGTTAGGCTTTTACTATAGTATGCAACCTAGCTGTTTGTATGTAGCCTACATAAACCAACTGTATGCAGACAGAGAACATAATAATAGAACTGACATCCGCTCTGTCCTTCTATTTATGAAAATCCCATCAACGTTAATGACAGGAGGAAAGGCGTTGCATTATACATGGGATAGGTACTTACAGTAACACAGCACTTTTACACATTACCGGAAAGAGTCTAACTTCAAAGTCTCCTCATGTCAGTAGGAAGTGAAATAGACAGAGAGCTATGATATACCCCTTCCTGGACTGAAGCCCCAAAAGATCCACATCAATAGGCTCCTTTCATTTAAGTAAGAAATACATAGCGAGCAAGTAAAAAATTGGTGAAATCCTACGCCCCTGGGCCAGATATCTTGAGATGAATGGAGTTTTTCCGCCTCCAATTCCATAAAGCCTGCACAGCAAATTTCACACAGCCATTTTGCGCTCTACTGATAAAACACTTTGAAAGCCCAATGACACAGACAATGCCTTCAGATGGGGGAAGAGCGACATTCCTATTCTCTCACTCCTTTTTCATCAATGTCCCCAAAAATCGAGGGAACTGCAGTACTGGAATAGGGGAAAAAACGCCACAAAAACTGACTACGGCGTTCAAACCCGCTCACTTCAAAAAAGACAAATAATTTGGCTGAAGATGAAGCCATCAAATAAAACGTGTTCATTTGCAGCTGATAGCCCTTGCGCCGCAAATGATTAAAGCATATTTGGCCTAGATGCCATGGTTTCAAGTGTTATTTGAAATAAGACGTATTAGGGGCCAACACAATGACTATGCACCTGCAAGCCACTCTCTCTCCCAGCCAGTGTTTTCAGCTCAGCTCATCTGCATACTGGCACTCACAGCTCTTTATTGATGAATAAAAGGACATGGCTGGAGATGGGGCTTGCTTTTAATGCTTAATGTGAGGGAAAATGAGATGGATTATGGAGTCAGGTCCCTGTAATTCATTTCCCCACTTCCGGCTCAGTGCCTTTTGCTCATCTCCGGAGGAAACCGAGTTGCCTAATGAAGATTTCACATTTGGACCTCTCCTGGAAGCCCTCATATTTTACCTCAGCTCTTCACGTCATCTTCCAAACCAGTGGAGCATGCTGTGTACCTCTACTGAATATGGTCAAACCATTTTCCTCTGTGGTCCATCTGGGGAGCTATTGGTGGAGGACGTTCAATTAAAGAGTGTTTAAGGAAGTCATCTCTGTCCCCTGACTGGCTCTCAAACCCACCGAGGTGCTTCGTCAACTTGCTATCCATTGGCTCATTAACAGTTGCTGGCGACTAGAAGGAAAATAAAAAGGCTGTTTCTCTGTTCGCTTATCTAATCCATTTGGCACAGTCACAGCTGGTGATGTCATGTGTTATTAACTGAATGAGGGTTTGAATCCCAGGCCTATGTAGATTAAAGGCCCTGGTCCTGCTAGGAAGCCATTGTAGTGTCCCCGCATGCCCACACTAGAGGATGAGTAATGGTACTTCACTGACACACCGCCTCCAACAGGGAAAGAGAATGGGGTGCCGGGCGCTAGCGGGCGGACCACATCTGTGAGCTCACCTCAGTTGGCCTCCATCCCTTTTAATCCAGCCGATGCTTCTCCCCATATTCCCTTGTCCCAAATTCAGAGATAGCGCTTTGCCTATTACCCCCTCGGGCTGAGGCTCCCCTTCTCTGGACTAACTCGACATTCAGACGCTATTTAGAGCCATTAGGCCACTAAGGTCAGCATTTGACTTACAGCTTCGGGGGGAACAGTTTTTTTGTTGTGCTTTGCTGTTTTTTCAACAGACTGCACACAAAGAATTCCATTACTCATTAGCTTTGGCTTGTGGTCCATTATAAAGCTGGAAAAGGGAAAGTAGGGACAAAAGTAGGGACATTCAAGCTGGCATTGCAGTTATTGTTTTTGCAGCAGCTTTAAATGAGGAATGGTCTGGTAAACATTCAGGAAACTAATGGAGGCCAATGTCTTTTCCTGAGGAAGAGATGGGGAAAAGAGCCTAGAGATGGCATTTTAATCTAAGGCCGATTTTTATAGGATGACGACTTTGGATAGCCAATGACAACTGACGACAGACGATTAACCAGTAGTGAGAATCTCAGAGGCTCCCCCAGTTACTTGATAGAAGAATCAAACCTCATACATTTCCTGATGGAGTTGAGGTGAAGGAGTTCAAGAACGAGCGTTTAGAAAGTGGAGCGATGGACGCATCAGCCGCTCTCTGACAGAAAGGGCAAAGACAAGCAGTGGAGGCCAAATTGTTCTATACTAACCTTCAAAATCATCAGAGGAAAATTACACATCTCCAACAACACATAGAAGCAGCATGGCTGTGAAAAACCCTGTGTAATTTTCAAGAGATTATATGTGTGAAAATACATTACTAACGGGGGGACAAAGACACAGCGACAATTGAATGGTTACAAATTGAAAATGGAATCAGGGGAAGGGTTAAGTGATGCACCACTCACCATCAATAGCTCAACACCGCTTCCTTCAACAGCAGCTTGCTGTTTCCAAGTAATGTTTTCAATGGGTATTCGTCTTTTGTCCATTGATTGGATTTATAAAGTGCTTTTGCTCTAGATGGTTTACATTGTATGGGGAAGCTGGGCATCTGCTCGAGATATTGAGATCTCCCTAGACCAGAGGAAAGAGTGTCCCTACTGGCCCTCCAACACCCCTTTCAGTAGAGTCTGGTCTTCCATCCAGGTGAGGTACCAACCAGGACCAAACCTGCTTAGCTGCAGAGGCCAGCAGTGCAACATATAGTTTATTTCTGTTAGATAAATATGTCCATGAAACAAAAAGTAAGCCTGTTTTATATTTTTTTGTTAACATCTTGTTACAGAGACAATGTTGATTATTGAGGACTATATGGGTGCCTTCCAATCAGACAAATGGATGCGTAGAAGACGAAGCAACTCAGTGGTTTTCAATGGGTGGAGTGTGTGTGTGTGTGTGGGGGGGGGGGGCTAGGTTTGTGTTGTTCTGTCCGTCATAAAATTTGCAAAGACGATCCATCAACAAATTTTAAAAAACGTAAAACCGCGTTTTCCCGCACCAGACTGCTGCGTTGGACATGCGTTTCATGCATTTTGACACAGGCACAAACTCAGGAGGTGTCATAGGGGTCTTCAAATGGGGTCGAGAGGTACAGGACAGACAAGAAAACACTCAAGAACAGCCTTGTAAATATATATAACAGCTCTGGTCTGATGTCTCAAGAACATTACATTTAAGTTTTTGTTGTCTTTTACTGTGGACTTTTCTACGTAAGAACATTTGAATTTGATACAATTTCAGCCTCGCGGTCTGTATCATGTGGAATTCATTGTGCTGTTTTTTTCTTCAGACACAATAAGGAGCCTGTAAATGAACTGTAATTGAAATGAACTCCTGCATGGTGTTGCTGGCTGCAGAGAACCCTGAGAGTAGAACACTCAGACACCTAATTAGAAAAGGATAACATGGCCATGTCTTTCAATGTTTTTCCATTTGTTTCTGCCCTGCCTGCTACCATAACATCATTGTCCTTCGATCAACACCTGCGGAACTAAGACCCGAGTGTCACTTTCCAGGGAGGTAGGCTCCGGCTGTAATTTCAATTTCAATCACAAATCCAATTCGAGAGTAGGGTAGAAAACTGCATTCATATTTGATCAGCAGCTATCAAATCAAAGGCCCCCCAATAAAGCCAGCCAGCTTTTCTGTAACTATACATCATAGCAATGAGCAGTAAAGAGGCGGCGGTCTCCTAGTATTCTAGCCAGCTCCCCAGCCCCCACTCATTCACATATCCGTGAAATGTCCGCCTTTTCAGCACACTCGCTGCAAGCTCGCCTTGACCTCGGGCGAAAAAAACGACGAAAGCGCCTTGTCACTTCCACGCTGTGAAGAGCAGACTAATTACTCTGTGGAGTGTGGTCGCACCATCCTCCCCGGCCTCAGCCTAGCGAGAGAGAGCGAGAGGACGAAAGAGAGGAGATAAGGAGAGAAAGACAGAGAGTAGAAGAGAAAGTGGGAGAGAGGACGAAAGAGAGGAGATAAGGAGAGAAAGACAGAGAGTAGAAGAGAAAGCGGGAGAGAGGACGAAAGAGAGAGAGGGAGTGTGGCTCTCCTTATTAAATTCCACCAACATTTATTCCACACGTTAATTTCATTGAGTTCCAGGGGTGAGACATGAAGGCAGAGCAGGAACAAATTGCTTTCATGTTACAGAGAGCATTCCCACTGGATGGCAACGTGCAGGACGCGCCTCCTCTAATTAAATTCCCCCCGTTGTATTTAAAAACCATAAGATGTAATTAGAACATTTAGTTCCATTAAAAACACAGACATTTTTTCCCCTCCTCCTCCTCCATGCCAAAATGTAATTACATTTGGGTTTGCTGCAGTGTCCCTGAGACCTTGTTGGGAGAGTTGCTATAGAGATGACCACCACAACCGAGCCTGTGCCAGGCAATCCTTCAATGTTGCACAAATACGCACACACCTCTCCTTATCTATGTTTACCGTTATGTTCTGCACACACACACACAAACCCCTTTAACTCTCCCTTGCTAACTGTTTTAACCACTCCTTCCTGCACACACACACACACACACACACACACACACACACACACACACACACACACACACACACACACACACACACACACACACACACACACACACACACACACACACACACACACACACACACACACATTCTATCTATCTGTCTCTTCCACATTCACTGCACACATGCATACAGACACACACAGCCTAACACACACACTCTCTATTCTTAATCAGGCACTGACCGATGAGCCTCTGAGCTAGACATTCATATTTTCCCGAAGATCTACCAAGATATGGCCACTATGCCAGAGTTAGCCCAAAATAAGACAGTTGCTACGCCACATTGCCACCTTGGCTGTGCCACTGTGTAAAGGTTTCACAACAAGGGAAACTGATATTTAGTAATGATAGAGTAACTTTGACCACCAATGCTGTGAATGGCGAAACAGGCCAATTCAGAGTGCTATCATGTTCCTCAATTAATTCAGCGCATTTCAGTGGTAGGCCTGCCTAGGTTATCTCGACCCAGAGCGCACTCAGAACGCACCCCGATTGTTGAATCATACACACTTTGTAAAGGCAGTCAAACAAAAGCCAAATGACCAAAGTTGCTAAGCTTGCTAGCTAGATAACCTCCCGGGAATGACAGAATATCTCCTAGTTGGCAAAATCGAGTTGATGATTGTACATATAGCACATCAGCTCGTGAATAACGGGGATATGAAGACACAAAATTGTTTAAATATCAAGGTATCTTAGAGGGGACCAACTGTGTTATAAAAGGGTGCCTTTAGGTGCCTTTTGGCAAACTCCAAGCAGGCTGTCATGTGCCTTTTACTGAGGAGTGGCTTCCGTCTGGCCACTCTGCCATAAAGGCCTGCTTGGTGGAGTGCTGCAGAGATGGTTGTCCTTCTGGAAGATTCTCCCATCTCCAGAGAGGAACTCTGGAGCTCTGTCAGAGTGACCATCGGGTTCTTGGTCACCTCCCTGACCAAGGCCCTTCTCTCCCGGTTTCTCAGTTTGGCCGGGAGGCCAGCTCTAGGAAGAGTCTTGGTGGTTCTTAACTTCTTCCCTTTAAGAATGATGGAAGCAACTGTGCTCTTGGGGAACTTCAATGCTGCAGACATTTTTTGGTACCCTTCCCCAGACCTGTGTCTAAAGACAATCCCTTCGACCTCATGGCTTGGTTTTTGCTCTAGAAACATCTCAAGGATGATCAATGGAAACAGGATGCACCTGAGCTCAATGTCAAGTCTAATAGCAAAGGGTCTGAATACTTATTTCAATCAAATATATTTATAAAGCCCTTCTTACATCAGCTGATGTCACAAAGTGCTGTACAGAAACCCAGCCTAAAACCCCAAACAGCAAGCAATGCAGGTGTAGAAGCAGTTATTTACTTATGTAAATAAGGTATTTCTGTTTTTTATTTTGTATAAATTTGCTAACATTTCTAAAAAACAGTTTTTGCTTTGTCATTATGGGATATTGTGTGTATATTGATGAGGGGAAAAAAATTCCCCATACATTTTAGAATAAGGCTGTAATGTAAAAAAAAAAATTGTTGAAAAAGTCAAGGGTTCTGAAAACTTTCTGAATGCACTGTACACGTTGTATACTCACTTGTTTTTCAGTGGGCGTTGCATATACTGACTTCTTAATCCCTACTGATACGCAACTAAGTAGTGCAATGGAGTACACGCCATATTCATTAATACTGATGGAACAGATCGGAATGTTTAGCTTAAAATGTTGATCAACTATTATTTCTTCACATTTTAGGTCTGCCGTGTTGTTCTCAACACCAGTTTAAATCAATGTAGCCTACAGGTTTCTAGAAATCAGGCTTTTTTTCAGGTTCAGGCTCATTTAATTTAAGTGATTTCGGACGAGGCCTGTGGTCGAGCTTCAGCTCACCGGATTTGGGCCGGACCGAGACATAACTTACAGTTCTGATGAGAATTCTGAACTGTATTCAGGACTCGTGCTGTTGATGCACATGTTGTGGATTTTGTGGAATTGCATAAGTGCAGCATTGGGGGAAAATTTCCTTGGTCTTTTTTGGGGGGGGGGTGAAGAGTGGTCACGGGAGAGTCCCAAAAACCCAGTTAACTGTCTTAATCCCTAGTCTGAGTTTAGACGTTCATCTTTATCATCATGAGCAGTAGGTGGAGTCGTCTCCTCTCAACCTCCTTCTGCATCTGACTAACACTCCCTACCTCCTTTGCTCCTCCCTCCCCACTTCCCTCTACAACTCCCTATCTCCTCTGCTCCTCCCTCTCCACTTCCCTCTACAACTCCCTATCTCCTCTGCTCCTCCCTCCCCACTTCCCTCTACAACTCCCTATCTCCTCCCTCCCCACTTCCCTCTACATCTCCCTACCTCCTCTGCTCCTCCCTCCCCACTTCACTCTACAACTCCCTATCTCCTCTGCTCCTCCCTCCCCACTTCCCTCTACAACTCCCTATCTCCTTTGCTCCTCCCTCCCCACTTCCCTCTACAACTCCCTATCTCCTCTGCTCCTCCCTCCCCACTTCCCTCTACATCTCCCTACCTCCTCTGCTCCTCCCTCCCCACTTCACTCTCCATCTCCCTTTCTCCTCTGCTCCTCACTCCCCACTTCCCTCTCCATCTCCCTACCTCCTCTGCTCCTCCCTCCCCACTTCACTCTCCATATCTCCTCTGCTCCTCCCTCCCCACTTCCGTCTCCATCTCCCTATCTCCTCTGCTCCTCCCTCCCCACTTCCCTCTCCATCTCCCTACCTCCTCTGCTCCTCCCTCCCCACTTCACTCTCCATATCTCCTCTGCTCCTCCCTCCCCACTTCCCTCTACATCTCCCTACCTCCTCTGCTCCTCCCTCCCCACTTCACTCTCCATCTCCCTTTCTCCTCTGCTCCTCACTCCCCACTTCCCTCTCCCTCTCCATATCTCCTCTGCTCCTCCCTCCCCACTTCCGTCTCCATCTCCCTATCTCCTCTGCTCCTCCCTCCCCACTTCACTCTCCATCTCCTCTGCTGCTCCCTCCCCACTTCCCTCTACATCTCCCTTTCTCCTCTGCTCCTCCCTCCCCACTTCTCTCTCCTCTGCTCCTTCCCTCTCCATATCTCCTCTGCTCCTCCTCCTCACTTCCCTATCTCCTCTGCTCCTCCCTACCCACTTCCCTCTCCCTATCTCCTCTGCTCCTCCCTACCCACTTCCCTCTCCATCTCCCTATCTCCTCTGCTCCTCCCTCCCCACTTCTCTCTCCAACTCCCTATCTCATCTGTTCCTCCCTCCCCACTTCCCTCTCCATCTCCCTACCTCCATAACTCCCTTTCCCTGTGAACCTCCCTCTCTTAGTCACTCTCCTCCACACCTCCCTCTATCTCTCTACCTCCCTCCCCCTCTCTCTCCATCTCTCTCTCTCTAGGTAAGCTGCTGCGCCGTCCAGACTCCTCTATAGGACATGACAGCAGAAATCAACGGCAATGTGATGGCCCCTTTTCACCATCATTAAGTCTCTCTTCTCCCTGGCTGAATGGAGTCCTAAGTTAAGGACAACTCATTCTACGGCCCACATCAGCACCCCAACCATAATCACCCACAGCAAGTACAATACTATACATCAATACAGCCCTTCATTTACAGTAGCAAATGTGGTTTTATATCCTGCATAGGCAACATAAAAGCTGAAATGTATGGCGATTTTCAATACACTGCAACCGGCAACAATTTCAAAGATTTTACTGTGTTACAGTTCATATAAGGAAATAAGTCAATTGAAATTATTAATTTAGGCCCTAATCTATAAATTTCACATGACTGGTAATTAAGATATGAATCTGTTGGTCACAGATACCTTTTAAAAAAGTAAGGGCGTCAATCAGAAAACCAGTCAGTATCTGGTGTGCAGCGTGACATCTCCCTCACATAGAGTTGATCAGGCTGTTGATTGTGGCCTGTGGAATGTTGTCTCACTCCTCTTCAATGGCTGTGCGAAGTCTGGTGAGTATGCAGGCCATGGAAGAACTGGGACATTTTCAGCTTCCAGGAATTGTGTATAGATCCTTGTGACATGGAGCCGTGCATTATCATACTGAAACGAGGTGATGGTGGTGGATGAATGGCACGACAATGGGCCTCAGGATCTTGTCAATCAAATTGCCATCGATAAAATGCAATTGTGTTCGTTGTCCGTAGCTTATACCTCCCCATAACATAACCCCACCGCCACCACGGGGACTCTGTTCACAACGTTGATATCAACAAACCGCCTGCCATCTACCCGGTACAATTGAAACTGGGATTCATCTGTGAAGAGCACACTTCTCCAGCATGCCAGTGGTCATCGACAGTGCGCATTTGCCCACTGAAGTTGGTCACGACGCCGAACTGCAGTCAGGTCAAGACCCTGGTGAGGACTATGAACACATAGATGAGCTTCCATGAGACCGTTTTTAACAGTTTGTGTAGAAATTCTTTGCTATGCAAACACACAGTTTCATCAGCTGTCCGGGTAGCTGGTCTCAGACGAACCTACAGGTGAAGGTCCTGGGCTGGCGTGGTTACACGTGGTCTGCGGTTGTGAGGCCCGGTTGGAAGTACTGCCAAATTCTCTAAAACGACGTTGGAGGTGGCTTATAATAGAGAAATGAACATTAAATTCTCTGGCAACATCTCCCTCAAAACTTGAGACATCTGTGGCATTGAGTTGCGTGATAAAACCTCACATTTTAGAGTGGCCTTTTATTGTTCCCAGCACAAGGTGCACCTGTGTAATAATCATGCCGTTTAATCTGCTTCTTGATATGCCACACCTGTCAGGTGGATGGATTATCTTGACAAAGGAGAAATGCTCACTAACAGGGATGTAAACTAATTTGTGCACAACATTTTAGAGAAATAAGCTTTATGTGCGTATGGAACATTTCTTGGATCTTTTAATGCAGCTCATGAAACATGGGACTAACCCTTTGCTTGTTGTGTTTATATTTTTCCACAGTATATTTCAGATAATTTCACAATTCCAATTATTTCTATTTCTGCTTTTCTTCATTCCTGCTCTCCAAATCAATAGCGATGATGATACCCTGCATTCATTGACAGTCTGTGTGGTATCGAGGTCACAGATTTTAGCTAGGCTGGTCTTTGTATCATGCCAAGTGTATACATTGGTTTTATATAATGCTGGGATAAGCCATGGGCTCTCAGTTTGTGTGAGCACACAGCTGTCTTGCTCTGAGCACGGGCTCTATTCAAATTCAGGGTGTGTTGCTGGCCAAATTAAATCACAAAGACCATTAAAAGTATCATTATAACTGCAAGCCACTGGTGCCTTCATAACGCCTTATTTGCTTGTGAGTAAAGCGAAGAAATCAAACGTTTATATTGATTCCAGTCAATCTATGATTCGTAAATCCAAAGCGTTTTCTTAGAGAGGCCACGTGTTGAAACAATTGTTTTGTTCCACTCAGCGTATTAAATAGATGAATAGAGAAACAGAATCAACAAAGCTGTGCACAATTGAAAGGGCTTTGAGATGGCTGCTAATAAAAGCCCTGTTAATAGCACTGGGGCCTAATGAGCAGCCTTTTAGAGCTGTGCTGTCCACACACATGCTTCCTCTGTGTCTCTGTCAGTGTTCCTGTGAACGTCAGGAAACAGTGCCAGAGCTCTTTCTCACTCAATCAGTGTGCTCTGCAGGCTAACAACAGGGAGTGTGACATGTCAATGCCATCTCCACCGCGAGGCTGATGACGCAACTCGTTAGTGGGACACATTTAACAGGTGTGTGCTGGGTGGGAGGGGTGTGTGTGTGTTTGTTAGTGTGTACAGTCTTATGTCTTATGTGGGCGATGTTCTACATGATAACAGAATACTTTTGGCGATCCTCTGCTTTGTTGTCATGACTTGTCAAAAATGTACAATATATTCTCCCCCATCAACTATCAGCCCACAGACCAGACAAGCCAGGGAAGGCTGCGCTGGCAGGGCTGACATGAAAGGCCTCATGACCGTTCAACCCAACAGCCCTCTCTCCTTGACTGAATGCACCTATTCCCTCACCCTGCAGGACGCCAAACTTCTAAAGCGCCACGCGCCAAGGACAGCGGGGCACACGCGGCTTGTTGCATTCAGCGGCGATACCGAGAAATGGCTCTCACGCTTTCATTTTGACACACAAAGCCGACTCTTTTCTGTGACCAAAGGGGCCTTTCCAAATCACGCCAGTGCCCATACGGCAATCATCTGCAAAACCTCCCCCCCCTGGAGTCAGCCTATTCCACTTCTGACGAGAGGCGAGCGCCCAACTACACCTCCTGCTGCTGGCTCATTTGGAAGTGTGGCA
The DNA here is from genome assembly GCF_045679555.1 of Salvelinus alpinus. Classification (NCBI taxonomy): domain Eukaryota; kingdom Metazoa; phylum Chordata; class Actinopteri; order Salmoniformes; family Salmonidae; genus Salvelinus; species Salvelinus alpinus. Next base: position 58,395,377 of record NC_092092.1, read on the forward strand.
GTCGCAGCACGCACACACAATTGCACTTCTGTGGTAACAGTCCCAGTGAAATTACGCCTACACTGCTAACACACTTATTTTCCTCCTGAAACTTGTCAGTGTTGCGGTTCCACAGTGACAATCACAGCATACCAGGGGAGGTTCAGAGGAAGAGCGTGTGTGTGTGTGTGTGTGTGTGTGTGTGTGTGTGTGTGTGTGTGTGTGTGTGTGTGTGTGTGTGTGTGTGTGTGTGTGTGTGTGTGTGTGTGTGTGTGTGTGTGTGTGTGTGTGTGTGTACGATCACGTCTGCGTACGTGTATCTTAGTTTGTTTTTACAGGAAGTGTACATGTGATGTCAGGTCTAATTAGCCAGCTTGTCCTGAGGCTCATTACTCACAGCCAGGAGGAGGAGGATGCACAGGGAGTATCCACCACTTTCAGACACTCATGTCCACTTTCCTCTCACCTCAGAAGGGTGACAAGGCTTTGATAAGGGCACACACACTCTCTCTTGACCTGGTGTCACACCCCTAGAGTGCCACCCCTCTCCCCTTCCTCCCCTGGAACCTGTTTGAGATGTGCGACATCAAAATCCTTCCTGCCAGTCCAGTGAGATGACCCCCACAACAGCATGTTTTATTTATCTGATTCCAGACAGCATTGGTAATAAGGTCTGGTAATAGGCTACATAACAAGTTTGTCCTTTAGTTCATTTAAAAGCAGACCAGTTTTGTGAGTTGTTGTTGAGATAGGCTGATAATCTGGGCAGAGAAAACATCTGACATTTCAATATGTTTGAACAAGGTGTACATGAGTATTGGGTTTGGTATTTGATTCCACGAGGAGACACGTGCACACTATCAAATTGATGGCTCTCAGGGGCTTTCCATTATCATATATCAACAGAATATATGCTTTCTGTCTGAGCGCACATTCATTGCTCAACACAACAACTGTCAACAAAGAGGAAAGCCAGTATAAAAGTGGGGATGGACTGGTGACCTTAACCTCAGTGACCCACCTTGGAACCCTCTGGTCTCATTTGGTTCTGATCCAGAATACTGAGGCTCCCAACCTCCATATGCCCTCTGTTTAACAGGGTCTGGAGGGAGGGTGTGTGTGTGTGTGTGTGTGTGTGTGTGTGTGTGTGTGTGTGTGTGTGTGTGTGTGTGTGTGTGTGTGTGTGTGTGTGTGTGTGTGTGATCCCACCACTGCCTCCAGTCCTTTCTGCAGTCCAGACCCATAGTCTCACAATTCTCTAGTATGCCCATTCAGTCACTACTGCCGTCACTCCTCACCTCTAACTGGCGTAGGCACCCGAAGCACTGGACTCCACCTGCTCAGCCTAAGGGTCCAGCATGATGCAGATGAGCTTTCTCATGCTAGATTGGGCCACACATACTGTATGGCTACTGTATATCCCTAGCCAAACTCAGACATACACACAAGCACACACAACTCCCTTCTTTGATTTCTAGAGTTATATCTTGACCACATTAGAGTGGTAGCGTGAAACAAGTCCTGCCAAATCTCTGTTCTGTATTGGCGCATGAAAGCTAATGGACAAGGGCTGCCTGTGTGGATTTGGGAGAGGTGTTGATGTTACGGCTACCAGCTCTGGCAGCCGTGATCAGAGTGGAGGAGAAGGGAATAAAAACAAGGCATTCAGATACTGGCAGCCATGACGGAGTTAGTTAATTAAACACTCAGGTGTTATTGAGGTCACTGTTCTGCCTACCCGCCTCTGGGTCATCAACGTATAGCTCTATGGTCCTCTACTGATTAAACAGACGCGATTGGTGCCAAGGATCATTACCAAGTTTGGGCTATTGCTAGAGGGAGTTATTTGCATTAATGCAGCATGTGAGATGTAAGGACACCAGGGCTGTTTGAAGCGTTCCAAGACTTTGCCCACTCCACTGGGGATCTGAGATGAACCCATGGCATGGATAAAGATAGCCTACAACAACATTTTAACAAGGCATGATTTGTTGACTTAGAAATGCAAGTTGTTCTCTGTGAGTTTCTCCCCCAACAGGTTAACCAAGGTAATGCACGTTGGATGTATTAGTCACTGTTGTTGCTGGAGGACAGTTCCATGTAGTTGATTAGGAATACCCTAGAGATGAGCACTCATTTAGCAGTTCCTCCCAACAACTGCTTGTAATTGCAATTAATAACGATGAGCAGGCAGCTTCCCGGACAGGAAGTATAATCTGATGGAGAGGAGTCCTTGTGGATGTCACTCTTAATCAGAGCCTATTTAAAATATTCACCACTGTACATTTTAGAAACCCTCCCCTATTGGTAACTGTTTTTCTGGAGCCGTATCTGTCAGATGAACACAATTACCAAACAATATGTAAAAAAATATGTTTTGAATACATTCCTTTAAAATCTTTGATTTCACTTCTGGAAAGTATTTGTAAACCACACCTTCAGTTGCATCACAAACAATTCAAAACAACCAAGAAGTATTCTTCGTAGAGAAACTAGCTAACACAATGATGTTTCTTGATAGATGAGTGCGTGGATGGAGTGGTCAGCTCTTTGTTTTGAGCCATGATACATAATAAAACAGCTTGATGGCAGTCAATGTAATCCTGCAGTACACCATGGCAATAATCCTAATTCACATGCATGCCAGAGACAAGGCCAATGTTAGTGAATAGAGAATGGTTGCTTTAATACAAATACACACAGAAGCCCTAGCAGGATAAGGATTTAAAGGTTCCTTCCACTGTTGGCTTTGCCAAGTTCATATTTTTTGGTTTAAACATGATTCACTGCCTCCTCACTGAGGCAGTGAGCGAGAGGAGAGAGGAGGAGAGAGGAGAGAGGAGGAGAGAGAGAGAGGAAGAAAGAGGAGAGAGAGAGAGAGAGAGGAAGAAAGAGGAGAGAGAGAATAGAGAGAATAGAGAGAGAGAGAGAGAGGGCGCACACTCGGAGGAGATGGGCTCTAAAAATAAAGACCAGGAATGATTAGCATTTCCTCACATACTGTACGTTTAGATGGCTGCCTGCTACTGACGCAGCCATCCACGGCACCAGCATCACGTAGATTTAGGCAGATTGTTCCATATTAGCCCCTCCCAGGAGGAAGCTTTGCTGCACATAGACAGCCATTAGGCGGATCACATCCCCAATGTCATTCACATCAAGTTTTTAGGTGTGTAACTGACAAGGAAAAAAGCTCTGCTCTGTTTTTACGGAGGTTGATTTTGTTGGGAGCCTGAGGACTAGCATCCGCTTGCTTTCTCAAAGGTCAAAGTGATTGGGACAATCTCGGAAAGTTCAGGTCATTGCAATGTTCGTCCAGCTGAATCATTGGGATTTGCTCCAGCACAATGCTCCCAGGCCTGCGATGACCAATCGAAAGCCCCAAACGCTTGGCAGAAGCACACAGAAGGTCAGAGCCCTATTGGCCCGCTACAAAAAGGAGGGTTTAACATCCAGAGTGCAATCCACAAGGGCAAAATGCTACACAATCTGAGAACTTCTCCCTCCTCACTATTGGAAAGACCTGAATAATGATTAGCTTGAACTTTTTCACTTCACTGTTTCCATAGGAACAATAAGTAAGAAGGCAGCTCTCTCTCAATCTAAATTGATGAGGAGGTAGTTAGATGTCTAAGTACGTGCTGTAAAAGCACATCTGTGCAGACAATGTGATTTAGAGAAAAAATACTTTGAGATGTAAAATAGAATTTGGAAACATGTAGAGCTTTGACACATACCTGGGTACAAGGATCTCACTCCATTAAACTTGGTAATATGACTTTATGTGTTCATTATTTTAGTAATTGCCTAAACAAAAGCAGGGTGGAAATTGAGTGTTGCCCTGGGCACTCTGCCAAGTTTGAAATGTAACAGATGATCTCCATCTTAATCATAAAAAAACAAATCCAAGTTGAACGATAAGATATGTGAGTATCATCCTAGATTTGATGGAGCCATACTTGTGAACATTAGAATCAATTTGAGCTTTTTCTTAGTCTCACAATGCGCAGCAGCCAACTAAAATCGTTTATGTATTTGCACGTGCTCAAACACTACATATTAGCTTTTCCCTTCAGATAGCCTGCCAAACTGAAACCTAAGCGAACCGGACTCAGCTGGCAGTCATTATTTCCTGTAACAAATACCGCATCAGCCTATCAAAGATCTTGAACTTTATATCCACCAACCAACTTTTTTCTTAAAATAGGTCAACTTAGTCAGCAGAAGGATATTTTAAACCTCAAAATTCAAGGTTTAATTTTGTTCCTCTTGTCTGCGTGTATGCCAATATTGCATGATACATCCTTGACTAGGCTACTAGCTACTAACGTTAGACAAAATTCAAAAGGCACGTTTTCACATATACTGTATGACAAAATTCCACGTTTTTTGCTCATCCATTTCACACATATCCATCTGCTTTGACGAGAAAAAAAGATAAACAATGTCTATAAAACGTTTATGTTTATCGAACATAACATGTTCTGTTAAATAATTAAGAGTCTTATGGACTTGTAAAATAGCTGTCATGTTCCACCACCACCATCATCATCATCATCGCTTCCTGTTGGCACACACCACTAAAGCAGTTGACCTGAAAATCACAGTGCACATTAACTGTGAATTCAAACCCACCTTGCATCAAGATTTTTTGTTAAGGAAAACACTGTTCACTGCTGGTCCTCGGTGCTCAAATCGAATAACGCATACATGACATAGTGGATGATTCTAATAATGCATATAAAACGTTGTATATGTAAGTGTAGCCTACACGTCTATGTAACATAGCCTATAGTAACAACAATTATTTGTGTAGCAGTGCCAGTAACCTGTGTCGGTCTGCAAGAGGGACTCTAACAAGAAGCTCCTCATTAAATGTATTCGTAATCTTCATTTACTAGGTTTTGGCTGCACTTCTCTTCTCAAAACACTGACGCAATAAATGTAATTCTACATTTACAAAAGGGTGGGGGAAAAACTTGTGAGATTCGAACCCTTGCCACAGTCTGCGACAAGAACATGGAGCTTGGCACTCTACACAGAGAGTTATTTGACACCAGTCAGTCCAACACACATGATCTAGTCGTTTTGATGATCAGAAAGTGCAGTTGGACAAGGACGCTTTTATGAACAAGTGTTGGATGACATCCAACTACGTCAACTAATTTAATTGGCTGATACGGAATTTGAACCGGATAAACAGTACCAGTCAAAAGTTTGGACACACCTACTCATTCAAGGGTTTTTCTTTATTTTTACTATTTTCTACATTGTAGAATAATAGTGAAGACATAAAAACTATGAAATAACACATGTAGTACGCACATTGTGGCCTGCTGGAGGTCATTTTGCAGGGCTCTGGCAGTGCTCCTCCTGCTCAAAGGCGGAGGTAGCAGTCCTGCTGCTGGGTTGTTGCCCTCCTACGGCCTCCCCCACGTCTCCTGATGTACTGGCCTGTCTCCTGATGTACTGGCCTGTCTCCTGGTAGCGCCTCCATGCTCTGGACACTACGCTGACAGACACAGCAAACCTTCTTGCCACAGCTCGCATTGATGTGCCATCCTGGATGAGCTGCACTACCTGAGCCACTTGTGTGGGTTGTAGACTCCGTCTCATGCTACCACTAGAGTGAGAGCACCGCCAGCATTCAAAAGTGACCAAAACATCAGCCAGGAAGCATAGGAACTGAGAAGTGGTCTGTGGTCACCACCTGCAGAATCACTCCTTTATTGGGGGTGTCTTGCTAATTGCCTATAATTTCCACCTTTTGTCTATTCCATTTGCACAACAGCATGTGAAATTTATTGTCAATCAGTGTTGCTTCCAAAGTGGACAGTTTTATTTCACAGAAGTGTGATTGACTTGGAGTTACATTGTGTTGTTTAAGTGTTCCCTTTATTTTTTTGAGCAGTGTATATTTGAGATTCTTCAAAGTAGCCAACATTTGCCTTGATGACAGCTTTGCACACTCTTGGCATTCTCTCAACCAGCTTCGTGAGGTAGTCACCTGGAATGCATTTCAATTAATAGGTGTGGCTTGTTAAAAGTTAATTCATGGAATGTCTTTCCTTCTTAATGTGTTTGAGTCAATCAGTTGTGTTGTGACAAGGTCATACAGAAGATAGCCCTAACAGCTCAAATAAGCAAAGAGAAACGACAGTCCATCATTACTTTAAGATAAGGTCAGTCAATCCGGACAATTTCAAGAACTTTGAATGCTTCTTCAAGTGCACTCGCAAAAACCATCAAGCACTATGATGAAAGGCTCTCATGAGGACCGCCACAGAAAGGAAGACCCAGAGATACCTCTGCTGCAGAGGATAAGTTCATTAGAGTTGCCAGCCTCAGAAATTGCAGCCCAAATAAATACTTCACAGAGTTCAAGTAACAGACACATCTGAACATCAACTGTTCAGAGGAGACTGTGTGAATCAGGTCGAATTGCTGCCAAGAAACCACTACTAAAGGACACCAATAAGAAGAAGAGACTTGCTTGGGCCAAGAAACACAAGCAATGGACATTAGACCGGTGGAAATCTGTCCTTTGGTCTGATGAGTCCAAATTTGATTTGAGATTTTTGGTTCCAACCATCGTGTCTTTGTGAGACACAGAGTAGATGAACGGATGATTTCCGCATGTGTGGTTCCCACCGTGAAGCATGGAGGAGGAGGTATGATGGTGCTTTGCTGGTGACACTGTCGCTGATGGATTTTGAATCCAAGGCACAGTTAACCAGCATGGCTACCACAGCACTCTGCAGTGATATGCTATCCCATCTGGTTTGCGCTTGGTGCGACTCTCATTTGTTTTTCAACAGGACAATAACCCAAAAGACACCTCCAGACTGTGTAATGGCTATTTGACCAAGGAGAGTGATGGAGTGCTGCATCAGATGATCTGGCCTCCACAATCACCCGACCTCTCCCAATTGTAATGGTTTGGAATAAGTTGGACCGCAAGGTGAAGGAAAAGCAGCCAACAAGTGCTCAGACTGTTGGAAAAGCATTCCTCGTGAAGCTGGTTGAGAGAATGCCAAGAGTGTGCAAAACTGTCATCAAGGCAAAGGATGGCTACTTTGAAGAATCTAAAATCTATTCTGATTTGTTTACCACTTTTTTGATTATTACATGATTCCATATGTGTTATTTCATACTTGTGATGTCTTCACTATTATTCAACAATGTAGAAAATAGTAAAAATAAAGAAAAACTCTGGCTGGTACTGTAATCACGGCCAGCTGTGCGGTTTAGGTCTGCCAGGTTATCTGATGGGAACAGCTAACATATAACACTTGATCACGTGCGACTACGTCAATTATTTTAATTGGCTGAAGTGCATTTTGAGACAGAGAAAAGTTTAAACTTAAACGTATTATAATGTTCGCAAGTACTGGGTTTAATACTGTAAAATCAAATCAAATGTTATTAGTCCTGGCACTACTCCACCAGGGCCCTCACCTCCTCCATGTAGGCTGTCCTGTCATCATTGGTAATCAAATTCTATTAGTCACATGCGCCGAATACAATCTTACAGTGAAATGCTTACTTACGAGCCACTAACCAACAGTGCAGTTTTAAAAAATACGGATAATAATAAGAGATAAAAGTAACAAGTAATTAAAGAGCAACAGTAAAAAATAACAAAATATACAAGGGGATGCCGGTACAGAGTCAATGTGCGGGGGCACTGTTTAGTTGAGGTAGTATGTACATGTAGGTAGAGTTAATTAAAGTGACTATGCATAGATGGCAACAGAGAGTGGCAGTGGTGTGGAGAGGGGAATGGGGGGGGGGCAATGCAAGTAGTCTAGGTAGCTATTTGACTAGATGATCAGGAGTCTTATGGCTTGGGGGTAGAAGCTGTTTGGAAGCCTCTTGGACCTAGATTTGGTGCTCCGGTACCGCTTGCCGTGTGGTAGCAGAGAGAACAGTCTATGACTGGAGTCTTTGCCAATTTTTCGGGCCTTCCTCTGACACTGCCTGGTATAGAGATCCTGGATGGCAGGAAGCTTGGCCCCAGTGATGTACTGGGCCGTTCGCTCTACCCTCTGTAGTGCCTTGCGGTCGGAGGCCGAGCAGTTGTCATACCAGGCAGTGATGCAACCAGTCAGGATGCTCTTGATGGTGCAGCTGAAGAACCTTTTGAGGATCTGAGGACCCATGCAAAATCTTTTCAGTCTCCTGAGGGAGAATATCTGATGTCGTGCCCTCTTCACTGCTGTCATGGTGTGCTTGGACCATGTTAGTTTGTTGGTGATGTTGACACCAAGGAACTTGAAGCTCTCAACCGGCTCCACTGCAGCCCCGTCGATGAGAATGGGAACGTGCTCGGTCTTCTTTTTCCTGTAGTCCACAATCATCTCCTTTGTCTTGATCATGTTGAGGGAGAGGTTGTTGTCCTGGCACCACACGGCCAGGTCTCTGACCTCCTCCCTATTGGCTGTCTCGTTGTTGTCGGTGATCAGGCTACCACTGTTGTGTCATCTGCAAATTTAATGATGGTGTTGGAGTCGTGCCTGGCCGTGCAGTCATGAGTGAACAGGGAGTACAGGAGGGGGCTGAGCACGCACCCCTGAGGGGCACCTGTGTTGAGGATCAGCGTGACGGATGTGTTGTTACCTACCCTTACCACCTGGGGGAGACCCGTCAGGAAGTCCAGGATCCAGTTGCAGAGGGAGGTGTTTAGTCCCAGGGTCCTTAGCTTATTGATGAGCTATGAGGGCACTATGGTGTTGAACGCTGAGCTGTAGTCAATGAATAGCATTCTCACATAGGTGTTCCTTTTGTCCAGGTGGGAAAGGGCAGTGTGGAGTGCAATAGAGACTGCATCATCTGTGAATCTGTTGGGGCGGTATGCAAATTGGAGTGGGTCTAGGGTTTCTGGGATGATGGTGTTGATGTGAGCCATGACCAGCCTTTCAAAGCACTTCATGGCTACAGACATGAGTGCTACGGGTCGGTAGTCATTTAGGCAGATTACCTTAATGTTCTTGGGCACAGGCACTATGGTGTTCTGCTTAAAACATGTTGGTATTACAGACCTCGGACAGGGAGAGGTTGAAAATGTCAGTGAAGACACTTGCCAGTTGGTCAGCGCATGCTCGGAGTACATGTTCTGATAATCCGTCTGGCCCTGCGGCCTTGTGAATGTTGACCTGTTTGAAAGCCTTACTCACATCGGCTGCGGAGAACGTGATCACACAGTCTTCCGGTACAGCTGGTGCTCTCATGCATGTTTCAGTGTTATTTGCCTCGAAGCGAGCATAGAAGTAGTTTAGCTCGTCCGGTAGGTTCGTGTCACTGGGCAGCTCTCGGCTGTGCTTCCCTTTGTAGTCTGTAATGGTTTGCAGACACTGCCACATCTGACGAGCGTCAGAGCCGGTGTAGTACGACTCGATCTTAGTCCTGTATTGACGCTTTTCCTTATTGATAGTTAGTCGGAGGGCATAACGGAATTTCTTATAAGTTTCCGGGTTAGTGTCCCGTTCCTTGAAAGTGGCAGCTCTAGCCTTTAGCTCAGTGCGGATGCTGCCTGTAATCCATGTCTTCTGGTTGGGGTATGTACGTACGGTCACTGTGGAGACGACGTCATCGATGCACTTATAGATGAAGCCAATGACAGATGTGGTGTACTCCTCAATGTCATTGGAGGAATCCCGGAATATATTCCAGTCTGTGCTAGCAAAACAGTCCTGTAGCTTAGCATCTGCTTCATCTGACCACTTTTTTATTGATCTAGTCACTGGTGCTTCCTGCTTTAATTTTAGCTTGTAAGCAGGAATCAGGAGGATGGAATTATGGTCAGATTTGCCAAATGGAGTGCGAGGGAGAGCTTTGTATGCATCTCTGTGTGTGGAGTATAGGTGGTCCAGAGTTCTTTTCTCTCTGGTTGCACATTTAACATGCTGATAGAAATTTGGTAAAACTGATTTAAGTTTCCCTGCATTAACTTCTTATGGCTGCAGGGGCAGTATTGAGTAGCTTGGATGAAAGGTGCACAGAGGTGCCCAGAGTAAACGGCCTGCTCCTCAGTCATAGTTGCTAATATATGCATATTATTATTAGTATTGGATAGAAAACACTCTGAAGTTTCTAAAACTGTTTGAATTATGTCTGTGAGTATAACAGAACTCATATGGCAGGCAAAAACCTGAGAAGTTCCACTTCCTGTTTGGATTTTTTCTGAGGCTGGTAGATTTTCAACCAAGCTCCCATTGAAATTACAGCGAGATATGGATGAGTTTTCACTTCCTACGGCTTCCACTAGAGTCAATAGAACTTTGTCTGATGACTCAACTGTGAAGGGGGGCCGAAGGAGACAGGAATGAGTAACCACTGCCATGAGGTGACCATGCTTTGACCACGCGCGTTCACGTGAGAGGCAGCTCCGTTCCATCGCTCATCTGAAGTCAATGTAATTCTCCGGTTGGAACGTTATTCAAGATGTATGTTAACAACATTCTAAAGATTGATTCAATACATCGTTTGACATGTTTCTACTGACTGTTACGGAACTTTTGGACATTCCGTCACGTTTTAGTGAACGCGCTTAGTGACTTTGGAATTGTTTACCAAACGCACTAACCAAAGTAGCTAATTGGACATAAATAACGGACATTATCAAACAAATCAAGCCTTTATTGTGGACCTGGGATTCCTGGGAGTAAATTCTGATGAAGATCATCAAAGGTAAGGGAATATTTATCATGTAATTTCTGGTTTCTGTTGACTCCAACATGGCGGCTAATTTGACTCTTGTTCTGAGCTCTGTCTCAGATTATTGCATGGTTTGCTTTTTCCGTAAAATTTTATTTTTATCTGACACAGCGGTTGCATTAAGGAGAGGTATATCTATAATTTCATGTGTATAACTTGTATTATCATCTACATTTATGATGAGTATTTCTGTTGAAACGATGTGGCTATGCACTATCACTGGATGTTTTTGGAACTAGTGAATGTAACGCGCCAATGTAAACTCAGTTTTCTTTATATAAATATGAACTTTATCAAACAAAACATGCATGTATTGTGTAACATGAAGTCCTATGAGTGTCATCTGATGAAGATCATTAAAGGTTAGTGATTCATTTTAGCTATAATTCTGCTTTTTGTGACTGCTATCTTTCGCTGGAAAAATGGCTGTGCTTATTGTGGTTTGGTGTGACCTAACATAATCGTTTGTTGTGCTTTCGCTGAAAAGCATATTTGAAATCGGACACTTTGGTGGGATTAACAACAAGATTACCTTTAAAATGGTATAAGAAACATGTATGTCTGAGGAATTTTAATTATGAGATTTCTGTTGTTTTGAATTTGGTGCCCTGCACTTTCACTGGCTGTTGTCATATCATCCCGTTACAGTGATTGCAGCCATAAGAAGTTAAAGTCCCGGCTACTAGGAGCGCCGCCTCTGGTAGAGCGTTTTCTTGTTTGCTTATGGTGGAATACAGCTCATTCAGTGCTATCTTAGTGCCAGCCTCTGACTATGGTGGTATGTAAACAGCTACAAAGAATACAGATGAAAACTCTCTCCTGGTCTGCAGCTTATCATGAGAAAGTCTACCTCAGGAGAGCAATAGCTTCGAGACTTCCTTAGATATCATGCACCAGCTGTTGTTTACAAAAACACATTGACCGCCGCCCCTTGTCTTACCAGACGCCGCTGTTCTATCCTGCCGGTCTATCGTATAACCAGCCAGTTGTATGTTGATATTGTCGTCGTTCAGCCACAACTTGGTGAAGCATAAGATATTACAGTTTTTAATGTCCCGTTGGTAGTTTAATCTTCCCAGTATCTCATCCATTTTATTGTCCAAAGATTGCTTGTTTGCTAGCAGAATTGAGGGAAGCGGGGGTTTATTCGATCACCTCCAACTTCTCCGAAGGCAGCCCGCCCTCCGGCCTCTCTTTCTCCGCCTCTTCTTCACGCAGATCACTGGGGTCGGGGCCTGTTCCCAAGGGAGCCGTATATCCTCCGCCTCGGGCTCGTCAGAGTCGTGAAAGAAGAAAAAGGATTCTGCTAGTCCGTGGTGAGTAATCGCAGTCCTGACATCTAGAATTTATTTTCGGTCATAAGAGACGGTAGCGGCAACATTATGTATAAAAAGAGTAAAAAAATAAGTTACAAACAACGCAGATAAACATTAAAAAAAACACAATCGGTTGGGGGCACGTAAAACGTCTGCCTTCTGCTCCGGCGCCATCTTACAATGTACTTGACTCAAGTATTATCCAGAAAGGCCTTACTAAACATATAAACACTTCCATTTAACTTTACATGCCATGGCAATTAGGCTGTTCTGTCACGCGCTGCAGCTGTGAGTGCACTCAATAAGTCCTATACATACGCTTACACAGCAGGCCCTCATAGACCTAACCTGCCTGCCCTAGACACACTACCCAGGAGTCACGCATATCACCTCTGCCCCGGCTATGTGAGTCACATCCACCATCCACCTTCCACCTTCCATCTTCCACCAAACACCTTCCACCAAACACCTTCCACCTTCCACCAACCACCTTCCACCAACCACCTTCCACCAACCACCTTCCACCATCCACCAAACACCTTCCACCAACTACCTTCCACCAACCACCTTCCACCAACCACCTTCCACCAACCACCTTCCACCAACCACCTTCCACCATCCTCCCTGCCCCTGATGAGAGTGCATCATGATTGAAATGAAAACTGCCCCTTTCCTACGTGGCTGTCCCTGAGACAAACCATGTAATGTGCCACTAATGGAGAAAGCACTCCCACGCAGCACCAAATAAAAGCTGACAGAAATAATTACAGCCCGCCAGACTGACCTTTTCCCTTTGATAAATCATACAGCCGGGAAGGCTAGGGAGGCTGGAGAGGCTAGGGAGCCTGCCATTAGGACTCTGTGGATGTGGGACGCCCAGCCTTGAAAAACGATCTCCTCCGGGGATCTGGGGCTGTTGTATTGACCGACCGGCCCAGCCCCTGGCACACAGCACAGCCGCATTACAACCAACACAGTTCAGACCAAAAACTCACACTGGCACATTCCCTCTCTCTTTAGCGAGGTCAAACAGTATCATTCAGCACACAGGACCTGTCCCTCGACACTCAATTAGACCATGGCTCCTTCAGTAACTACTGAAGAGAGTCTGAAGTCTCTCTGGTAGGAACTAATGTAGTCATAATGCCCTTTTGGGGGGATATACCTTTCATATGCTCTCTAGGAGGCGGTCAAAAGCAGGCCTTTTCAACTGCCATCTTCAAGGCCTGGTAAGCCTTTCATTCTCAAACATTATCTTCCTCCTTTGAATGACAAGGTTCAATTCACTGAGCAAATGAAAGGCCGGGGTATCATGGGAATCCAACACTCTTATCCCCTAAACAACCAGAGGCCCAACAATAGAACCTCCACTCCTAACTCTACTCATCAGGATTCATTCTCATGCAAGAGTTAGGCCCTACAAAGACTGGTGATTTGCCTATGACATTGATAAGTTCCCCCAATTCAAATCTTGAAGATTTCCATCAAATTAACTCATTTCTATAGGCAGATCTCTCCAATCATGCATGTAGAAGGGGAGAGCATTACATAGCCTACTGTGTCTGTCAGAGAACAATAGATGAAACTGCTTCATCAATTTCTAAAGGGACAGTAGCTCCTTTGAAGACATGCCAGAGATGGTTTCCTAAAGCGCTCGCTCTCTCTACCCCTCAAAACACACAGACAGACAGACACAAACTAGCACACACTCAGTCTTTCACCTTTAAATCCAGGAGTTATTTCAGATTTCTGATGAGTTCATCACCTTGTATGTGGAAAAGGACACATTTCAAATTGCCATAAACACTCCATCACGTCTCCAAAATGAAATGAAACCCTATAGGACTCAAGGTAATCATCATAAACAGTCCCTCCCATTTCCTGATCCGCTGCATGTCGGCGTCAATTTCCCTCATGAACCAATCATACAACAAAATTGCCCCCACATGTAAAGACAATGCATATTCAGTTGTTCACACACAGACCTCTTCCACTCAGTGCGTAGTCTACCCTCTGCATAGAACCAATAGAATGCTCCATGAATATTAAGAAGCGGAGGGGAGAGAGGCGAGCCTCTACGCTATAATACAAGAGAGAGGGGGAGACAATAGAACAGAGCAGGGGACCAAATCCAGCTCCAGGTCGCGCCGCTAACCGTCGGATGAGACATTTTGAAAAGGCAGATCACGACGTGTCTGATTTAATTAGAACACGTTAGCACATTACCAGATGAGAAGTGACTAACGCCGACACTACTACTAACGACAGACCCTCCACATCTGACACAAGAAAGACTGCTGGTCGCAGATTAAACAAAGATGATAGAAACAGTCACAAGGCTTTAAATATTCAGCAGAGTTTTGCTGACTAATAGTTCCTGGGGAATAAACGCAGAGAAAGACCATTAGGGCCTGGATAGTTGTTAGATGCAGAACTGAACTGGAGCCATTAAGACAAATTACAGGGGGGGGCACTGCAGTAGCCTAGCCTGGTAAAGCCAGACTGCACTCACTACTGTTTTAATTCACTTAAAGAGTTCAGTCTGGTTTAACCAGGCTAGCTGTAGTCTGCTCTAATTGTTATTCACCATCGGTCCTGGGACTGCACATTTGATAACAGAAACAAGAGGACTTTTCATTATACAGTCCTTCTTTACACATAGATTGGGATTAGATGCACTTTTGTAAACCGGGGGCTAGAAAATGCAGCATTAAATTTACATTACCGTCTTTGCTGATTAACAACTAATTATACAGCCTTTGTAGTGGAAACGACCAGAAGGCCCAAGGACAACAATGGATCGGAGATAATAAATCATTAATAACTGATAAAAGCCTCAACAGTCAGGCATTTATTTGAACATTTACTCAACGCTTGTGAAATATTTATCAAGAAGGGGAAACGTACGTTCATCTCCCTCTGTGTGTTTACGCCGAGGTAAAGACAAAAGGAAGGAAACCAAAAGCATGTGCATCAATATTGCTCAGGATGCCAGGATAAAGAAATACAACGTCACCTTTCTGTGTGAAGCTTAAACAGAACAGCAGAGCACTGAAGCCTGACAGGCTAGACAGAACGTATGACCTCTTTTGGAGCATAGCTCACAAAGTCTGTGACAACTCACTCCCCCAGCCCCGTCGCACCAGCAAACATATAAATCACGCACACACACATGCACGCTCACGTGCATAAACACACGCATAGAAAACACACACACATACATGGAACACACAGTGCATTGAGAAAGTATTCAGACTCCTTCACTTTTTCCACATTTTGTTACATTACAGCCTTATTCTAAAATGGATTAAATTAAAAAATCTACACACAATTCCCCAGGATGGAAAAGCAAAAACAGTTTTTTAGGAATGTATGCAATGACTCTTTCTAGAGCTGGCTGCCTGGCCAAACTGAGCAATCTGGGGAGAAGGGCCTTGGTCAGGGAGGATGTCCAAGAACCCGATGGTCACTCTGACAGAGCTCCAGAGTTCCTCTGTAGAGATGGGAGAACCTTCCAGAAGGACAACCATCTCTGCAGCACTCCATCAATAAGGTCTTTATGGTAGAGTGGCCAGACCGAAGCCACTCCTCATTAAAAGACACATGACAGCCAGCTTGGAGTTTGCCAAAAGGCACCTAACGGACTCTCAGATCAAGAGAAACAAGATTATCTGGTCTGGTCAAACCAAGACTGTACACTTTGGCCTCAATGCCAAGCGTCATGTCTGAAGGAAACCTGGCACCATCCGTACGGTGAAGCATGTTGGTGGCAGCATCATGCTGTGGGGATGTTTTTCAGCGGCAGGGACTGGGAGACTAGTCAGGATTGAGGAAAAGATGAACGGAGCAAAGTACAGAGAGATCCTTGATGAAAACCTGCTCCAGAGTGCTCAGGACCTCAGACTGGGGACGAAGGTTCAACTTCCAACAGTCCAACGACCCTAAGCACACAGCCAAGACAACCCAGGACTGACTTCGGGACAAGTCTCTGAATGTCCTTGAGTGGCCCAGCAAGAGCCCGGACTTGAAGGCCATCGAACATCTCTGTAGAGATGTGAAAATAGCTGTGCAGCGATGTTCCCCATCCAACCTGACAGAGCTTGAGAGGATCTGCAGAGAAGAATGGGAGAAACTTCCCAAATACAGGTGTGCCAAGCTAGTAGCGTCATACCCAAGAATACTCTAGGCTGTAATCGCTACCAAAGGTGCTTCAACAAAGTACTGAGTAAATGGTCTGAATACTTATGTAAATGTAATATTTCAGAATTTGATTTGTAATACATTTGCGAACATTTCTAAAAACCTGTTTTTGCTTTGTTATTATGGGGTATTGTGTGTAGATTGATGAGGAGGAAAAAACTATATAACCCATTTTAGAAAAAGGCTGTAATGTAACAAAATGTGGAAAAAGTCAAGGGGTCTGAATACTTTCTGAATGCACAGTATAGACACACACACACAAACTATACAAAACACCCACCCATACCAGCAAACATACAAACACACACCCTCTTCCCTCCCTGCTCTTTCATAATAAGGAGTGGTAGTTTGATTTGAAAGCAGAGCCTCCACACTGAGCTTAGCTCTGTCAGCGGCTCAGAGAGCAAGGCCTGCAGTGCCAGGCAGTAAATAACAGGCATAAAGTTGTCACGGGAGACAACCGGCAGACGCCAAGCCACTCAATGTTAATAGGAGAGCATCGGTTACCAGATTCTAAATAATAGCCCCCAGTCACCATGGTCGGGGTTAGGTACCCAAGGTGCATTGGATTTATAGAGTTAGCCAATTGCTTTTCTATCCCCATTCTTTCCCCCCCCCTATCCCCTGCCTTCATCTCCTTTCAGCCTGGGGTAAGGATGATGAAGAGGGGGCAGGGGTGATGGCTGATGTGGCTGTTCTGTACTGCTTGAGTGCACACACTTGTCTGGAGGCCAAGGGAGCAAGGGAGTGTGCTCCAAGCTACAATAACACAATCCCCTACAATCTGTGATTCTACTGGGGGGCTTGACACAGCACTGTCACGTTTTATTCGACCGGGCTAGGGTCGGTTGGCGTGACTGTCTGGTGTCTCTTTTGTTGGATAGAGTGATTACGATGACAGAGGACGTGACTCTGTGCCTTTGTCTCCAGTCCCCATCCACTGTGGGGTTTGCTACACCACTATGTGTAGTTTACATGCCAGAAGAAAAGCAGCAGAGTGTCATCAATAGGATCAAGGCTGGTGTCATGTGTAATTAAATCGCAATGACACTTTGACCTCTTGACTCCACAAGGCACATCCTACTCTGCTGCATAAGGCCCCTGGACAGGAAGGAGAACATTATTGGGAAGATTATTCACAGAAGCACTACAGTATCTGACTCAGGTTGAACAGAGACATCAAGCAAGAATATGTAATGTCAGAGAGTAACAGTTGGTAGATGCTCGTTATTAACACTCGGCTAGAGTTCCTGAAAACCCCAGAGAGACTAACAGTGACTGACATTTTCAGATCACTCTCCTGAATTAAGAAAAGCTGGAGCCTCAGACACTCGTTGGCACAGGCTGTGCCTACTACTACACACCCGTATAAATAATACATGTTTAGGATCCATGCGTCTGAAAGATCGACAGTAAACAAACTGTGAAAAGAAAGCAGCTATATACTGTTCCCTGAGGAGCACTGTGCATCTGTGGTTGACTTGAACATTACAGGGTAAATCCATTTGAATTCAATAACTTTTTGACAGTATCCCATTTGATCCCTTTCCATGTGTGTTTTCCCATGGAAGAAGTGGTCAGAAAGTATGTCAAAACATTCAGGAGATAAAGGTGCTCAAAGTTGACCCATTTTGTCTACCCCATTGTACCATGTCTTCGTCACTGGAAAAGAGAAACGGTTGAGTTTGATATAATTAAAAGCTTACAAACAGTGTTGTCAAACAATTGTATTCTTTTTTGAAGACCCTATTTCACGTAATCTGAGTTTTTTGTGTTGTGCCTGTCATAGGTTGAGACACAACATGCTCTTGAATATAGGGTGGGTGTAATTTAAATCATAGAAATATAAGTAATAGAATGGACCGAGCCCTTCAAACCACTGCAATTTAGCCTGTACACCATTGACATTTAAATTTAC
Organism: Salvelinus alpinus; assembly: GCF_045679555.1. NCBI lineage: Eukaryota > Metazoa > Chordata > Actinopteri > Salmoniformes > Salmonidae > Salvelinus > Salvelinus alpinus. The sequence goes on from NC_092092.1 coordinate 58,413,506, forward strand.
ATTTTTAATGTGCAATGTAAAGAAATCACTCCGCCTTTTCCTGGTTGCTAAAATTCAAATAGTTTGCCTAATTTCAGTTTGTGACAAAACAAGCACTGTAGAGAATCATTGTACTATCTAAACTGCTGTGAAATCTTTTCAATAAACAAAAATATTGAATTTTCAGCTACCAAACCAAAAGTACAAGATGCAAAAACGAAAGGTAAGATCGGGAAGCGTGGCAATAGCACACATAGAAAATATCTCCCGCTTCTTAGACTGCTTTCAGCGAGAAGTATAGATCTATAACTCACATTTCTATGTTAATTTGGTCGGGTCGCCAAAAAAGTTACAAATTGGAGTATCAGCTTCTAATAACTACCACAAAGATAACCGCCGCTCCACCCACCGTCGAATGTCAATTTAAAGGGCCATTAGTTGTGTGCAGTTTGCGAGCGATTCGTTCTTTCTGAACGACTCTTTTAACTGACTCAAGACTCATGATTAGATTTTCTGAGTGACTCGTTCATTTTAGTTGTTTGTTTGACCTGGTAGTGCTAGCTGCAATGAGTCCTACAGCAGGATTAATACACACTCCTCCATCACAGCGGCTCCAGAGACGTACTACAACCACCAACTGTCTGTCACATGCGCGCAGGGAAATAGATTGTGAGCATAGAAGACAAATACATGTTGGTGCAAGCATGGTGCAAGAATGATTGCAATTAATTAATTATTGAATATTATGGACACAGCTTTGAAGAACCAAAACATACACAGCCTCTGCTCAACAAACTTGAACATGAATCGTTTGGGGGGCTGCAGTTAGCGAATTACATTGTGTGCTTATTACCCTCACGGAAGGCAGTCAAGCAACGCATTCTGGCAAGAGTCGCTCACAATCTAGTCTGGTTGCAGCCACAACTAGACCTCATTTCAAATGTATCAAGAAATAATCTTATTTGTAAGCCTAGCAATCAACAAATGTACATTGTTTAAAGCACAAGTTTACACGTCACAGTCACAAATGACAGCTCCAATAAGCCCCCTATGGTGAGCGACGTGTGAATGAGAGGCTTGTAGAATCATGATGACTCTTTTGAGTTTTCAGTTCATCATTCGCCAGTAGGGGGTCCTGCCTGCTGCCCCCTATGGTGAACGAGATGTGAACGAGAGGCTTGTAGTATCCAATGGTGTGTATTAATTGACACCAAGGGAAGCCAGTCAGGCTTCGCAACCCAAAAAAATACCATAAAAAAAACATACAATCATTTATCTTTCGTCTCTCTGCGTTTCATTATTTTCATTCAATTGGCAAGAGGCTAAATGTATCTCACCGGAGAAAGCGTCCAAGCGAAAGCATCCAAGTGACCCTCTGTCTCTGTATGTGTAGGCCATCTACCTGATGCTCTCTGGTCATAAAGAGTATGACATTGTTGACAGCAGTAGCATTGAATGCAAAGGAAGCCAGCGAGCATTTGGCCTCCCTTGATAAAAAAGTATAAAATAATAGCCAATCAGCGTTGATCTAAACTGAGTGAGGTCAACTGTGAACGGTCCTGGCGCACCAAAAAAAGTGTCACGGGAAGCCAGTTTGGATTTGGCTTCCCTCCAATCACATCACATTGAGGGCAAAATGTCATTGACAGACAAAACTTGAATTGTTGCATCTCGTTGTGTTGTTGTCCTCCAGTGGCTTGCTAGCTAGCTAAAATGGGCCCTTTCCTAAATAGAGCCATGGATGGAGAAGGGATTTGGACTTCTGGTTTTACTTAATTTGCCGTACTGGCCAATGATTATAACGCCGATTTTGATCCAACCATGAATTAATACATTGTGGTCCTGGCCTGAGAGGATTGAAGTTCAATATGTAGCTACATGTAGAAGGCTAATGTTAACTAGCTAATGTTGCCCATGAAAGGAAGTTAGGCTATTGAGCAAGCATTTTAGCCAGGTAGCCTAGGAAAACAACAAATAAAAGTGTGTAAAGAGAGGAGGATGGCATTGACATTTCTCTACAATTAGGGTGAGTCCACATGTTTTTTCTACTTACACAAATGCACGCACACACACTGAGAGAGAGAAATCAGAACCATGGACAGACAGCCACATCATATTTAGCTTGCATTGATTGGACTAAATTGTTTTTGGTATCTTCTAGTTGTCACTGTATTAGACTAAGCATAGGTGATTTGATGATATTGAAATGGTGCTGGAATAGTGGAGGCAGAAACTGTTTTCTTTGCGACTTGCGGTAACTCTGTGTTTCTAAATCAATAGTTGTTTAGTAGTCCGAAAATGATGGAAACATTAATTTGCTTGACCATGCTATAGGCCATGTAACTGTTTGTTACATGCTATATGCTTTGTGGACTTAAGACAGAGGTTTCTCTCTGGTTTTGTGATGAAACAAAGGTGTGGTTGAATTTATTCTGCCACTGTGTCTTCTTATTGTCTCGGTCTTAGGTCTATATATCACGGGCGCAAGGCACATGAACTAACATGAGTTATAGAGCAAACAAGGCAATTATCACAACACATAAGATGTCATATGGCTTTTTTTCTGGCTTCCCCAGTGATTTTACCCACGCACCACTACTGGTAAATTATGACTCTTTACAGTTTTTAGTTCATCATTCACAGGTAGGGTTTCCTGCGTACTCTAGGCATTACTGATTCAAATGAACGAAATGAGACGAACTTTCCATCACTAATGGTCAAGTCTATTCTCTTATGTATATTTCTATGATTTCCTATGGAGGATTGACAGTATAATTTTAAACAACAGATATTGTGGACCTCCAACCATCGCCAACCATCTTTCTGGCCTTGTTTGTGTCACATTACAATGATAGAACTGGGGGGGACAAAAATGCAATTTCAGAAAGTGGGGGGACATGTCCCCCCGTCCCCAGTGAAAGTTGCACCCCTGCCCTACACAGACTCTCACACCTGTCAAAAGGAATAATAATCTACACATAATGGCACCATCACTATCAGCATCAGCAGCTGTAGGGGGCTGACAGTTTGTGTTCTATAAAGAAATGTAGGAGCTAGTACAAGAATGAGCATGGTAATTTGGAGATATGCAGCATACAGTATGCATAGAGCAATCTAAATACAGATAGCCTAGGAGTGTGAAGAAAATGCATAGGCATGAAAACCTGTCCTCGGGGCCGCTGGAAGGGAGAGGCGTTGACAATTAAACATGCTCCTAATCCCTTTAAACATGTTTCAAATGAATACTGAGCCCCTATAGCCAATAAGTCTGTGATACACTGAATGCAGATAAAGCACAATAAACTATAGCATCACAAAACCAATTGTATTCTGTTGGTCACACATACTACATCGCCCATTCACACATACTAGATGACCCATTCCCTCCCGGGTAGGATGGTGCTCTGTAGCTCAGTTGGAAGAGCATGGCGCTTGCACCGCCAATATGGTGGGCTCAATTACCGGGACCACACATACATGACGAAAAAAACGTATGCGCGACTGACTGTAAATCGCTTTAGATAAAAGCATATGCTAAATGACATTTCTTCATGTCACACATACAGTCTACTTTCCTGTTTATGGGCATTATTCTGTTATTACTAATGCAGCACTTGGAGCTCCCAGACACTTTCATATGTTCATCTCTCTTACTGAACTAAACTGCCACAAGCACAGAGAGCTTTTAGGGCTGTAGGATGATCAAAGAATGCTTCACAATGCAGCTGTATAAAGAACCTTCAAGCTCCTATTTTTAAGTACTGTCGTCTATAAAATGGGGTAAAACGCATTGAATACAAACGGAAACCACTAGATTTTATCCCCAGTGTCAATTTATGTTTCTACTCAGTAGAGTCAGACAAACCTCTTTACCTATATATTGAAACACATGATTAGCCTTTATATTTGAATTCACCGGTATCACAGGACATCGGGAAGCTTAATGCCCAAATAAGAAACATTCTCCATTGAGACTACAAATAATGAAAATGCAACATGCCATGAAAATGTGCAAATCGAATTGATCTTGGCATGTGCAACAGTTCAAATTTGGTTAAGGTGCTCGCACACATTTTTGGTTTCTGATTAAGCCGTCTGCTGCGCCCGTTGCCAAAATCACGCCGAATGGAAAGCAAGGAGTGTATTATTCTTATCTATGCAACATTGTGCCTACAATACCTAATGCAGACAGAAGCCTATATTCTGTGGTTTTATTCGGAGTCAATTGAAAGCCCGGCAGCTCATCTAACCCGCACAACCGGGCACAACATCGGGCATTAGGCATGACGCACGAATAAAACGTTGATTTAATGTTTTCCACAAAAATAAACTTAACACAAGAACCGAATATATCCTGTTATGTCAGTGACTTATTGACAATAATATAATGCAAAACACATTTACTTGCTTTCACTGGTCTAATTAAACACAAATTGTAGAAATCCACACTTGGGATGCATGTAATCTTACCTTTCTCTTGTCGGGCAGAGATTTGGCTCAGGTAGTGTCTCAAAGTGCCACGGAATAGCCTAATAGACTTGTCTCGCAGACTGAAATACCCATGAATTTGGGAAAAGACGAAAATTGCGCAGAGACTGATGCGAAGATAAACATTTCAAACCGATGAACACTACTCAGGTCAGAGAAGCGCTATAACGCTGGAGTCTCGCTCTCATTGCTGTTGACATCAGAGACCTGCTTAAGGTGGCCCGCGCAGCTATTCAAATCAGTTCGGCGCATTAAAAAATCTGCCTTCAAAAAATCTTACTTTTCACCTTTTTCTGTCAACTTTTCGTACCAGAATGTAATATGAAATGTTGAAAATACATATACACTGACAGTCATCATCCACGAAAGGCTACTTTAGTTGGAGTTTCCTTGTCCTGTCTAGTCTAATTACAGAATACTGTATTCAAGGATCCTATGCATTCAGGCAATGTTTTCAACCTCCATCAAAACAAGGGGTCTAATAAAACAGGCTCAGGACAGTTCCAGACACCAGGGAGACTATTGGCTCCAGAGATGGGAACAGTGACACGGGTCTCATTAAATCCGAGAATAGGGGTGTCTATCAGAGCTAAATTTTCAGCTGGAAAATTGAGGTACTTAGTTGCATAAAATTGGGTCTGGACACAGCAATGCTCAAATTACGGTCCCTTTTTATTTATAAATCATATGCATCTATGTATGCTTCGGGAAGACCCCGATTGCTCTGACACTACCGGTGGGAATTATTTTTAGGGAAAACACTTAATTATGATGGATTGATTGGTAAACTGTCGGTAATTCATGTGAAATGGACCATTACATTGACATTGTTATACCACTACGTTAGTGATGTGCGGGTTGACTCATAACCTGCAGGCCCCGTGGTTATATCCGCAGGGCGGGAGTAGGATCATTAAATATTGTGTGGATTAAGGGTGGCTGTAGAAAGGCACATTGAGTTGGTGGAATCGACCATTAATTCATGGTCACTTGCTCACCTGGGCCAGGGGCGCTTTAATTAGGTCAGGTGGAAATGTCCGACAGATCTCAACTCATTAAAAGGAGGAAATCGCCACCGCCCAACCTCGCTGCTTTCTCTTCCTCAACTCCATCTAATCCAGAAATTCCGTGTGTACATGAATCAACGTAAATCCACCGAATCTGTTACCTTTCATCTGAACGATCTGTTGTGATTGGGAGAGCTGGCCATCAGTTATTGTTTATAGTTATTAACGCGGAGCGGTGCTTGGAGGACACGCTTCAAACCTATGTCAATGGACAATTATCATGGCCCTATAGATCATCACAGGCCAATTATGCCATTGACATATGGTTGAAATATAACGAAATTACATGTAAATATGAAGACAAGCCTGAAAAGATGAAATCGGAAACGTTCTGATTATTTGCTGAATTGATAAATCCTGATATCAAATTGATTGTAGAATGAATAATTGATAACTGATTGATTGATTTGTATTATTATTCTCATGCTTATGATGAATAGTTGAGCCTAAATTACTCAATGACGATTCCTGTTGAATTCTTATTCAACTGAATTACCTAATTGTTAATAATGAATATGATTGTTATGATTTGACTTTTGATTTTGAATTTGATTGGATACATGTTGTTCTGTTTCCTTTGTTATGCAGCACAGACAAACTGCCCAGTAAATATACCACTTTGTGGTTAAAGGAATTCTTGCCTCAGGTCTCATCCATTCCTCTGTCACCTGACCCGTGACCACCTGTTCACCTTCACTACTGTCAGTCATCCTACCTGTCCAGCTATCCACACAGATTACAATAATCTTTCAATGGTCCTTCGAGACGAATAATGACTGAACCAAAGAAAGGGAGTTGACCTGGCCACCACTACACATGGACCTGACCTGTCTGCCTTTCTTTCCCAATCTGCTCCTCTGGTACAGCATGGCACACAGTCCCCGAAGGCTCCGAGGTCAACAGCCAACACGGAGCACGGGGGACAGGCCGCTCCGCCAACGCCCTCTATGCCAGTGACACCAGTTAGCATTCCTCTTCCATCTACCCAAAGCCCCTCTCCTTCGCCTTTCTGACAATTACCAACAACGGCAAATCGTTCTTCTCGTCCAGGACCTGGGCCAGGCCAGTCAACAACCATCAGGTGGGGGAGCTCTCACTCAAGTCAGGCTGCCACCAACAGAGGGTCTGGGACAGTAGGGGACAGGCCCAATGAGGCCACAGTGAGCTCATCAGCAGTCCCGGGTTTATCCTTCACGCAACCATAAGAGGGAGCCAACATCATGAAACTGCTAGTAGCCTCAGCCTATGGAATTTCCAGACCGAAGCTGCCATACTTTAAGAGCGGAGAGGGATTTTGTTTATTTTGGAAATGGCATTGAGAACGCTACAAATACCAAGTACTGATGGATCACATGTAGTTTCCCAGTGCATACAAGCTGGCCAAATCCTTTATGCACTCCGCAACACCATGCACTGCCGCTCTCCAGGCCCTGAAAGCAAGATATGGTGAGCCACACCAGCTAGTCCAGAATGAACTAAACATCCTGAACACGTCTCCAATCAAAATGAGAGACCATTCTGCCTTCCAAGAGTTCTCCCTTGCTGTCCAATCCCTGACATTTTACATTTACATTTAAGTCATTTGACCTCGATGCTCCAATCCGTTGAAGGACAAGACGGGAATGAGCTGAAATGTGGCTCCCACGTGGACAGGCTTCTCAGCAAGCTTCCAGCCTACCTCCGAGACAGTTTCATTGAACATTGTTTGATCAAGGGCATCCTGAAAGAGGGCTCGAGAAGCACCTATGCTCTCAGAGGGCTGGCAGCATGGTTGCAGGGGGCGAAGAGCATCGCTCACCAGGCCACAATCTCAGCCACAGCCTCCGGGGTAAGGAAGGAGTTTGAACACAAGAAGGGTCATAAAAGGCCAAATCCCACCACCATGTACTTAAATAGGGAAGCCGGGGAAGGACCCGGAAGGGAGGAGCCCGGGAAAAATACCTCTCTCAAGAGCAAGATCATCAAATTCCAGCCTTACTGCCCCTATTGCAATAGTAAGGGGCATTTCCTTGGCTCATACCCCAGGGTACAAAAGCTCACTCAACCCCAATTGAAGGCCTGGATAACTTCAGGTGAGCGATGCTACAAGTGTGCTCATAGCCATAAAGCGGAGACCTGCACATTGAGGAAGCCCTGCAATCGCTGTGAGGAAATCCATCTCACAGTGTTGCATGATGTAATTCCCCAAGCACCAAAGGAGCAGAGTATGCTCATGGTAGGAGCCGCAAAGGAGCGCTACCTCAACCAGCAGAACCGGTCTCCAAGGGTCATGTTTAAGGTGGTAAAGGTCACTCTGCAAGCGAAATGAGGAGCATGGATACATTTGCCGTTCTAGATGATGGGTCTAAAAAAAACAATCATTCTCCCAGCTGCCGCCCGGCAGCTCAACCTGGAAGGGACCCCCGAGACCCTTAACCTCAGAACGGTGCGACATGATTTTATCCAAGTGAAAAGATCTGCCATGATCATCTGCATTTCACCTTCAGGACAGAGGGACATGGCCTATAACATCACCAATTCCTTCACGGCAGATGTCCTGAATCTCGCAGAGCACTCCTGCCTGGTGAGTGTTCTACAGAAGCAATATTCTCATCTCCGAGGATTGCCTCTTTCTAACCTGGCCAGGGTTGCGCCACTCATCCTGATTGGGTCAGACCACCCACATCTCGTCACCCCGACCGAGCCTATACAAGCTGGACCAGAAGGAGGGTTCGTTGCTGTCCATACATCCTTGGGTGGGGCTGTGCAAGGTCCAGCCCATCTACTTCTCTCCACCCAAGCTGTAGTCACAGCAAGTCCTCTTCACCAGAAGCAGTCCAGCTCTATCTCCCTGTCCAGCCACTGACCTCCTACGGAATGTGGCGATGCTCTGAAAGATGGACACCTTCTCAAACCGGAAGCTACAGGAGGTCACCCGTTTGAAACATGACTCCTATGCATTAGACCTCCTGGAGAAGCGCACCACCACCACTGAAATGGATGGCGTTCAGAGGTACGCAACCCCGTTGCTACGGGTGCCCAACCATCCTCCTCTGGCAACCACGACACGGGCTGTACTCCCACTACTCCATGGAACAGAGCGGCGCCTGGTGAAGAATCCTGAGCTTGCTAAAGTTCATAACCGAGAGATTCATAACCTTGTGAAGGCAGGCTATGTCACCAAAATGACAGCTCATGAAGAGGGAAACCCACTCAGCGAATCCTGGTATCTCCCTCTCCATGTTATCCAGCAACACAGTGGGAAGTACACACTTGTCTTCAACTGTTCATTCCAAGCCGCTGGTCAAAGCCTGAATGACTGTCTACTCCCCGGACCAACCTTAGGTCCTTCCTTGTTCGGTGTCCTTCTCCGGTTCCGGCAGCACTCCACAGCCATCAGTGGAGACATCAAAGCCATGTTATCAGATTCATCTGCTGCCTTCTGACACCACATTGCTCCGGTTCATATGGCGAGATATGGAACGAGAAGCAGAGCTCAACATCTATGAATGGCCAGTACTCCCATTTGGGACCACATGCAGTCCTTGCTGTGCATATACACTCTGCAGAGACACGCACGGGAGAACGAAGACAGTGACGCAGAAGTCTCCGATTCAGTGGAGAATGCTTTCTATGTGGATAACTGCTTACAGAGCGTTCCATCCACTGTGGAAGCGAAAGCACTCCTTGATAAAGTCTGGAATCTCCTGTCCAAAGGGGTATTCAAGGTCAAACAGTGTGCGAGCAACAGAGCGGAGGTTATCCAGCACCTCCCGCCACAAGCCAGGTCAAGTAGCAGTGAACTATGGCTATCGCAGTCTGGTGCTAGCCCACAAGAGCCCACTCTAGGACTGAGATGGAGCTGTGTACCGGATACCCTGGGGTACAAGCACCGCTCAGCCCTGAGAACCGAAACCCCCACTCTGCGCAAAATCTATCGGACCCTGGCCAGTCAATATGATCCTCAAGTATATCCTGCCATACACAACCTGGGCCAAAGTCTTAGTCCAGGACCTGTAGCAGACCAAGAGGGACTGGGATGAACCGATCCACCCGGCTGACCTAGTGGAACGATGGCTCTGTTGGGAAACAGAGTTGTCAGAGCTATCTAATGTCCAGATGCCAAGGTGTATGTGGCACCCTGTGCTGACCAACTGGGATCAAGCCTGGAACTACATGTGTTCTGTGACGCTTCGGAGCGCGCTTATGGGGCAAGTGGAGGATACGGCAGGCCACACCCATGTCTATTTTGTCATGGCCAGGTCCAGGGTCGCACCCAAGAAGCAGTTGTCAATGCCTAGGCTGGAACTCAGCGCTGCCCTTTCCGGAGCCCGGTTGGCCACCACCTTGTGAGCCGAGCTCACCTTACCAATCCAAAGGGTCATCTACTGGAGTGATTTGACCACTGTACTGACCTGGCTCAAGTCGGAGTCCTGCAGGTATAAGGTGTTCCTCTGAACTCTGCATTGCGTAAGTCCAAGACCAAACAGAAGTCAAGGACTGGAGGTATGTTGACAGTGTAAACAATCCTGCTGATGACATCACTCGTGGTAAAACCCTTAAGGAACTGGCTCAACCACATCGCTGGAGCTTGGGACCACCATTCTTGTCCCAACCAGAGAAAGAGTGGCCGACAGCCCCCAGGCCGCAACCAACTGAAGCTCATGAGTTAAAGAAGTCTGCCCAATGCTACAGCATCTCTACGAAGCCAACAGCTCTCCCTGACCCGGCACAATCCCAGACACTGCAGGATCTGATCGCCGCCACAAACCAGACCTCAGATGGGGTAGCTTCCATACCCACTTCACCTGCTGCAGAAACCCTACTCCTACAGCATGCACAAGCAGTCAGCTCCCCTGAGGAGCTAAAAGCTCTGAAAGCTGGTAGGGAAGTGGCTAAGGACAACAGTCTTCTCTCTCTTACCCCAGAGTAACACAAAATCCTCAGAGTGATTAGAGTCAGAGGAAGGAAGCGCCCAAGCAGAAGTCTTGGATCTTGATGCTATCCACCCAATTATCCTTGACTTCAGACACCCTCTCACCAGCCTCCTCATCAAGAGTTATGATGAGAGGCTTCTCCACCCAGGGCCAGAGAGAGTCTATGGGGAGATGAGGCGGAAGTACTGGATACTTGGAGGACGAGGAGCCATTCGTAAGCACAAATACGGCTGCATGGAATGTCAGCGATGGCGGGCCGGAGCAACTGTGCCCAAAATGGCAGATTTACCCCCTGCTCGCTTGCACCTCCTCAAACCCCCCTTCTGGTCAACAGGAGTAGATTGCTTTGGCCCTTTTGTGATCAAGTTAGGTTATCAAGTGGAAAAGCGCTGGGGCATTCTGTTCAAGTGTTTGACAACTAGATGTGTCCACCTGGACCTACTGGAGAGTTTGGATACTGAAGCCTTCCTCAAGGCCCTACGGCGGTTTATCTCCCGACAGGGGAAAACCTAGGAGATCCTGGCTGACAGGGGCATAAACTTCAAGGCAGGAGAAGCCAGGTTGGAGGAAGCTTTCCAAGCAATGGAACCAAGCCTCCAGGATCAAATGATGGACCAACAAATCTCCTTCAAATGTAACCCTCCAGGAGCTCCTCATTTTGGAGGAACATGGGAGAGATCAAATCTGTGAAGACGGCCTTACGAGTCATTTTGGGGGACCAAACGGTCACTGAAACGGTCTTGCAGACCATCCTGATAGAGGTGGAAGGGATACTGAACTCCAAACCCTTGGGATATCTCTCTGCAGACATCGCTGACCCCGATCCGGTTACACCGAATCTGCTCTTGATGGGGATGCTTCACTTCCTCAAGCCATATATGCTGATACCAACCTCGTTGGTGACACAGCCAGATCTTGGCTGATCATTTCTGGGCCTGATTCAGTCGGGATTGCCTACCAAGCCTACAGCACAGAGGGAAATGGCGGAAAGAAACGGCCAGCCTGGACACTGGCCAAGTAGTGATGATAGTGGACCCTCAACTGCCTTGAGCCTCCTGGTCGGCGGGCCATATCACCAAGACCATACCTGGGACTGACGGTCAAGTTAGATCAGTGGAGATCCAGGTAAAGAACCAGACATATGTCCAGTCAGTTGCCCGACTAATTCCTCTCCCTGAGAAGACAGAGGACGTGGAACGATGAGCCTTTTGAGGAGTGTGGAATTTAACACATTTCCGGGGTGGCTGTAGAAAGGCCCATGGAGTTGGTGGAATCGTCCTTTAATTCATGGACACTTGGGGGCGCTTTAATTAGGTCAGGTGGAAATGTCCGACAGATCTCAACTCATTAAAAGGAGGAAATCGCCACCGCCCTACCTCACTGCTTTCTCTTCCTCAACTCCGTCTAATCCAGACATTCTGTGCGTACATTAATCAATGTAAGTCCACCGAATCAGTTACATTTCATCTGAACTATCTGTTGCGATTGAGAGAGTGCGGGCCATCAGTTATTTAGTTATTACCACGGCGCGCGGCTTGGAGCACACGCTTCAAACCTATTGTGTTATGTCAATGGACAACGATCACGGCCCTATAGATCATCACAGGCCAATTATACCATTGACATATGGTTGAAATGTAACGAAATTACATGTATATATGAAGACAAACCTGGACAGATGAAATCGGAATCATTCTTACTTACTGAATTGATAAATTCTGATATCAAGTTGATTGTAGATTGAATAAATGATTTATTTATTTGTATTATTATTCTCAAGGTTATGATGAATAGTTATGAGCCTAAATTACGATTCCTGTTGAATTCTTATTGAACTGAATTGCTGAATTATATAATTGTTAATGAGAATGATGACTTTTGATTATGAATTTGATTGGATACATGTTCTGTTTCCTTGTTATGCAGCACAAACTACCCAGTAAATATACCACTTTGTGGTTAAAGGAATTCCTGCCTCAGGTCTAATCTATTCCTTTAACACCTGACCCGTGTTCACCTTCACTATTGTCAGTCATCCTACCTGTCCAGCTACCCACACAGATTACAATAATCTTTCATCGGGTGTGGTTGAATAAAGAGAAAATACCTGTAAAAAAATCCATAACTGTATAATTATTGAGCAATTTATATCTACAGGCTACACTGAGGTTTTTCTTTCATTATTGCATGCTAACTGGCATTAGTGCGTAAGCCTATTGCATAACTGTATGCGCACTAAATGCTTTTGGGAACGGGCAGGAAAAGTTAAGGTTCGAGGCCAAAAGGACCATGTTGGAGTTTAATTCAATAAGAGAAATGCTGTGAAATGGAGAGTTGAATACTAAAGAGAAGGGAGGGCCAGAAAAGTAATGTTTGGGAAAGATTTGGTGAAGTGGTAAAAGAGGATGATAGCAGTGTGATTGAGGTGCTACACAAATTCAACAGTCACAAGATGGGGACTTCAAAGAGGCCTAGTGTGCAAAAGGTCCAAATGACATCAGTTTGACTGGTTGTAAGGAAATAGAAAGCTGTGAAAACGACCCAAAATGTTTCTGAACAGATTTCAGTTCGGCTTGGATGGATATTTTATGTGGTTGAAATACTATCAGCTTTTATGATGCTGGTAAAGACAGCACCTCCAGACATTTGCATTCTATCAATAAATCCTTTTTCTCCACCCCTGTTCTCGAAGTCATAAATTAGCCTACATTTTGTGTATCATTTCACTGCAAGAAATGTTTAATTCTGGAGGAGTTAATATTACGACTGAGGGGTTATAGACTACATCAAGTCAGTGTCCAGATTTCAGTTTCCATGTCCATCTGAACAGTTGCCTAGGTTACAGAAAATCTTTCCTGTTTAAAAAAAATATTGCATTTGATCCCCGATCCCTAAACATCTTTGCTCCGCGAAAGAAGCCAAGATGACAGAAAACTTTACCGATGTCAACTATACTGAATAAAAAAATAAATGCAACAATTTCAACTATTTTACTGAGTTACAGTTCATATAAAGGAAATCAGTCAACTTAAATAAATTCATTAGGGCCTAATATATGGATTTCAAATGCCTGGGCAGGGGTGCAGCCACACAGAATACATTTCTCCCCACAAGTATAGTTTGAAGCATTCATTGTATTGACATTTGACATAGTGGCGAGCAAGGGTTTATTTAGTTTAATAGGGCAACATATAGGCTAATGACAAGAGAAACTGCATGTAGCCCATCTAATTATAGACAAGTTGACTTACAAATAGCCTACCAAAATGTCAGAAACATCTAAATCAGGCAACAAAAATCCTTGTCTCTTCTATATTAGCGGGTTAGGGTCAGGTGCGGGCCTCAAATTTTCACATTGGCTGTAGTCAGGCGGTTGCGGCTGTGTTATTCGCAATTGCAGGTGGGCGCACAAATAGCTGACCCACGCACCACTACGTTGAAAAGGAACAATGGGCTGAAGAATTGACTCGACATATTGACATGAATACAGCCATAATACATATAGAATGCACACCAAAGCATATCTGTGGACCCAATTGTCAGTAATGGTGATGCTCAGAGGGGAAGTCTATGGTGGCACTGAGAATGGAGTGTGTGTCTGGCGTGCAATGTGTTTCCCTGCACCCAGCATGTTCCAAGTTAACTGGAAAGCCAAGGGCCTATTAACTATCCAGATGGATCCTTCAACTAAGGGAAAATGTTTTCCAGAAGGTTGAGCCATTACCTGCAAAAGATACTGATGACTTCCCCATAATGAATTATACCAATGGCTTTTAATAGAAAATAGATTATAATTCTCACTATGTTCCAGCATGTTTAATGTTTGCTTTTTAGGAGCATTGGTGTAATTTAGTAAAAGACCAGGGGGGATGCTTTAGTCTAAAAGAAAATCATAAAATCCTATTCTTATTAATGTGCAAGTTCCACAGAAATAAATCGATAGATGCGTAAGCTATACAAGAGAACAGACAACACATGAGCACCAAGCGGAATTAAAATATGGACAAGACATAATAAAAATACATCAAAATTATAAAAAGTGTCTATTTACAGAGATAGTCTAGTCTCTTGTGAATCTTGCCTTGGAGAAGATGGCGAGAGATAAAACATGTACACGTCCTTTACAACAAGGAGAAGTTTGTCTTGTGTTCTGTCCTCTGTTGTTTAACTGTTTGTGGGTTGCCTGTCTCCCTGACCCTGGTCATTGGTTCCAGCCGCAGAGCGTCGGGTGATGCTACTCTGAACAAACTGTTGGAGGCCCTGAAAGCCCTGAGAGAAGAGGAACTCCAGGTACCAGTCCCACTGCTTTCCGGCCTACAGACAGACAGACGGACAGCGTTACAGACCTTCCATTAAAAAAGGACCATCCAGGACTGCCTATAGCTCGCTGATCAGTAGCATGAGGTCAATTTAAAAAATCAAACGGCACACTTTAAAATGCACATCAGTGCACGTGCGTACAGACATTAAAACGAAATAAGTGGTAAGACGGCGGTACCTTTATGGAATTGAGATCCATTTCCTTCCTCTCTGGCCAACACTGATAAAGAGAGAAGCATTAATATTCAACAGTTTCCCCCCTCCCAGTTAATCTCAGTAGAACAGTGTACTGGATGTTGCAGTGATTCTGACCAAAAATAAGTACTTGGATAATTAAACATGATGAAAAATCAAGTCTCATGCAGCGCCCATGAATAATAAAATGTGATTCTGTATTAATGGACCTTGTATAAAAGATACATTAATACCACATTCATCTCCTTGTCCAGCTTTAAAATATATTCATTCAACTGAAGAGGCTGGCTGCTCCCTTCTGCGTCAGGTGTTTCTCTTGAAATTTGAAAATTAGACTTCATATATAAACTGAGCACAAACATTTAGTGGACATTTATGAAAATGATATACAATATTAGTTTCACGGATCTGGACTTTATATAATGCCTGAAAGAATGCAATAAGTAAATAGATCGGCAACAGTTTCTAAATTACATAAAAATTCTCACTCACCTTGTGATGAAAGTCGAGGGCGTAGCCGAGGAAGGCAGGGTGGTGGATGAGGTCGAAGCTGGTCCAGGGCTCGGCCACTTTGCTGAGAGACAGGAGCTCCTGGTCCACCTCGATGGCCATGCCTGGAAGGAACATCTTGGAGTTCCACAGGCAGCTCACCATGAAGGACAGGTAGTGGTTAAACTCCCGGTACGTCTGCCTGCTGATGTGAAACGCCTGCTGCAATGGAGGGATGACAAAAAAAAAAAAAAAGAGCGATGGAGATGTAGTTTAAACACTGAATAAGTGTATGACACATGCTAAATAAATAGGCTCTCTCACATAATATCACCAGGGAAAGTGTGTTGGGTGGTTAAAACCCAGGTCCATTATCTATAATGTCTGCCCGCGCTGACCAATTTGCATTCCGCTTACCGGATCCATTTCTCTTGGTAAGACGCTGTCGGAAATATGGGGTAAACATATATTGTTTCGTACTGAGTGCGTTCGGAAAGTATTCAGACCCCTTGACTTATTCCACTTTGTTGTGTTAAAGCCTGTATTCACGGATTAAATCGATTTTTCCCCCTGACCCATCTACACACAATACCCCATAACGACAAAGTAAAAACATGTTTTTAGAAATGTTAGCAAATTTATTGAAAATGAAATACAGAATTCTTTCATTTACATAAATATTCACACCCCTGAATCAATACTTTGTAGAACCACCTTTGGCAGCGATTAGAGCTGTGACTCTTTCTGGCTAAGTCTCTAAGAGCTTTTCGCACCTGGATTGTGCAACATTTGCACATTATTCTTAAATTAGTCAAGCTCTGTCAAGTTATCATTGCTAGACAGCCTTGCCATAGATTTTAAAGCCAATTTGAGTCAAAACTGTAACTAGGCCACTCAATATGGGCTCCCGAGTGGCGCAGCGGTTTAAGGCACTCCATCTCAGTGCTAGAAGCGTCACTACAGACCTGGTTCGATTCCAGCCTGTATCACAACCGACCGTGATTGTGCGGAGCCCTAAGAAACGCACAATTGGCCCAGCGTCGTCCGGGTTAGGCAGTCATTATAAATAAGAATTTATAATAATAAATAAAGGTTACATTTAATAAACAATTTTATAAATATCATCTTGGTAAACAAGTCATGTATATTTGGCATTGTATTTTAGGGTTATTGTCCTGCTGAAAGGTGAATTTGTCTCCCAGCGTCTGTTGGAGAGCAAACTGAACCAGGTTTTCCTCTAGGATTTTGCCCGTACTTAGCTCTATTCCATTTATTATCCTAAAAAAAGTTCATAGTCCTTGCCGTTGACAAGCATATCCATAACATGATGCAGCCACCTCCATGCTTAAAAATATGCAGTGTGTACCTCAATGATGTACGGTGTTGGATTTTCCCCAAACATAACACTTTGTATTCAGGACAAAAAGTTAATGTCTTTGCCACATCTTTTGCAGTTTTACTTTAGTGCTTTATTGCAAACAGGATGGATGTTTTGGAATATTTTATTCTGTACAGGCTTCCTTCTTTTCACTCTGTCATTTAGGTTCGTATTGTGGAGTAACTACAATGTTGTTGATCCATCCTCAGTTTTCTCCTATCACAGCCATTAAACTGTTTTAAAGTCACCATTGCCTTTGGTGAAATCCCTGAGTGGTTTCCTTCCTCTCTGGACACTGAGTTAGAAAGGATGCCTGTATCTTTGTAGTGACTGGTGTCTTGTTTTGAGGTGTTTTGACAGATTTCATGACAGCTCTTATATGGCAAAAATTTGCTAGCTATCTAACATACAACTGTAACGATGTATTTGAGAGACAACTAGTGCTTATGTGCAAATGTATTTATGTTTTCAATAAACATTGGAGACGAAATAAAGCTTCTACATTGTAAACAATCTAAACCAACCTCATCTGTTTTGCCCCATGGTTGCGCATGTGTCGTTTTTTTTGCTAAACAACCAACCTGTCTATAGGTGCCCTTCTTTGCGAAGCATTGAAAAACCTCACTGGTCTGTGGTTGAAATTTAAATTCACGACGGAGGGACCTTACAAATAATTGTATGTGGGTTGAATACTTATTGACTCAAGACATTTCAGCTTTTCATTTTTAATTAATTTGTAAAAATGTCCACTTTCACATTGTGGGGTATTGTGTGTAGATCAGTGACACAAAATCTCAGTCATTGGGTGTGTATACTTTCTGATGGCACTGTATACAAATGGCAGTACCTACTTGTAAATTCTATTGCCTTCATACACTAGAATTGTTTTTTTTGTTTGAACGAGTAACCACCAAAATTGCAATTCTTTAATCAGCACTTAATTCTAATAGTTTTGTTCATCATGTGGACGGGTAGAAGTGGCCTCACGAGGAGCCTTGAATTGCTTGATTTTGCAAAAACACTGTTAGATTTGCAAAGCAGAAAACATATCTTAAAGAGGGAGTCCTTCTATTACCTTGGTCTCCTGTTGTTGGCACTTAGCAGAGGTCAGGTTCTTCTTGTACCTGGAAAAATGAGAAATAACTTTAGTGATCTGTATAAGGGTGGAAAAGCAACCACATTGCTTTCCATGTTATGTAAACATCTGTCCTAAAGGCCATTTACTGTGAACAGAACATTTTACAATAACAAGCTTAAAAACAACCACCATAGTAAAAACAACCACCAAAGACCAGATGTTTGGCCTGTTTTAATAAAAAAGCAGTGGTCTTTTGTCATGCTATAGATTCCCCCATACTCAACTGGCGGACATAAGTCCGGATCCGGACCCAGAAGGGGGTCAACATGGACCACGGATCCAGTCGGGCTTCAACCTCTAGTATTATATGAACACATAAGAAACGTAAATGTGTTGAATTGCGGGAAACGCAAAAAAATTCCCAGCAAAAATATTTCCCCGCCACATGCAAAATGTGTAGAATTGAGGGAAATTAGCTTTGAAAATCTCCACCAACAAGAGGGGTGTGAACAGTTTGGGGTTGCATGGGTTGTGAGGTGGGGGTTTGTTACTACGCCGATGAATGACAATATCCATCCGGACCTTTGCGACCTAGGAAATGTGTGTGACCGGACCTTCTTAACTAGTACTAGAGTACCCCCGCAATAGATGCATGCTTTAACTAGTACTAGAGGACCCCCGCAATAGATGCATGCTTTAACTAGTACTAGAGTACCCCCGCAATAGATGCATGCTTTAACTAGTACTAGAGGACCCCCGCAATAGATGCATGCTTTAACTAGTACTAGAGGACCCCCGCAATAGATGCATGCTTTAACTAGTACTAGAGTACCCCCGCAATAGATGCATGCTTTAACTAGTACTAGAGGACCCCCGCAATAGATGTATGCTTTGAGTATTTGTACAACAAGACATTCGTGCTTCGAGTAATGCATGCCGTTTGCACTCTTCATATGCCTGAAAAGTTATCCGGGAAAACGGATCTTAGCGCAATTCTGCGCCCTTGACCCTTCATTATCATGAATCATAAATGTAATGTCCTGGCTGGCGAGCTGTACCAAGACAGCTTACCATTCACCTGCGTAGTCAAATATATACAGGAGAAAGTTTGACATACATGCAGATGATTTGCACACGACAACGCAGTGACCGCACTTTGTGAAAAGATGACACTGACGTGACGGTGTTGACTTCCAACAGGCCCGGTGTTGACATGATAATACTGGCGTTGACGTCACCACTCCTCCTCACCTGTACATGATGTAGCCGAGGCGGTCCAGGCTGACGGGGTCGGTGGCAAACAGGGCTGGGTAGAACACGCCCACGGGGGGCATGACCACCAGGGGGAGCCCGTACTTCAGGAACATGTCACACACCTGAATGGCACGCACAGGGGCACACACGTCAACACCCCCAGAACGAACACGGTTGTCCCCTTTTCTAAACGGACCATGAATATGGAACAACTGATCCAGTGCACTCTGGTTAAAGTGAATATGATTATGGTGATCAACCACTTACAGGGTTCTAACAGTCCTGCATGGGTGGGATCACTATAAGGGATCACTGGACTTTTCCCCCCCTTTATGTATTCAACGAAATGTACTGGCTTCATCCAGCTTGATTACCGTCTCGTAGAAGTCCAGGATGAAGCTGAGGAGCAGGGAGTGGCAGCCCTCTAGCTGCAGCCCCACGGCGGCCAGGCGGCCCACGAAACGCACCAGCTCCACGACAGAGTCCATGAAGCCAGACAGAGTCATGTTCCTGGGAAGGAGTTGAAGAATGGTCACGTAACGGAACATAATAACAAGGAAACGGGTGAATGGTAATGATGCATGGGACTAGTGAGAAGCTCAAACGGGGGGCTTTGTCCTTGGATCATATTAATTTCTCCTTCAGCAGCCCCGCCCACCCCAGTTAATGCAATAAAAGACAATAACCAAATCAGCGCTGAGTGTGCAGCAATGAGGCCGGGCGGAGACACACAGACACACTGCAGTTCATTACGCTGTTGCGTTCCAGAGGACAGCGCTGAGGAGGTTGACAACCACACACCTCAGACATTGATTTCGGCACCGCTTTCATTGAGTTTCTCTGCAGAGGTGAAGTTTGAAATGGGAAGGGAATAAACATGTATTGACAAGGATTGGCCGTTTGTGAAGATAGAATACCGGCGAGGAAGACAGTGAAATGTGTCTTCAACTAAAGGAAGTTACAGGGCTTTGGTGTTGGAAGTGTTGAACGGACAGTGAGACTCACACGGGTGTGTGGCTGTGGAAACTGATGTCCAGGCCGTCCTCCAGGGCGTACACAGAGTGCCAGGTCAACCACTTCAACAGCATGTTGTTCAGACAGTCAATCACACTGCACTGGACAGAGAACAGAGGGGTGGTACTTATTCAAAGTGGGGAAAAAATACATTTACAACGACAACAGGGCACACCGTAGAAAAACGGTGTAAAACGTCTCATCAGAAAACAAAATGGTTCTCACTGAACAAGTAGTTTCTCCCTGTTTCAGTAAGTTTTCTTCCATTTGGTGCCAAATGAATACAACCCAGGATTAAAAGGGAGCTGATACCTGGACTGTAAATGGATATAGTGGTATGATGCAAGCTTCTTATAATTAATTGAAAGTGGGATCTGGAGGCATTCTGGTGACTATTACCTTGAAGAACAGCGTGGAGGTGAAGAACAGCTGCACGAGAGGCTCAAACAGAAGCTGGTTGATACCTGAGAGAGATGAGGTAGAGCAAGGAAATTTGCACAAACCATTTAATTCGACCACCTGACTACTTTTCCCAGGCTCCCTGGTATATGCTGCCAGCCAGCCATGTGCTGGGGATTGCATAGTCACGTGTCTTCCCGCGGTTACAGTTCAGCAGTTTAATTAGGGGAGAGAGAGTGGAGGAGAGCAAGGCAGCCAAGCGAACAGGGCCTACTCACAGGAACTGGGGACCACGGGGATGCCACTCAGCAGGCCCAGAATCTGGGGGCGGAGGAGTGAACCGTCCCAAACATTCAGGAACTTGTAGAGGAAGCCCTCGGTGCTGGAGAAGCCCTCCTGAGGGGAGAGGGAGGGAGGGATGGAGAGAGACAAAACATACGCATCTCAAATGAGCGTTTGACTGTGGCATCATTTATTAACGAGCAGCGAGGGGGAAGAGAGTGGGAGCAGAGAAGAGTTTAACACGCTCTGACAGATCCAAATCTGGCATAAAAGGGAGAGGCGGGGATGGGAACTGGGGGTGACAGGGTGAGAGGAGCCTGGAGGGGGGCTCACCTGGAGGAAGTGCTGCGTGGAGAGCAACCTGTTGAGGAGGTGCAGGGCCCCGGACGAACTCCCGGAGCTCCCGTCCCCACTGCAGAACAGAAACTCTGAAACCCAAAATAAAGAGAGGAAAATAAAGATATTTAAAATGTTGAAAAGGTCAGGGGAAGGAAGAGAACAAAAAACAAGGGGTGATGACAATTACATTGTGGATTTGTACAATCTCGCCTTTTTATTTTCATAAAAGCTTTTCTACAGAGCGTTGCTTTGCAATGCCTACTGGGAATGGATGAGGGTTCAATCAGTTCAATCATTGACAGAAGTACCCTGTTACAAAAATTCTACTACTGAACCATTTTTCATGTTCCATTATAGAAAAAGTACCTACGTTTCAGGTATACCGTGCAACTCTAGTGTGAAGTGTTTTTTGTTTTGTTGCATATCCTACTGAGACACCATCGGAGAGTGGGGTCACAGCCAAGGATCAGCCATTATTGACAGCGACCCTGGATCAATTAGGGTTAAGTGGGAAGATCGACCTAGTCGGCTCGGGGATTCAAATGACCAACCTTCGGTTACTGGCTCAACACTAATCGCTAGGCTACCCGCTGACACATTTCCGCAGCAACAGAGACAACTGAGGAAGACGTAGTGTTTTTTTTAGTGATTGTACCCTCATGGAGGGCGTGGCCCAGCCAGAAGTTGAGTCGGAGGAAGGCGGAGTCATCCTGTACGTAGTCCAGGTAACACAGGGCCAGACTGGAGCCCAGCAGAGAACCCATCTGGGATGGGAGCTGTGGAAGGGAGACATGATTATTAGACACACATATGCGGTACGCACATCAAACCCCACCACCCGCTCACGCTTCAAACACATCCCCCACAACACACAAATAAATACAATTCAGCATACAAAGTGAGGGGCCACCTAACACCAAGCCAGCATCATGTTCTAAATAGCTTCAGCATCATGTTCTAAATAGCTTAATGTCAGGATATTCACAGCCCCTATTGAAGGAGAGAATCTGTTGCCCGTGTCCTTGTTTTCAATGAGTGAGCAATCAATCTGTCACTGAGTGACTGTACTAAATCTGTCACATCTACTTATACTCATAATACAGTAATCATGGCCATGTCTGTGGCAGGCAGCATTCAGACATTTCCCCACACGGACTGGCCTGTTTGTCTGTTGTGTGAATAGCTGCCCGGCAATATGGGAACTTAATAAATAAAGAGAGACAGATTGTCAACGGACATGGCCGAGTCTTCCCATAATTATAAGGAGCAAACGCATCGTTCCTCTGATTTGTTTGAGCTGCATGATGGAAGGTACTAGCTGATCTGTCCTGTCCACCCACAGCCATAAAAAGTAGAAAGTGCTGGTAGAATGGCTTGTTGCAAACGTTGGCTGCGTGTGGGGAATTTATGTAGCGTGAACCGTAAATGTCCTTAAACCTTTTAAAGAAATGTATCTGGGTTGATCAGGTCAATGGATCTAACAAGCAAACAGTATTTGCGTGCAGCACTTTTGTAATTGTCAACGCTTTATAACTTTTTCAATGTGGCTCCAAGTTATACATCTCTGTTGACTCGTTTGGGACAAAAACACCCTGATGAAGTCTAAACAGAGCAATGACAAATTTAAAAAACAAACGACATGGAGAGCGCTCATGAATCGGTTTTATGGCTCAGGGTAATAAACACGACACTGCCAGCAGTCAAATTGAGTGGCAGACGAGGTTGAGCCCTTGGTCTATTCTGTTATCCAACAAAACTGTGCCGGTGACATAGCACCCCCATGTGGCTGCAGAATGACACTAAAGTGAAACGGGCAGTGCTGGGCACCTCTAAAACACAGTGTTTTCCATCCTGCTTAAATCCACACCTTCCATCTATTTCAAATCAAAGTACCTCTAGGCTATACAGCTGTGTGACTAATCAGACCACAGAGAGACGGAGAGAGGTGTGTGAGAGAGGGGGGGGGGGGGGGCATACAAAAAAAGACAGTGAGAGAGAGAGGGGAGGAGAGGGTTACCTCTATGCGGTGGAGGTTGTCCAGCAGCTGTGGGAAGGTGTGGAGTTGCTCCAGGGGGAAAACCTTCCTGCTGCTGGAGAAGGGGGAGTTTCTCTGGACAGATGAGCTCAGCGATGGCACCTCCAGGTGATGGTATTTCTGACAGATGGATCAGTGATTGGAATATCAGTACGACATTTGATTATCGATTTGTAAACAGTTCATTAGCTACAGAAACAAAACAAGGGCCTGATCTATGTAGGACAAAAGTTAATAAAATGTTTACAGTCTAACATACACCGAGTATACCAAACATTAGAAACACCTTCCTAATATTAAGTTGCACCCCCTTTTCCCTTCAGAACAGCCTAAATTCGTTAGGACGCTACAAGGTGTGAAAAGCATTCCACAGGGATGCTGGCCCATGTTGACTCCAATGTCTCCTGCAGTTGTGTCAAGTTAGCTGGTTGTGATTTGGGTGGTGGATCATTTTTGATACACACGGGAAACGGTTGAAACTGAAAAACCCAGCAGCGTTGCAGTTCTTGACACAGTCAAACCGACGCGTCAGACACCTACTACCATACAGCGTTTAAAGACAAATCAATTGTCTTGCCCATTCACGCTCTGAACGGCACATATACACAATCAATGTCTCAAGGCTTAAAAATCCTTCTTTAACCTGTCTCCTCCCGTTCATCTACAATGATTGAAGTGGATTTAACAAGTGACATCAATAAGGGATCATATCTTTCAGCTGGTAAGTCTGTCATGGAAAGTGTTCTTAATGTTTTGTATATTCAGTTAGACTTTGAATGCAATAAATAGTGACTGACCCCATAATAATTAGAATTTAGCAAGCAGAAATATTCTTCTAAATGCTATAAATTAGCACTAAGACCCCCCAAAAAAGACACCGTTCAAGATCATTGGTCTGGCTGTTATGCCACAGCTCATCTGATCTCCATACCCTCTTCCTGGAGTTGGTCTTGTGTTTCACTCCTAGGGTCAGGCTGATGTCAGATGACACTTGGCTGTTGTTCCTCTTCTGGACAGCACTGAGCGCTGCCTTCCACGTGGAGTTGTGATTCTTAAACCCACTCTGAACGACAGCAGAAAACACACACGTGACATGAAGTATGTTGTCAGGGTTTCAATTAAGACAATTGGATTGGAATTAGAGTTTACTTCCAGATTTGATACGGACAAAATAGACCCCAACCCTGATGTTTGGTGAACGACAATGTGTGGTTTTGTGCAATGGACAAAAGTCACTAGGTGTGATCGATCATACTAACCCTCATTCGTGATGGAAGAGCAAGCGCCACCAATTCAGGGCAAAACACTTTGTACAACGACAGCAAGAGCAACAGGAATGGCTGCCTGCCCTGGGGAGACAGTAGACGAGAGGAAAATAATGGAACTCTCAGTGCAACATGCTCACAGTGGGGACTCCACTCTCAGTTTGATGGCTGTAACAACCATTCACAGAGTGTAACTACAGATGATAGTACTGAGGATAAACTATTGATGGGAATTATGTAGAGAAAGCTTCAAACAATATGTAAGTATGTATGTTCTCCTCATGCCATTTATCACCAAGTATTTCATAATGCTAATACAATGATTAGATGTTTCCAATGCATTCACACTTGTATTGAATTGCATTAAAATATTACAAGCATTGACCAAAAACACTTAAACAGGACAATGCTGTATTTGTTTACCATTTTTGTTTGGAGGTCCAACAGTTTTCTGACTCTGAATGGCCGAACTATGACAGGGAAAACCCAAGAAAAGGGTAAGAGCAATGTTGTTCTGCAGAAACAACGTGTACCGCATCATAAAGGTTCATTGAGTAACAAAATGCCACTTACCACTCTCCCTCCTTGTCAAAAGGTAGAGCAAATGGCAGATGTAAGGAGACTGAAACACAAAACAAACCATCATGACTTAAATAGCAATGCAATTCATTGCCAATGTAAAAATATCATTAGAGCAAGGGGAATATGATTCCTGCACATACCAAATTCTCCTCTGTCACAAAGTGGAAGATGAAGCCATAGATGGCTCGAAGATTGTCCTTGGAGTCGATCATGTCGAAAACAGTTAGCACCCACCGAAGGAAAAGCACCTGGAAAACACCCATAACACAACACCCATAACACCTGTTTCATTCAGTTGGAGGGAGAGGACAGAGCAATTCTGATAACAGTATGATTGTAATGTTATGTCCGGTCTCCAGTGTCAACCTTTAAATCTGTGAGTGTGTGTGACTTGCAAAGACCTTTGACAGAGGAGCTCTTTACCTGTGTGCTGATGGCTATCTTGCTGACACATAACCACGCCACCGCTCGAACAACGGCCTCCTGTGGCACCATGGTGGCGGGGATCAGAAACTTCAGGACCCGAACACACATCATACCCCCTGTTCAGGGCAAGAAATAGATAGGAAAGCTGAAATGTTATGTATGGTCAAATTAATTTGTCATAGTGTAAATTGGTATTTCCGGTCAGTCTGTCTAAGAAAATGGCGGCAGTTTCCATTAAGTGTGAGAGTTGGTTGTTGTTGTACCCATACGGAGGCTCATTGCGTAGTCCAGCATGACAGAGATCGCCTCAGGAGGAAGTCCTCGACTGAGCCCCACTCTCTCCACCTGCACCAGGTTTCTCTCCAGCACATCGTTTCCTATGCATGGGGTACCCGCCTCCACTAGGAAACAAACAGACAACTCACTGTGAATTCAGACACTGGTGGATGCCCTTTGGCTAGTTAACGTTAGTTGGTTACTTTTAGCTAGAAATTAAATTCCAATGTATACAGTAGCATTCATAACAAACACTGTTAGCTAGTAACATTTCCAGTCACATGCTTCTAACCATTTTATATGAATTTCTTTAGGCTGCCTCTTCTGTTTGTGGATTAGTTATATACATTTGTACATTCTAGTTAAATGATGACTAGCAAAATTGTGCGTGTACTTCAGGCATGTCTAGCCATAACGTTACCCCGCCCACACTTGTAATGCATTCGTTTGTAAATCAGCTAACGTTAGCTCGCTAGGTAGCAAAATAAGTTACAGCAAAAAGGTGTTTCCAAAAGAAGAAGCCTGAGCGGCCTTGAAAGTTTACATATGTTGACAGAAAATAACCTGGGCTGCCATTACAGTCAGCTAGTTCACGTTGGAGTTTAAAAAGTAGCCAAAATATTCGCTACGTTTGACTTCTGCAAGCATTAGTAGCTATATGCTAGCAAGCTAACAGCTTCCTAGTTAGCTACCTTCTGAGAAGTACTTCAGCGCAAGCAGAAATGGATCCCCAGCCTCGTTCTTTCTTCTTTCTTTCTCCACAACTCGCAAACTTCTGTTTGAAGTTCGGCTAGAAACTGACAAATCGCTTCCAGATGATGAGTCCAAATCTGACTTCGACAGGTTCGCAGCTTTTGCCATTGCTACATAGCTAAAACAAATGTGTATTGTGTTTTCCTCAGGCACGAACTCATTCAAACAAAACTCAAATCTTGCGCGCGACCGTTTGTTCTGCGCATGCGCACTTACTACTTCCGAGAGTGTCTTGCGTAGTTCACCGGGCATTGTAGTGCAACGGCCTCAGCAGGACTACATATAAACTGTGTAACTGCTCATTCATCTCAAGGAGCCTAGTTCAGGTACTCTCATTTTGCAATAAACTGAATTGCAATCCAAGCATTCATTCTCCTTTCTACACACTGTATTTTTTGAATGTTTTGAGAATAACTGCTAATTTGAACTGAATAAAAAGATACATAATGGACACAGCTTAGAGATCTCACCCATACATTTCTTTATTTAGCTCATTTTGTTTTAGAGAAGCATTATGAATGTTAAAGACCAACTGAACAAATGCTCATCTGACCAAAACTTCCCCTTTATCTACTCATCATCACGTATATATTAATCAAATACATTTCTATTACAAGAATAGCCCAGTGGTAATGGTTATACTCATAGGAATACTTTTCTAACATAGTAATTCAACAGAATACTGTTAAAAATCCCACATAAAAATAGACTCACAGATAAACATAAGCCTTTATTGTCATTGGATGTAAAGAGAGACAGAGTCCTTTATTAAGAGACAAAGATCAAGTCCTTTATTGGATATGTCATTTGACAAAGCAGCTGGACTATTGATTGTGGTCCAGAGACATAGAGAGCACTAGGTTAGCAACCATAGACGTATGTTTAAACATAATTGCTAGAAAAATGCCTTCCCATAGGTCTCTCCTCCACATGAGTTCTTGAACAACAGTGTTGGGTCCAACAAAGTGATTAATCAATTTGAGATGAGTGAAAGACTTGCCATTTGACAGTTCGGTTTTTCTTTCGGGAAAAGGGGTACATTGTCATGCCTAAGAGTAGTTACAAGAAAATCTAATCATCAGGAAAAAGCTTGGACGAAACTAATATGAATTCACAAAAATGATACTTATTTTACTAATACCTATGGAAATATGTGATACTGTATAATGTATTTAAATAAATGTGAGTCAATGTTCAACTACAAAATATCTCTGAACAGTGCTGATAAGCTATGAGTTTATTTTAAGCCATTTAATTATGAACCATGCTTAATTACTGTAAAATAACAATTGAATTCAAGAGATATCATTATCTTCCTACCTAAAATAAAAAATAAATAGAAAAGTACCAATCTTCAATTGTGGAAAACATCAGCGTTCTCATAGCCAACAAAGTCCCTCAAATTGGTATGTGCCAAAAACGAACTAAAAACATAGGCATGCTATATCTTATGTTTTGATAGATGCTAAATAAAAATGGGGGGAATGAGAAAAAGGACCAATTGGCTGGTGAGACAAAGGTCCTATATTTTGTCAAAAGAGTTGAGCTGATTACAGTTGCCACAAGTATGATTGTCCACTGTCAAGGTTGGGATAAAGGACAAGGGAAAATCAGTTTTAGGATGAGGGTGCAGGGAAGCAGGTGAAACCAATAACCAGTCAGCCAAAAGGGTGGGAGAAGGGACAGGTGGGTGGTTGACTGGGTGTATATATCACTCCTTGTGGCGACTGTGTTTCTTTTGAATCTGAATTGCTACAATTCAAAGAAATGCACAAGGTTCCATTTTGCTGTCACTGCCCAGACTGGATGGTTGGACCTGATTAGGACTGCTTGACTTTGTTATTTTCCTGGGCATTGATGTGTTCTTCCCTGCTCTCCTCCCTCTCAGGTCGGTCCTCACTCTGGCGGGCAATGAGCAGTCGGCAGGTGAGCAGAATACCAAAGACCAGAGCATGGGCATATCGTTTCAGGGGGTCTCCTACTAACTGGTGGAAGAAGAGGACCGCCAGCATGACCAGCAAGAGCAGGAAGTTAGCCACATCCTTGGGTCTCCCTGGCACCAATGTCAGAACCACACCACAGCCCACCTCCAGTGAGCCAATGATCTTACGGAGCAGCACCGAGCTGATGCCCATCTTCTTTAGACCTGGCAAAGCCTTGGCATAGCTCTTGTATGCCCGTTTCTGAAAAGCGAGGAGAGAGAACATTTCAGCATTCATTTTCATAGATGCAAAAGAGGTAATTTCATTTATTATTAGTGGCGCACTATAGACTACAGTATATCATTTCTCAGATTTGTAGAACCTTGTTCTAAGGAAGTTTCAGTTCCTCATGAGACAATACATTCGGAGCCAATAGGGATATGTCTAGGCCTACCAGTTTGTCTATAATCATGACCCTGACACATACGTTTTTGTTGTTGATTTTAACAAAATAGTCGACCTATACAGTTTTAAGAGTTATAACTGTAAGTAGTATATACAAGCATCACCGAAATGCCTTTTTCCTATCGGATGGAAAATGTGGAATAAGGAAGGGCTTGGGCCTGTTGTGGGCCTACTGCAGTAACACCACCAAAACCAGTCTTTGATATTCCTTAAAATACTAAATCAACCAAAACGTTTAAATGTAATGATTAGGCCTATTCGCCATGGAATCAGAATTTTGAGTAGAACATACATGGATGAGGAGCAGAGCACAGATGAGCCTTAACATCGCTGGTAGCCTAATAAGCAAAGTCAATATCCGCACAAAACAGGCAGGTGCACCTCAGAATTTGCTCGATCGCGCCGCCATTGCTCATAGCCTAGATACAAATGTACCTTCAAACAGTTTAAAAAAATTCCTATTAGGCTAATAATAACAGTTAATTTGCCATAAAATAGGCCTAGTACTGGACAAACGTGTAGGCTACTGTTATATGCCTAGTCGCTATTTAAAATAAACAGGCCTATGTATTTGTAGTCGAATAAACTGTAGCCTATTCATTCGATTTTAATTATGCCTAAAAGTAATCTTTTATTTTATGTAATATTTCGTAGAATAACAGACAAACGTAATATTTTTCTATCATTATACTTCAATAAAGAATGTATTATCGGCTATAATAACGCAGCGGGCTCCATCATTTCATTGCTTGCTTGGGTAAATTCATTTCCACGATTGAAACGATACATACAATCAAATCTTATTTATCAGTTAGATATTATAGGCTATTTTATTTCATGATCTTTTACAAATGTGGGTCAGCAGCGCACATTATTAGAGCCTGAATGCGTCCGTATTGGCAGAACAATGGCTTTCGCTTCCAGCTGCAGTTTATGGTGGCTAAAGGTTTTACTTACCATCTCACTATAAGCATCTTTGCTTAATCTTGGTGTGAGCTTTATGGTGCCCATGAAGACGAAAAAAAGACCAAGAGCGAAAGAGAGGGCCACAATGGTTATCGTCCTCGGTGAAGCCATCTTCGGTGTTGTATGTCCCGGTCTCGCCACCAAGCTAATTTCTCCGCGGCCGCTATTCAGTGTATTCACTGAAACACTGACTATTCTTTCCTGTGAAGATGCTAGGGGGGATGGGCTTCTGGAAGAGCGACAAAAATGGCGACAGGAAATTTGTACACAGGGTCCAAATGCCCATTTATGGTGCCCCTATACCAAGCAATATTATCAGGTCATCTGAATATTATTTGATCATAGGCAAACAAGAAGAAGAAAAAAATCCTCAAAAATGTAACATCAAAGTTAGCATGCATAAATAAATAATACCTAATAGCCTAGTAGTGAAATAGGAAACATGGAAACATACCTGTATGGCTAATAGTTTAGAGCTTGTCCTAATACTGTTTGGACTGCAGGGAGCAGTCCAGGTCAAGCAATGAAGCATTATCATCTTCAAGGTGAACAAGCACAGTGAGAAAGAACACTTTAAGGCATATGGTAAACTGTGAAGGAAGCATGCCCATTGTGCAGTTCAATTTTGTACTTGTTATTTCCTCAAATTGACCTGGTGTTGTAATCTCTCATAATGCTATTTTCCTTTCACAGACTTTATTTTCTGTGGGTAATATTTTCAACAGTCATATAAATCAAATCAAAGTTTATTTGTCACGTGCGCCGAATACAACAGGTGTAGGTAGACCTTACAGTGAAATGCTTACTTACCAATATTGCTAAAAAGGTATTAGGTGAACAATAGGTAGGTAAAGAAATAAAACAACAGTAAAAGGACAGGCTACATACAGTAGCAAGAATATAAATGTAGCGAGGCTACATACAGACACCGGTTAGTCAGGCTGATCGAGGTAGTATGTACATGTAGATATGATTAAAGTGACTATGCATATATGATGAACAGAGAGTAGCAGTAGCGTAAAAGAGGGGTTGGCGGGTGGTGGGTGGGACAGAATGCAGATAGCCCGGTTAGCCAATGTGCGGGAGCACTGGTTGGTCGGCCCAATTGAGGTAGTATGTACATGAATGTATAGTTAAAGTGACTATGCATATATGATAAACAGAGAGCAGCAGTGTAAAAAGGGGGGTTGGGGGGGCACACAATGCAAATAGTCCGGGTAGCCATTTGATTACCTGTTCGGGAGTCTTATGGCTTGCGGGTAAAAACTGTTGAGAAGCCTTTTTGTCCTAGACTTGGCACTCCGGTACCGCCTGCCATGCGGTAGCAGAGAGAACAGTCTATGACTGGGGTGGCTGGGGTCTTTGACAATTTTTAGGGCCTTCCTCTGACACCGCCTGGTGTAGAGGTCCTGGATGGCAGGCAGCTTAGCCCCAGTGATGTACTGGGCCGTACTCACTACCCTCTGTTGTGCCTTGCGGTCAGAGGCCGAGCAATTACCGTATCAGGCAGTGATGCAACCAGTCAGGGTGCTCTCGATGTTGCATCTGTAGAACCTTTTGAGGATCTCAGGACCCATGACAAGTATTTTTAGTTTCCTGAGGGGGAATAGGCTTTGTCGTGCCCTCTTCACAACTGTCTTGGTGTGTTTGGACCATTCTAGTTTGTTGTTGATGTGGACACCAAGGAACTTGAAGCTCTCAACCTGCTCCACTGCAGCCCCGTCGATGAGAATGGGGGCGTGCTCGGTCATCCTTTTCTTGTAGTCCACAATCAACTCCTTAGTCTTGGTTACGTTGAGGGATAGGTTGTTATTCTGGCACAACCCGGCCAGGTCTCTGACCTCCTCCCTATAGGCTGTCTCGTCATTGTCGGTGATCAGGCCTACCACTGTTGTGTCATCTGCAAACTTAATAATGGTGTTGGAGTCGTGCCTGGCCATGCAGTCGTGGGTGAACAGGGGGTACAGGAGGGGACTGAGCACGCACCCCTGGGGAGCTCCAGTGTGAGGATCAACGTGGCAGATGTGTTGCTACCTACCCATCACCACCTGGGGGCGGCCCGTCAGGAAGTCCAGGATCCAGTTGCAGAGGGAGGTGTTTAGTCCCATAATCCTTAGCTTAGTGATGAGCTTTGTAAACACACATTTCTCAGAGGTGTATTGGCTTTGTAAGTCCTACACAGTGGCTACTAAGAAAAATGTGCTGTCAGGTCTTTTTAAATTGTCCTTCAAAAGCCGATGGAAACTCCAGTTGTAATCCATAAGTTTAAGATGTGAGGTAATAGAACGAGGTTGTGGAGGGTTTGCAGGCAGGGCAGGCCTCCCTTCTTTTTCTTCATATGATCCTACATTACAAAATGTGTATCAGTTCACACATAACACCTTTACTGTACTGAAACTATAGGAATCTTATCAAGATCAAATGGATCTGCAACTAAAACTGTCAATGTCTCAAATGGGTAGTAGTAAGGGGGTCTTGGGCCTTTGGTCCTTTGGTCCTTTTCTTGAAGGTGTTGTACTTTACCAAGGTTATTTTTGCTGCCATGTATCCTACACAGAGACAACATTTTACATGAAAAAATATCAATGCCACAATGCTTTAGCTAACATAGCTAAGCAATTTCTTTGAAATAGTTAATGGATACATATTCTGTCACTGCAATCTCAACACATTGACCAAGACAGATGATTTTCTAGGAGTCTAACTGAAGGCACAGAGTTATAGTCTCTCTCTTACCTTTCCTCTTTGGGCTAGCTGCGGCCTCTCCATCTTCCCACGGTTGTCCCTCATCTGGTGCCAGAGGTCTCCTGTCCCTTATGTTCCTGATTATGAAAGAACAGAGTTCTGGGTAATCCAGATTGACGGCATGCAGCAGCCAGCAAAGACCCCACAGCGTCTTTCTGTCTGTCCACCTCAGCTGGTCCATGAAGGCTGAGCAGGGCTTCTTGAGCAGAAAAGCACAACATAATCAAATCTATGGATTTGTGTCTGTCTATGTATCTATCGGTCTCCTGTACATAATTAACATAATCTGTATCTCTGATTGGCTAGCTGGATGGCTGGCTAGCTGATTGGCTGTCTGGCTGTCTGTCTCTCTGTCTAGTTGTGTGGAGAGTTGTGTGTACGAGGACTAGACTCACAATGTGGCACAGACAGCGGCTCTGGTTCACCAGTCTCTCCAGAGACAGGATCTCGATTATCTCAATTCCTAGCAGGGTGTTCATCTTGTCCTGCTTGCTGGCCAGCCTACAACACAACAACAGAGCAAAACATTTCATCAGTTGGTTCAAAAAAGGAAAAACTAGATTGAAAGCACTAATCAGCTTCGCTGCTGTCCATCCTTGCCCACTGTAAATGGCAACACTGAGGTTTTAATGGGTTTAGGTAATATAGATCGTCTGTCACCTCATGGGTTCTATACACCTCGTAGAACCTTGTATAACAAAGTTATAAAATCAGCTGTAACTTTTATTTTGGCATTGATCAAATATTCTATTTAAATTCATTCAAATTTCATATAAGAAGTAGTACTTCCAACAGTTGTGGTTTTCCCACCACTTTAGCAGGTCTGTCAGAAGCTCCTGGACCTCTTTAATCCTCTGCCGGTCACTGGAGTCCACCACAAAGATGAACCCATGGACCTCTCCATAGAGATCCCTCCAGGACCCCCGCACCTCCGGGGCCCCACCAATGTCAAGCAGGGTGACCAGGAAGTTCTCCACTCTCAGCTCCATCCGGACACACCCATGAGTCGAAACCCTCATCCACCGGGGGCACTGCAGATAGAGACAGAACAATTTACGTCAGCCAACCCAGATTACTGTGTTATATTTCTATTGGTGTGTATTTAATTCACTGACTGTGGATGTTTTTCCTGCTTTGTCAAGACCGACCACCAGTGCATTAACATTCCTGCGTGAAAATGTGAGATATAGTCCTGGAGCAATTTAAGTGACAGTATTATATATTTGCAATCGCAAGTAATTGCAGACTGAGTTAATCCATTTGAGAGAGTCATTCTTGCCTGATGGGTTGCTGGATCTTGGAGACCCAGCTGCAGAAGTTGGTCATCAGTTGTGGTGAAACAGAACAAGGTGAGCACAGCGGCCACCATCTTCTCCTCAGTTCCCACCTGAAAGAACAACTCATTGTGATACAGAGCCAACGTGCAAACCATAGACTTATATATCGAACAGTGTCAAGTTAGCCAAGGTCACTGTCAGGTGACCCGGGTCAATAAACTCCAGAAGACTCCAGAGCCATTTAGATCATGGGTATTAAAGGACAGCAGACGGATTGGAGTTGGGCTGCCTGTGTAAACACATCTCATTAGCATCAGTTTAGATATAGAACATGTTTTTATATCAACACCAATGTACAGCTGTCTAACAACTTGACATTGTTTACGAAATTGTTATGCCTGTCCAACTACTGCTGTAATCCTGTCATATGGATGTGTGACTTTTTTGTGTGAGAAAATCCAATAAAATACATAACCTTATGTAAAAAAAGTCAGACTTACAGATGGCCACCACAGATTACTTGCAAACCAATATTTTTGCACCCAGTTTGTCTAAAAGTACATCTACACTTACCTAGAATCAGATGAAAAAAGTTGATAATGTCTTACTCTTTGAAATCTTTTGGACAAAGGTTAGTGTTATCTGTGTGATTATATAACCTGGGCTTTGGTACCTGGTTACCAAGGAACATGGGCTGTATCTATAGTTCATTCCTATCCCTTTGGGGAAGCACTATTCATTGGGTCTGTGAATTGCCTGTATACTGTGTATCTGCTGGATCGAATCCCCGAGCTGACAAGGTAGAAATCTGTCATTCTGCTCCTGAGCAAGGCAGTTAACCCACTGTTCCCCGGGTGCCAAAGACGTGGATGTCGATTAAGGCAGCTCCCCGCACCTCTCTGATTCAGAGGGGTTGGAATAAATGTGGAAGACACATTTCAGTTGAAGGAATTCAGTTGTACAACTGACTAGGTATCCCCCTTTCTCTTTTCCTATCCCCATAAAATGTCCATAAGCCCATATGGTCTCCACCATTGGGTTTGTTTTACAATACACAGTATAAATGCATATGGACTCTTAACTACATGTCATGGAACTATGTGACTGACCTGGCTGGCATTCAGACACAGTAGCCTACCAGCTGCCTGACATCTTTAGACCTGTGTGTAGTCTGCCACAGTCTGGTTCTACACAGACAGCAGGTGTGTGAGCGTCTGTCTGTCTGAGGTGTGTTTAACAACTCCTGCAGGTCTCAGCTTTCTGCATCTGCTCAGTCTCCATGAAGCTGCATACACCCAGACTGAGTCAGTCAGAGCATGAACATGCTGGCCCGCTTTCTTCCCTCAAGCTTGGTTGAACTAGAACCAGACTTCCACCTACGGTAGAGCTTTTCAATATCCATATTTTTTTATTGCTAAGTTTTCCTGTTTCAGGTGAATCACTTTTCTTAATTAAAAAATTAAAAAAGATTGCCTTTCTCTATACAAATTTAAATGTAGCAATAAAAGGCCATTTTGAGTTCAGACAACTAGACCATAAAAGTGCAATAAGACAGGTCACTGACTGCAATAAAAAATATTGATATGGTTGAATCTGAAGACGACAGAGAGAGCTTTATCAGTTAACAGTGGTAAAATGTTGTAGCTACTGTGCACATGGTTATGTAAACAATGTTCAACAACCTAAATGCACTGGCCACCATAGAAATGATGCAAAGCTGTACTAGTCCATGACAGAATATCCAATTCACACAGCAGTGTTCTCAGAGTAGCAGTTCAGTTCACAAGTAGAACATGTCCACCAGTGTTCTCAGGTGAAAGCCTAGGAAAACAGAACCAACATGAAATTCTAGATAGAATATAAATGTAAATGACATCTCAGCATACATACATTAGGATGGCAGCATACATACATCTGTTTGTGTGTGTTTCTCTTGTTGCAACTTGTCCCGGACAGCTAACAACCAATCAGGGCTCCAATTATTCTGGTAATCCTGTGGTCACCTCATGTGGGTGGTGCAACCTAGGAAACACAGTGTTAGCCTCTCTACCAATCACACTGGTGTTTGTGAGATCTACCTTCCCCCATTGGATCGCGTGCTGTACTTTAACTGGGCCAGATTAGAACTCTTGCCCATGCATGGCCAAATTGAACAAAGATGTGTATTATGTGATTTACCAGGACATCCAGTAGCGATAGACACCCTGCCTTCAAGTGTCTAAAATGGGAAATAATCATGAAGACACACAGCGCATAATGACATCACGTAGGTTCCCAATGGGCACAGACTTCAATTCAACGTCTATTCCAAGTTGGTTCAATGTAATTTCATTGAAATGACGTGGAAACAATGTTGATTCAACCAGTGTGTGCCCAGATGCAAAGTAGAGTATTCACTTTGTTTGATAAATGTGCAGCTGGTCAGTTTTATTTTATTTATTTCATTTCACCTTTATTTAATCAGGTAGGCAAGTTGAGAACAAGTTCTCATTTACAATTGCGACCTGGCCAAGATAAAGCAAAGCAGTTCGACACATACAACAACACAGAGTTACACATGGAGTAAAACAAACATACAGTCAATAATACAGTAGAAGAATAAGTCTATATACAATGTGAGCAAGTGAGGTGAGATAAGGGAAGGGGGGCAAAAAAAAGGCCATGGTGGCGAAGTAAATACAATATAGCAAATAAAACACTGGAATGGTTGAATTGCAGTGGAAGAATGTGCAAAATAGAGATAGAAATAATGGGGTGCAAAGGAGCAAAATAAATAAATAAAGTAGGGAAAGAGGTAGTTGTTTGGGCTAAATTATAGATGGGCTATGTACAGGTGCAGTAATCTATGAGCTGCTCTGACAGCTGATGCTTAAAGCTAGTGGGGGAGATAAGTGTTTCCAGTTTCAGAGATTTTTGTAGTTCGTTCCAGTCATTGGCAGCAGAGAACTGGAAGGAGAGGCGGCCAAAAGAAGAGTTGGTTTTGGGGGTGACCAGAGAGATATACCTGCTGGAGCGCGTGCTACAGGTGGGTGCTGCTATGGTGACCAGCCAGCTGAGATAAGGGGGCACTTTACCTAGCAGGGTCTTGTAGATGACCTGGAGCCAGTGGGTTTGGCGACGAGTATGAAGCGAGGGCCAGCCAACGAGAGTGTACAGGTCGCAGTGGTGGGTAGTATATGGGGCTTTGGTGACAAAACGGATGGCACTGTGATAGACTGCATCCAATTTATTGAGTAGGGTATTGGAGGCTATTTTGTAAATGACATCACCGAAGTCGAGGATTGGTAGGATGGTCAGTTTTACAAGGGTATGTTTGGCAGCATGAGTGAAGGATGCTTTGTTGCAGAATAGGAAGCCAATTCTAGATTTAACTTTGGATTGGAGATGTTTGATGTGAGTCTGGAAGGAGAGTTTACAGTCTAACCAGACACCTAGGTATTTGTAGTTGTCCACATATTCTAAATCAGCGCCGTCCAGAGTAGTGATGTTGGACAGGCGGGCAGGTGCAGGCAGCGATCGGTTGAAGAGCATGCATTTAGTTTTACTTGTATTTAAGAGCAATTGGAGGCCACGGAAGGAGAATTGTATGGCATTGAAGCTCGCCTGGAGGGTAGTTAACACAGTGTCCAAAGAAGGGCCAGAAGTATACAGAATGGTGTCGTCTGCGTAGAGGTGGATCAGAGACTCACCAGCAGCAAGAGCGACATCATTGATGTATACAGAGAAGAGAGTCGGTCCAAGAATTGAACCCTGTGGCACCCCCATAGAGACTGCCAGAGGCCCGGACAACAGACAGTTGATGTTATAAAATATATAATCTAACAATGACAGAGGTTTATCACAATAATGTCTCATGTAATCTAAAAATGACAGAGGTTTATCATAATAATGTCTCATGTAATCTAACAATGACAGAGATTTATCACAATAATGTCTCATGTAATCTAACAATGACAGAGGTTTATCACAATAATGTCTCATGTAATCTAACAATGACAGAGGTTTATCATAATAATGTTTTATGTAATCTAACAATGACAGAGGTTTATCACAATAATGTTTCATGTAATCTAACAATGACAGAGGTTTATCACAATAATGTTTCATGTAATCTAACAATGACAGAAGTTTATCACAATAATGTTTCATGTAATCTAACAATGACAGAGGTTTATCACAATAATGTTTCATGGGAATCAAACATGCAATATGAGGTAAATGTAGCTCTGTTACATTTTTTGTTACAATTTTATTGCTGCCTTGTAACATATTTACAAGTTGATACATCATCACAATGGCCACTAGATGGCCTTGATGTCTATGGAACCGTTCCCACTACAAGGGGCCGTGATTATGTGTCTGTTTGGTTTTCTTACAGATGAGCTGACATGGGCAGGAAATCATTTGCAGTGCAGCCAAATCAGTCTGTCTATTCATGACGAAAATGCATCATTTTTTACAGCCAACCTTTTTAACTACAACACTACAGATTACACAACATAACATGTTTATAAACAGTGAGTCCCAGTATTAGGCAGTCAACTTAAAATGTGACTGACAAATATTTTTCACTCTGCGGGGTATTTATTTTTTTGTCAATAGATTTGTTTTACTTTAACTGTTTCGCATAACAGGAAGAACATATCGTGGAACTGTGTTTTGTGTACATGCTTCATTTCATTAAGTCGTTACCCCTGTATCCAATCAGGCATGAGCTTCACCTGCTGACTAGACTCCTCCGAGGCTCTGACCACAGCACACACACTTAGGCACGTGCACACACATCGCAGCAGCGGCAAAAGCAGCAGCAAAAGCTTGACACAACAGCTGTACACCATGCCGTATATAGTCATTCCCTCCACATACCTAACATATCTCTGAGAGACCTGACAGCTGAATGTCTGAGGGTTATGTTCCCTCTGAAGTCTCGCTTCTTTAAATTGTTCTACTAACTAGTGACTATAATGACAGAATAGTACACCCTTTAACCTCTATGCCTCCAATGGCTGTGGGATGTATTGTTTAAGACTGTTTAATTGGTTTGAATCTGAGCCAAAACTGTCTTCAGCTTTTTGTTCAGTGACAGAATAGGGAGTTTGTTTCGTCTGATCTGATTGGCTAGACCCAGCTAACAATAAATGTTCCCACAACTTTAGAGAACATTCCCTTAAGAGTCTCATTAGGTCATTCTAGCCAATGAGAGGGCAGATACACGCATGAACAACAGGCACAACTAAGTTGTTATATCAGTACATTTGTAACAGCCTGAACATTACTAAACTTCTATTCGATCAAATAAGCATCACGTAATTCAACACTCTCTCATAGACCTCCATACAAAAAAGGGCTTATCTCACATGAACAGATTTTGGGCAAAGTAAATGATCTTAAACCCTCTCTGGGTATAAAAACCTGCTGGGCCACTAATGACAGGGCCTCAGACCTGGTACATGGTAAACAACCTCTACAGTCTCCAGCCACTGACCCACAGCGCTGTCTCGCCACACACATTCATTATTAATAGCAGGAGGGCCTCCAGCAGACTTTGTAAGCCCCATACACAATGCAGCACTGCCTGCCTGGGACCCATCTGATTACACTGGGGAGTGATGCTCATATTTTGGGTTGACTCATCATGGGTATCACTGTGCCTTTGAGCTGTTATTGTGCTGCTCTGGAAAAAAACATGAATGTTTAATCTGGGTTTGGGCTTTCATATGGAAAACAGTGCACTGTGGTCATAATACGAATACAAAAATGAGATAGATTTATCATCACAACTAATGTTATTAAAACCATCTACAACAGTGTGCATTTTAAGTTCTCTGTTGTTGAGCACAACATCTTAATTCCAAGTTTAGAGATAGTTTCAAATGATTGGCCAGATATAAGACAACATTAAATTAAGACACCGCTTTAGCACTGACCAAAAGACAAAGCCAAAAGAAGCAGAGGGGATCCCTCTCAGCCTGAGCAAACAATAAACGGTCCCCTGGGGTCCCTTTCATTTAAAGGATGTGACTTCATTTGTCCTTTTTTGTTTAGTAAAACATAGTTCCAAATGGAAATGTAAACCAAATGCAACACTATGCGTGTCATGGCTGTCCTAAGTCTACAACCAGACTGGTTTCATAGACTAGGCCACGTGTGAAACTCATTCCACTGAGGGCCAAGTGCCTGTGTGTTTTCACTCCACCCTTGTACTTGATTGATTCATTAATGTTACAAATTAGTAAGGAACTCCCCTCACCTGGTTCTCTAGGTCTTAATTGAAAGGAAAAAAACAAAACCTGCAGAGACTCTGCCCTCTATTGAATGAGTTCGACACCCCTGGACTAGACATAACCTAGTGCTCCCTCTCCGGTGTCTAGGTCACCAGGCTGCTCGTTATGGTGCACACCTGTCACCATCGTTACGTGGCACCCGCGCGTCATCAGACTCACCTGGCCTCCATCACCTCCCTGATAACCTGACCTATATATGTCACTCCCTTTGGTTCCTACCACAGATGTTATTGTTTCTGTTCCAGTGTCATGTCTGTGCGTTGTTTGTGTTTCTTGTTTTGTATTTAGTTGTGTTAATTTCTTAAAACACTCACTCCCTGAACTTGCTTCCTGAGTCTCAGCGCACTCGTTACACTAGTAAAAGTAAGTCATGGACACCTGCAACCCCTCAATGTTTGGATATGAGCTAGCCTGGCTATCCCACTGCACATGTCCACATAGCAGCGCGCCACATAACAGGGTTCCATATAGCAGCGCTCCACATAGCAGGGTTCCACATATCAGCGCTCCACATAGCAGGGTTCCACATAGCAGCGTTCATCATAGTAGGGTTCCACATAGCAGGGTTCCACATAGCAGGGTTCCAAATAGAAGGGTTCCACAAAGCAGCATTCCACATAGCAGGGTTCCACATAGCAGCGCTCCACACAGTAGGGCTCCACACAGTAGGGCTCCACATAGAAGGGTTCCATATAGCAGGGTTCCATATAGCAGGGTTCCACATAGCAGGGTTCCACATAGCAGGGTTTCACATAGCAGCGCTCCACACAGCAGCACTCCACACAGCAGCACTCCACACAGCAGGGTTTCACATAGCAGGGTTCCACTCAGCAGGGTTCCACATAGCAGGGTTCCACATAGCAGCGCTCTACATGGCAGGGTTCAACATAGCAGGGTTCCATATAGCAGGGTTCCATATAGCAGGGTTCCACATAGCAGGGTTCCACATAGCAGGGTTCCACATAGCAGGGTTCCACATAGCAGGGTTCCAAATAGCAGCGTTCCACATAGCAGGGTTCTACATGGCAGGGTTCTACATG
Source organism: Salvelinus alpinus (assembly GCF_045679555.1). Taxonomy (NCBI): domain Eukaryota; kingdom Metazoa; phylum Chordata; class Actinopteri; order Salmoniformes; family Salmonidae; genus Salvelinus; species Salvelinus alpinus. Next base: position 58,454,740 of record NC_092092.1, read on the forward strand.
GCAGGGTTCCATATAGCAGCGTTCCACATAGCAGGGTTCCACATAGCAGGGTTCCACATAGCAGGGTTCTACATAGCAGCGCTCCACATAGCAGCGCTCCACATAGCAGGGTTCCACATAGCAGGGTTCTACATAGCAGAGTTCCACATAGCAGGGTTCCACATAGCAGCGCTCCACATAGCAGGGTTCCACACCGCAGGGTTCCACATAGCAGGGTTCCACATAGCAGGATTCCACATAGCAGCGCTCCACATAGCAGGGTTCCACATAGCAGCGCTCCACATAGCAGGGTTCCATATAGCAGGGTTCCATATAGCAGTTTTCTACATAGCAGAGTTCTTCCTCCAAACACGGCGAGTGGGTTGAATACAACCCCAAGAACACCATCCCAACCGTGAAGCATGGAGGTGGAAACATCATTCTTTGGGGATGCTTTTCTGCAAAGGGGACAGGACGACTACACCGTATTGAGGGGAAGATGGATGGGGCCATGTATCGCGAGATCTTGGCCAACAGCCTCCTTCCCTCAGTAAGAGCATTGAAGATGGGTCGTGGCTGGGTCTTCCAGCATGACAACGACCCGAAACACACAGCCAGGGCAACTAAGGAGTGGCTCCGTAAGAAGCATCTCAAGGTCCTAGAGTGGCCTAGCCAGTCTCCAGACCTGAACCCAATAGAAAATCTTTGGAGGGAGCTGAAAGTCCGTATTGCCCAGCGACAGCCCCGAAACCTGAAGGATCTGGAGAAGGTCTGTATGGAGGAGTGGGCCAAAATCCCTGCTGCAGTGTGTGCAAACCTGGTCAAGAACTACAAGAAACGTATGATCTCTGTAATTGCAAACAAAGGTTTCTGTACCAAATATTAAGTTCTGATGTATCAAATACTTATGTCATGCAATAAAATGCAAATGAATTACTTAAAAATCATACAATGTGATTTTCTGGATTTTGTTTTAGATTACGTCTCTCACAGTTGAAGTGTACCTATGATAAAAAATTAAAGACCTCTACATGCTTTGTAAGTAGGAAAACCTGCAAAATCGGCAGTGTATCAAATACTTGTTCTCCCCACTGTAGCTCTGGTGCTGTAACAGGCCAAGTCTGTCTTAGTAGTTGTAGTGGAGCCTAAAAAGAGAAACCGAGGACAACCGATCTCTCTCTGCTCCTGCCCTGTACAACACACAGGCACTGTGAAAGAGAGCATTCAGTTAATCAAAGCATTCAGTTAATCATTGTACACGTTTCATTCTTCATCTTTTTAAACTGATCTCAATGCACTGTATATACAAAAGTATGTGGACACCCCTTCAAATTAGTGGATTTGGCTACTTCAGCCACACCTGTTGCTGACAGGTGTATAAAATCCATCACACAGCCATGCAATCTCCATAGACAAACATTGGCAGTAGAATGGCCTTATTGAAGAGCTCAGTGACTTTCAACGTGGCACCGTCATAGGATGCCACCTTTCCAATAAGTCAGTTTGTCAAATTTCTGCCCTGCTAGAGCTGCCCCAATCAACTGTAAGTGCTGTTATTGTGAACTGGAAACATATTGGAGCAACAACGGCTCATCAGCGAAGTGGTAGGCCAAACAAGCTCACAGAATGGGCTCGCCGAGTGCGGAAGCGCGTAAAAATCATCTGTCCTCGGTTGCAACAGTCACTACCGAGTTCCAAACTGCCTCTGGAAGCAACTCAGCACAGCACAAGAATTGTTCATCGGGACCTTCATGAAATGGGCCTAAGCAGCAGCACACAAGCCTAAGATCACAATGTGCAATGCCAAGCACCGACTGGGGTGGTGTAAAGCTCGCCGCCATTGGACTCTATTGTAGTGTAAACCCATTCCCTGGAGTGATGAATCACGCTTCACCATCTGGCAGTCTGACGGACTAATCTGGGTTTGGCGTATGGTAGGAGAACGCTACCTGCCCCAATGCATAGTGCCAACTGTAAAGTTTGGTAGAGGAGGAATCATGGTCTGGGGCTGTTTTTCATGGTTCGGGCTTAGTTCCAGTGAAGGGAAATCTTAACCCTACAGCATACAATGACATTCTAGATCAGGGGTAGGCAACCCTGTTCCTGGAGTGCCACAGGTACTGCATGATTTTGTTCCAACTAGGCACCACACCTGACCAACTGAGCTAATTGATCAGTTCAGTGATTGCCTAAATTCAACACACCTGGTCTTCCAGGTTGGTTAAATCCAAAATATGAAGTGCCTGCATCACTCCAGGACCAGGGTTGCCTACCCATGTTCTATACGATTCTGTGCTTCCAACTTTGTGGCAACAGTTTGGGGAAGGCCCTTTCCTGTTCCAGCATGACAATGCCCCCGTGCACAAAGCGAGGTCCATACAGAAATGGTTTGTCGAGAACGTTGTGAAAGAACTTGACTGGCCTGCACAGAGCCCTGACCTCAATCCCATCGAACACCTTTGGGATGAATTGGAATGCTGACTGCGAGCCAGCAATGTTCCAACATCTAGTGGAAAGCCTTCCCAGAAGAGTGGAGGCTGTTATGGCAGCAAAGAGGGGACCAACTCTATCTTAATGCCCAAGATTTTGGAATGAGATGTTCAATGAGCAGGTGTCCACATACTTTTGGTAATGTAGTGTAGGATTTATAGTAGCCTCACCTGCTTCAACAACCCTCTGAAATTAATTGCCCAAGAGTTCTACTCTTTGCTATTTATTTTATTTAACTAGGCAAGTCAGTTAAGAACAAATTCTTATTTACAATGACAGCCTAGGAACAGTGGGTTAACTGCCTTGTTCAGGGGCAGAACGACAGATTTTTACCTTGTCAGCTCGGCGATTCGATCTAGCAACCTCTCGGTTACTGGCACAACGCTTCAACCATGAGGCTGCCTGTCGCCACGCTACCCTGTGATAACCTCTCATTGCCACTGAGTTTTCTATAATCCAAAACAGTGAAAAGTATGACACTCTTATTGAAAATAGTGAAGGAAATTGGCTATAAGAATGCACTCTCGATGACATAGGTTTATTAGGCTACATACAGCTGCAACCATTTTCTAACAATCCTTCCACAACTGTTGAACAAATATTGTGCACTGACAATTACTGTAGTTAACGTTAGCAGCCAGCCTAGTACTGCATGACACATATGAAAAAGTGTTTTTACAATCTATGACTGAACCAGTTCCTAGGTTTATTGTACTACTTGATATGTACATTGCTTTCGGAAACTATTCAGACCCCTTGACAGTGAAGAGGCCACTCCGGGATGCTGGGCTTCTAGGCAGAGTTGCAAAGAAAAATACATTTCTCAGACTGGCCAATAAAAATAACAGATTAAGATGGGCAAAAGAACACAGACACTGGACAGAGGAACTCTGCCTAGAAGGCCAGCATCCCGGAGTCGCCTCTTCACTGTTGACGTTGAGACTGGTGTTTTGCAGGTACTATTTAATGAAGCTGCCAGTTGAGGACTTGTGAGGCGTCTGTTTCTCAAACTAGACACTCTAATGTACTTGTCCTCTTGCTCAGTTGTGCACCGGGCCTCCCACTCCTCTTTCTATTCTGGTTAGAGCCAGTTTGCGCTGTTCTGTGAAGGGAGTAGTATACCGCGCTGTACGAGATCTTCAGTTTCTTGGCAATTTCTCGCATGGAATAGCCTTCATTTCTCAGAACAAGAATAGACTGACGAATTTCAGAAGAAAGTTCTTTGTTTCTGGCCATTTTGAGCCTGTAATCGAACCGACAAATGCTGATTTTCCAAACACTCAACTAGTCTAAAGAAGGCCAGTTTTATTGCTTCTTTAATCAGGACAACATTTTTCAGCTGTGCTAACATAATTGCAAACGGGTTTTCTAATGATCAATTAGCCTATAAAAATTATGAACTTGGATAAACCAACACAACGTGTCATTGGAACACAGGAGTGATGGTTGCTGATAATGGGCCTCTGTACGCCTATGTAGATATTCTGTTCAAAATCAGCCGTTTCCAGCTACAATAGTCATTTACAACATTAACAATGTCTACACTATATTTCTGATCAATTTGATGTTATTTTAATGGACAAAAAAGTAGCTTTTCTTTCAAAAACAATGACATTTCTAAGTGACCCCAAACTTTTGAACGGTAGTGTATGTCCACAGATGATATTAAAGAAAATGTGAAGGGAGGCAGAGTGATTGAGGCCAAAGGGTTCATCAGTAGGAAAGAGGGTCAAAGAAGTGAAAGCTTATCAGTGATGCTGAGGTAGGAAAAAGTCTTGCTGGGAAAAGTACAGATAGAATTCCTTAGTTTCAATGTGAGAGAATTTGTCCCATATGCACTGCAATGTTTTAAATGTCAAAGAATGGGACATGTACTGTAGTTGCTCATTGTAAAGGAAAGAAAAGATGTGCCAAGTGTGGATGGGAACATGATTATGGTGAATTACATTTACATTTAAGTCATTTAGCAGACGCTCTTATCCAGAGCGACTTACAAATTGGTGCATTCACCTTATGACATCCAGTGGAACGGCCACTTTACAATAGTGCATCTAAATCTTTTAAGGGGGGGGGGAGTGAGAAGGATTACTTTATCCTATCCTAGGTATTCCTTAAAGAGGTGGGAATGTAGACGCAATGTGAAGGTTAAGTGCTGTACATGTGGGGGAGAACACAGTGTAGCATTTGGTGGATGCCAGGTACAGAGAGAGGCTGGAGAAGCTCAAAGATATAGGATCAGTCATGATGTGTCATATGCAGAGGCCGTGAAACAGATTGGTAGAACTACAGTGGGGACTGATGGAGATTACATGGATGTACCTGTAGTTAGTGGACCTACTGTCAGGGCTGATGCTTCTCATGGTCCTGGCAGGGTTTTGAGGCCTGTTCAGAAATGCTGTGCTCATGAATGTGCGGCGTCAAATGACACTTTAATAATGAATAAAGTTGATTAAATAGCTTCTATTGGTAAGGTTATCAATATCAAAATGCCAGGTTGAAGGTTATTGTGGAGACGGCAAAATAGATATTGTGGGTAACAGATGTTAATGTTGAAATGGTTGTTTATATGCTGAACAATCCTACGGGTGGTGTTTCAGTATCATATAGATAAAGTTTAATGGGGTTGGGGGGGTGGTAGAAGTTAGGGATTTATTTGGTTTTGAATTATTATTATTTATTATTATATACGCTACTGGTCAAAAGTTTTAGAACACATACTCATTCAAGGGTTTTTCTTTATTTATACTATGTTCTACATGGTAGAATAATAGTGAAGACATCACAACTATGAAATAATACATATGGAATCATGTAGTGACAAAAAAAGTGTTAAACAAATCAAAATATGTTTTATATTTGAGATTCTTCAAAGTAGCCACCCTTTGCTTTGATGTCAGCTTTGCACACTCTTGGCATTCTCTCAACCAGCTTCACCTGGAATGCTTTTCCAACAGTCTTGAAGGAGTTCCCACGTATGCTGAGCACTTGTTGGCTGCTTTTCCTTCACTCTGCGGTCCGACTCATCCCAAACCATCTCAATTGGTTGAGGTCGGGGGATTGTGGAGGCCAGGTCATCTAATGCAGCACTCATCACTCTCCTTCTTGATAAAATAGCCCTTACACAGCCTGGAGGCCCAAACCAGATGGGATGGAGTATCGCTGCAAAATGCTGTGATGGCCATGCTGGTTGAGTGTGTCTTGAATTCTAAATAAATCAGAGACAATGTCACCAGAAAAGCACCCACACACCATAACACCTCCTCCTCCATGCTTTACATTGGGAAATACACATGCAGAGATCATCCGTTCACCCACACCGCATCTCACAAAGACATGGCGGTTGGAACCATAAATCTCCAATTTGGACTCCAGACTAAAGAACACATTTCTCGTGTTTCTTGGCCCAAGCAAGTCTCTTCTTTTTCTTGGTGTCCTTTAGTAGGGGTTTCTTTGCAGCAATTCGACCATGAAGGCCTGATTCACACAGTCTCCTCTGAACTGTTGATGTTGAGATGTGTCTGCTACTTGAACTATGTGAAGCATTTATTTGGGCTGCAATCAGAGGTGCAGTTAACTCTAATGAACTTATCTTCTGCAGCAGAGGTAACTCTGGGTCTTCCTTTCCTGTGGCGGTCCTCATGAGAGCCAGTTTCTTCATAGCGCTTGATGGATTTTGCAACTGCCCTTGAAGAAACTTTCAAAGCTCTTGAAATTTTCCGTATTCACTGACCTTCATGTCTTAAAGTAATGATGGACTGTCGTTTCTCTTTGCTTATTTGAGCTGTTCTTGCCATAATATGGACTTGGTATTTTACCAAATAGGGCTATCTTCTGTATACCACCCCAACCTTGTCACAACACAACTGATTGGCTCAAACGCATTAAGAAGGAAAGAAATTCCACAAATGAACTTTTAAGAAGGCACACCTGTTAATTGAAATGCATTCCAGGTGACTACCTCAAATCAAATCAAATCAAATTTTATTTGTCACATACACATGGTTAGCAGATGTTAATGCGAGTGTAGCGAAATGCTTGTGCTTCTAGTTCCGACAATGCAGTAATAACCAACAAGTGATCTAACCTAACAATTCCACAACTACTACCTTATACACACAAGTGTAAAGGGATAAAGAATATGTACATAAAGATATATGAATGAGTGATGGTACAGAACGGCATAGGCAAGATGCAGTAGATGGTATAGAGTACAGTATATACATATGAGATGAGTAATGTAGGGTATGTAAACATTATATTAAGTGGCATTGTTTAAAGTGGCTAGTGGTACATTTTTACATAATTTCCATCAATTCCCATTATTAAAGTGGCTGGAGTTGAGTCAGTATGTTGGCAGCGGCCACTAAATGTTAGTGGTGGCTGTTTAACAGTCTGATGGCCTTGAGATAGAAGCTGTTTTTCAGTCTCTCGGTCCCTGCTTTGATGCACCTGTACTGACCTCGCCTTCTGGATGATAGCGGGGTGAACAAGCAGTGGCTTGGGTGGTTGTTGTCCTTGATGATCTTTATGGCCTTCCTGTGACATCGGGTGGTGTAAGTGTCCTGGAGGGCAGGTAGTTTGCCCCCGGTGATGCGTTGTGCAGACCTCACTACCCTCTGGAGAGCCTTACGGTTGTGGGCGGAGCAGTTGCCGTACCAGGCGGTGATACAGCCCGACAGGATACTCTCGATTGTGCATCTGTAGAAGTTTGTGAGTGCTTTTGGTGACAAGCCGAATTTCTTCAGCTTCCTGAGGTTGAAGAGGCGCTGCTGCGCCTTCTTCACAACGCTGTCTGTGTGGGTGAACCAATTCAGTTTGTCCGTGATGTGTACACCAAGGAACTTAAAACTTTCCACCTTCTCCACTACTGTCCCGTCGATGTGGATAGGGGGGTGCTCCCTCTGCTGTTTCCTGAAGTCCACAATCATCTCCTTTGTTTTGTTGACGTTGAGTGTGAGGTTATTTTCCTGACACCACACTCCGAGGGCCCTCACCTCCTCCCTGTAGGCCGTCTCGTCGTTGTTGGTAATCAAGCCTACCACTGTAGTGTCGTCCGCAAACTTGATGATTGAGTTGGAGGCGTGCATGGCCACGCAGTCGTGGGTGAACAGGGAGTACAGGAGAGGGCTCAGAACGCACCCTTGTGGGGCCCTGGTGTTGAGGATCAGCGGGGTGGAGATGTTGTTACCTACCCTCACCACCTGGGGGCGGCCCGTCAGGAATTCCAGGACCCAGTTGCACAGGGCGGGGTCGAGACCCAGGGTCTCGAGCTTGATGACGAGTTTGGAGGGTACTATAGTGTTAAATGCTGAGCTGTCGTCGATGAACAGCATTCTCACATAGGTATTCCTCTTGTCCAGATGGGTTAGGGCAGTGTGCAGTGTGGTTGCGATTGCGTCGTCTGTGGACCTATTGGGTCGGTAAGCAAATTGGAGTGGGTCTAGGGTGTCAGGTAGGGTGGAGGTGATATGGTCCTTGACTAGTCTCTCAAAGCACTTCATGATGACGGAAGTGAGTGCTACGGGGCGGTAGTCGTTTAGCTCAGTTACCTTAGCTTTCTTGGGAACAGGAACAATGGTGGCCCTCTTGAAGCATGTGGGAACAGCAGACTGGGATAAGGATTGATTGAATATGTCCTTAAACACACCAGCCAGCTGGTCTGCGCATGCTCTGAGGACGCGGCTGGGAATGCCGTCTGGGCCTGCAGCCTTGCGAGGGTTAACACGTTTAAATGTTTTACTCACCTCGGCTGCAGTGAAGGAGAGCCCGCAGGTTTTAGTAGCGGGCCGTGTCAGTGGCACTGTATTGTCCTTAAAACGAGCAAAAAAGTTATTTAGCCTGTCTGGGAGCAAGACATCCTGGTCCGCGACGGGGCTGGTTTTCTTTTTGTAATCCGTGATTGACTGTAGACCCTGCCACATACCTCTTGTGTCTGAGCTGTTGAATTGCGACTCTACTTTGTCTCTATACTGGGACTTCGCTTGTTTGATTGCCTTGCGGAGAGAATAGTTACACTGTTTGTATTCGGTCATGTTTCCGGTCACCTTGCCCTGGTTAAAAGCAGTGGTTCGCGCTTTCAGTTTCACGCGAATGCTGCCATCAATCCACGGTTTCTGGTTTGGGAATGTTTTAATCGTTGCTGTGGGTACGACATCGTCAATGCACTTTCTAATGAACTCGCTCACCAAATCAGCGTATTCGTCAATATTGTTGTTGGACGCAATGCGGAACATATCCCAATCCGCGTGATCGAAGCAGTCTTGAAGTGTGGAATCAGATTGGTCGGACCAGCGTTGAACAGACCTGAGCGAGGGAGCTTGTTGTTTTAGTTTCTGTTTGTAGGCTGGAAGCAACAAAATGGAGTCGTGGTCAGCTTTTCCGAAAGGAGGGCGGGGGAGGGCCTTATATGCGTCGTGGAAGTTAGTATAACAATGATCCAAGGTTTTACCAGCCCTGGTAGCACAATCGATATGCTGATAGAATTTAGGGAGTTTTGTTTTCAGATTAGCCTTGTTAAAATCCCCAGCTACGATGAATGCAGCCTCAGGGTGTGTGGTTTCCAGTTTACAAAGAGTCAGATCAAGTTCATTCAGGGCCATCGATGTGTCTGCTTGGGGGGGAATATATACGGCTGTGATTATAATCGAAGAGAATTCCCTTGGTAGATAATGCGGTCGACATTTGATTGTGAGGAATTCTAGAACAGGTGAACAGAATGACTTGAGTTCCTGTATGTTGTTATGATCACACCACGTCTCGTTAATCATAAGGCATACACCCCCGCCCCTCTTCTTACCAGAAAGATGTTTGTTTCTGTCGGCGCGATGCGTGAAGAAACCAGCTGGCTGCACCGACTCCGTTAGCGTCTCTTGAGTGAGCCATGTTTCCGAGAAGCAGAGAACGTTACAATCTCTGATGTCTCTCTGAAATGTTACCCGTGCTCGGATTTCATCAACCTTATTGTCAAGAGACTGGACATTGGCGAGTAGTCTGCTAGGGAGTGGAGCGCGATGTGCCCGTCTCCGAAGCCTGACCAGGAGACCGCCTCGTTTGCCCCTTTTACGGCGTCGCATAGGGTCGCCGGCTGGGATCAGATCCATTGTATTGGGTGGAAGGCAAAACACTGGATCCGCTTCGGGAAAGTCATATTCCTGGTTGTAACGATGGTGAGTTGACGTTGCTCTTATATTCAGTAGTTCCTCCCGACTGTATGTAATGAAACCTAAGATTACCTGGGGTACCAATGTAAGGAATAACACATAAAAAAACAAAATACTGCATATTTTCCTAGGAACGCGAAGCGAGGCGGCCATCTCGGTCGGCGCCGGAAGTTCTCCACACCTCATGAAGCTGGTTGAGAGAATGCCAAGAGTTTGCACAGCTGTCATCAAGGCAAAGTGTGGCTATTTGAAGAATCTGAAATATAACATACTTTTATTTGTTTAACACTTTTTGGGTTATTACATGATTCCATATGTGTTATTTCATAGTTTTGATGTCTTCACTATTATTATACAATGTAGAAAATAGTCAAAATAAAGAAAAACCCTTGAAGGTGTTCTAAAACGTTTTAAATAATTTTGCTCGTGCAGAATTGGGCAGATCATGATTGATCGTACATCCCAACACAGTAGGTGGCGTCATACACTTACACGATTGTTTGGGAACCTCCATTATATCATAGAAGAAGGAGTTAACGGGGCCTAGGACCCAGGAGCTGTGAGGGCCCTACCCTACAAACACGTCCATAGACAAAAAAATAGGAGCTGTTCAGACACCTGGTTTGCTTTCTTGATCACTAGCGGAGCTAACGAAAACATTCAAATTTGCAATGGGACACTACAGTGGATGGATTGTTTCGGTGTTGATAAGGATTCAACATTTGACATCGCGTTGGGCGTAAATGGGGGGCACTGAGTACAACATTTGCAGGCGGACATCAGCGGCATGCATCTCTTTGGCAAAGAAAGTTTCGAGCGCAATGCAAATCTTTGACATTGACTGGTGTTTACACGTACAACCACCCGGTCTTGACTTGGAAGGCTACCGGAGAGATACGATGCTGTTTTAATTTTATAGTGGCCACGGTGTCGAAACTGTCTGTAAACGGAATGAAAATAAGCACAAGAGAGCGCGTCATGCTGAACTGTAACGAGTTATTGTTGTTGTGTGTTGAAATTTGACGAAAGCACAGGACCTACCGAAGCAAACATTTCACGAGGAAACAATTGTAGACGTTGTTTAACAAACTTGATATGTGCATGAATGACAACTTACCTGCTTTGTTTGAAGAAATTGATACATTGTCTGAATAAGGATACAATGTGACACTGCAATCTATAGCCTACTTTCCTGCCTAAAACTGAGCCATCCATCCGCCCTACAGTTCTCAATTGTCTGACGTTGTTTTGTTCAGTGAGAGAGCCATGGAAGAAGAGGGCGACCAAGTCGAAAATATCTCTGACGTCGAGCAATCCCACCATGAATCCGCCTCTGAAAACGGAGTCATGTTGGTTGTCAACCACAGTAACATTCAGCCCCCATTCAGCGTGGTGTTAGCCACATTGTTGTATTGTGCTGAGTTCGTCTGCGCAGCGGTGCTTTGCAACGTTTACCACAAGAGCGATGACGACATCTGGATGGGGTCAACCATCACCTTCATGTTGGTGCCCGCTGTATTGACTCAGTTGGCGCTGACATTCATTCATAGAGACTTAGGAAGAGACCGCCCCTTTGTTCTCTTCTTGCATCTACTACTCCTGGGCCCACTCATTAGGTAGGTATAGTACCACAAGTAATCACAGTGCTGAGTAGCTTCGGACCGCAACTAGGATGACTTGAAGCATAGTGCTCAGTTGTACTGTAATGTGAGTTGTCTACTGCCGCCCAGGCTTTCGTGGTACAGGCAGTAGAGCGCTCACCTCTGCACAGCAGAATCTTGCCCCCAATCAGCTGTCCGTTTACATTGGTGGGATCATTCCAATCTGGTGGTCTCGGGCAGGGTGTTGGGGAAGCGTACCTGTTGTCAGGTGGGACTGTGCGGGAAGATGCTTCTCGAAGGAGAGAGGGTAATGTGTAAAATGGCTTATATATGAGCGTTTTACTGCCTGACATAGTGTAGAACACTATACCCCCGCCTTACAAAAAATATTTCAGTTTTGACACTGTAGTAAAAGTGCAGTAACTGCAGTTGACTGTGGTGTTTTGGATGCAGTAATTAAACAATAACTGCAGTGTACTGCAAAATTACTGCAGTAAAAAAATACTTAATTTGGATGCAGTTTTTGCAACATACTGCACTCTGACAGCATATCTTTTTTTGTAAGTGCCATATAATTGGTTCATATAGTTGAGCCCTCACGAAACTACTTTATATCCCGCTACAGTACTGCAGGCATACTAAGAAACGCTCTACAATGTTTACTCAGTTATCCTATAAATTAGGCAGTGTGTTTTCCTGCCTCTTCAAACCTGTTTGACCAGATGTGAAGTGGGTCAGTGTTCAGATGGACCCTCTCATTTACACCTTTGTCAGACATGTGAGTCATGTAGTCTACTGTAGATACAGCTGCTTCTTTGTGTCAACCCACTTCTAATTGGGTTTGAACTGTCACTGCCAAGTGACAAGTTATAAGGAGTGGGACCCCATTTGAGGTCAATACCATTAGTATACAGAAATGTATGGGCATGTCTTAGTTTTGATCAGACACTTTTTATTTAATTTGTTTCACATATCTAATTGGCTGAAATTAGAGAACCTTCTCTCATTTTGCTTTGGTGTGAAATGCCCACACTTTGAAGGCTTCCATTGCTGCTCAAACACTGAAAGTCCCCTCACTTAATTCTTTAAATACAAATCACTCTTAACTAGACCTGTTGAACAAACCGTGAGCCATTTGTCACTTGCAAAATAAAGTTAAAGGGGAGTCTTTGGTAGCTGTTTAGAAACTGGGCATGTCTTGAGTGACACTGTTGGTGAACTTTGGTTTGTCAACTGTACCTTGGATTTAACTCTTGAATTTTAATAATATTTGATCCATTGTAGTAGAGCTGGACGATATGGGCAAAAATCCATATAATTGTGAATTGATGTGTTAATGATAAGTATATAACATTAATGTGCAAAGATTGTATTTATCTTTTAAATTACTAGTAGTTTGATGGTTGTAGCCATAAATTGTCACATTAACAATCACCCATATTAGCAATCTTATTTAATCTCAAACGTCATGTTTCTCTACTTATCGCAATAAACAATATCAGCAAAATGTCTGTGATAAGTGGTCGGTGTTGATAATTGTCGGTTTATCGTCCCAGCTCTACACTGTAGGCCTTGTAGATAGCTGAGGGTGTGGCCCTTTTAACACCGCAAGAAGTAGGCCTTTGGCATGTTGGCTTTAGCTCTGCGTGGCTTACCATTCCATATGGTGTACAATGGATAACATTACAGATAACAAAAGACCCAGAAAAGCAGAATAGCAGTGTTTCCTATAATCCATTATTGTCGATCTGCATTGAATATTTTCCACAACAAAGAACTGCCTTGAATCTGTGAGGTGAATGTGATCCATTTAGTCAAGTGTGACTATCAGCCATGTGTGGAAGAAACCACTGTTTCAAGTATTCAAATTTCTAGTGGAGCCTCTGACTGGGATGTGGAAGCAGTGACCTGTGTCATATCCCTCCAGATTCTTCTAGAGTAGCAGATTTACTGCATGAAAACACACTGTCAATGTTTTTAAAATTGTTAAATGTTTTAAAGATTTTCTATATCCTAAGATTAGAATACATCCCAGAATACCTTACTTTTACAGCGCATATCTCGTCAATTCAAAGGTCATTTTTGGCATGATCTCTTTGGCTGCACCCTTTATGGCCCCCATACTCAACTGGTGGACCGGACCCAGAATGGGGTCAATAAGGACCGCGGGTCCCGAGAGAAAAAAAAAAGAAAGAAAATATGACAAGGAAGATAATGTAATTTATTTTACTTGGTTGTGCTTCGACCCATGGTATCATATAAACACACATAAGACATGGAAGAATGCATTGAGTTGCAGGAAATTAGCTTTAAAACTGCAACATTTTCTCCCAGCTAAAGGGGTGTGAACAGTTTGAGGTTACAAGGTTTGTTGCTATGTCGATAAATTACATTATCCGTCCGGACCTTTAATACTTAGGAAATTTGTGACCGGACCTCCTCAAATAGTACTTGAGCACCCCTGCTTTATGACAAATCAAGTGACTGACTAGCAGGCATTTGCCAAGCTAGCACATGACATGACATTGGCACACTGTTAACAGCCCTGCTCCCCCACTCCCTCACTGTAGCAGTGCTAACCAGTGAGAAGCAGCCCTTCAGTTTCCAGTAGAACCAGATCAAGGTTTCGTTTCAGGGTTGTTGTGCTACAGCTACACAGTTCTATAATTATACTCTGGAGGTTGCCTTGTCTGGAGATGTGGTTCCCTTGGGCAGGAAGCTTCATATCATTAACTTCCTGCCTCAAACCCTATTTTATTTCTTAGTGGATGGTTAACTGTGTCAAACAGAGAGGCACTAGATCAGGGGTCTCCAACCTTTTGTGGTATGAGAGCTACTTTAAAAAAATGATCTTGCGAGCTACACTTTTTTTTAATATAGTTTTCAAATAGGCACATTCTTCTGCTTGCGGTGTCTGATAGCCTACTTGGGATATTTGTTTGTCAGTTTGCGGTAGAACATGTGAAAATTGCATATACTTCAGAATTGTTTGGCGAGCTACTCCTAGGTGGGCTGCGAGGTACTGGTAACTCGCCATCGACCTGTTGGAGACCCCTGCACTAGAGAAACAGCTGTGCATTAGTTACAGTTACTCCCACTATCCCCTCTGAGCTTTGCGCTGATCTTGGGGCGGCAGGTAGCCTAGCGGTTAGAGTGTTGGGTCAGTAACCGAAAGGTCGCTAGTTTGAATACCTGAGCCGACAAGGTGAAAATAATCTCTGTGCCCTTGAGCAAGGCACTTAACCCTAATTTTCTCCAGGGGCGGGGTAGTACTATGGCTGACCCTGTAAAACAGCACATTTCACTGCACCTCTCCAGTGTATGTGACAATAACACTTTTTTTTCTTTTTTTATCAGCTGTGCACTTCCTGTGGAGTTTGGTGGATGATAAAATCACAGATCATTATCGGTGTTGACGCATTTCGATATAGCAGGTTTCTTAGCAACTCCGACCAAGGGTTGAAATGCTGCTGGCTGCACGGCTTGCTTTGCCTTGTAATAGGCAAGGACTCTACCTCCCAGGGTAGTGTTTTTCTTGTTACTCGCATATCTGTAAATTTAACACAAAGTACAGTTTCACTATATGAATGTGTCTTGCAATCTATATCTTAGATAATCTGTTGACAAGATGTTGTGAAACATGGCCAACTGGGAATCTCTGTGGTGTCAGGTTGGTTCCCTGCTTGAGTGGACCTTGTCACAGCTTGTCTCTGAGGGAATATATTCCTCCCCTGAGGCAGAAGTAGCTACATACTTAGCTGATAGCAATCTCCCTTTCCCAGCATGCAGCACTGAAACCATGTTTACAGACAATGAAGAAAGGTTGGCATCTGTATATCCTTAGCCCCAATGCATCTTGTGGGTGTTATGCCAAATCATGGTTGTTAACCAGAACGAGGTGAGAATCTCTGCTGTCTCTCAAGGAGCATGCTGAGAGGATTTCCTGATGATGAAACTACCCTTGTGGCTTTTTTTGATGAAAGACAACTGCAACGGTTGCTTGAACTGCAGCCCATGCCTTAAAGTGGCAATCAGCAGTTGGAACAATAACAAGCAATCTCACCGCCACTGTTTTGCTAAAAAGCTGAGGAATGAGGCTGAAGAAATGTAACCACTCAAATTCATAGACAGAGCTATGGATGCCAGGACTTGACCATCCATGATATAAAATTATAAAGCTATACAGTGTTTATTTACATTGGAGTTAAACAAGCTTATATTTGGGGTTCTGATGGGGTATGACAGTTGAACTAAGCTCATGAGGCATTTGTAAGTTATATTCTTCAAGAATCACTGGGTAGGCTACATATCATTCATTTTTATGTCCAAAAATGGATGAAGCTACTACAGATTTAAGTTAGTTCTATATTGCATGTGTGTTTTACTTTGTACTCTTTACAAGTACTGGTAGCCTAAGCAGAGAGCACAGTGATTTTTATGGCCAGGGAGTAATTACCCGGCAGTAGGCACTTTTTGCTTCACCTGATGGTACCATTTAGATGCTGCTGTGGACATCAGGCATATTGATTCTGTCAACCAACCTTTTCCCCAGCTGTGCTTTTTCCTCAAAGTGAAATACATTGGTTCTTAGTCATTCAGAACCTGAATTTCTGGCTGGACTGACAGCACGCATTCTTAGCTGCATTATGATGCCAAGCTTCCCTGGAAATCAATGAGAAAATCATAGTCTTGTGACCGCTACCACCTCCCATCTGTAGACCAGTCATAAAACTCTCAGACAGTTTTTTGCATAGGCTACCAGTAATACCACTGGAGAGATGAGGGGTGGCTTGTGCCCCTCCCTAAATGGCTGACGGCTGAATGTGGTGTCCTGTAGCAGCCCACAGCTGAGCTAGCAGGAAGAGAATCCTAGTAGCTAGCCTGTCTGTGTTCTCTCCCCTAAGCCCATGTCCAAAGTAGATGTTTTGGTCTGAAAGACAAGACAAACACTGTGATTTACTTGGTTGAGTGTGAATACCTTAGACCAGGGTTCCCCAACTGGTGGCCCGTAGGCCAAATTTGGTTAGCGGGTGGTTTTATTTGGCCTCCCTAGTTTTCTGAACAAAAAATAGAAAATATTGTGTGGAATTTTCATTGTTGTAAAAAACAACAACCAGGAAATCAGCTCCAAGTGATTTTAATTTAAGAAATCTCTTACGAAGTATTCCCATGCATAATAGAGACACGACGTGATCGTATGCAAAGTTTGAAATTATGATGTTTTAGTCTAACATATCTGTTTGGGCTTCTTACAATCAGTTTGCAGTCTACAAATCATTAGTAATTATGTTCTGGCCCCACCGACTATCCACTCAAGAAAAAAACGGCCCGCGGCTGAATCTAGTTGCTGATCCCTGGCTTAGAAGTTATGTATTGCCTTGTAAACAGCTATCCACTGCACTGGTACTACTCAACATAAGCAGATTAAAGGAGTGCTAAACAACATGTTGGTGCTATCTGTGTGCGGTGTCAACGTCTTTCTGTCATTTACCTCTGTGAAGGGAACACACTTCTTAGGTTTCAGTACTGAATACACTGAGTGTACAAACCATTAGGAACACCTTCCTAATATTGAGTTGCAACTCATCCTTTTGCCCTCAGAACAGCCTCTATTTGTTGGGGCATGGACTACAAGGCGCCGAAGGCGTTCCACAGGAATGCTGGCCCATGTGGACTCCAAGGCTTCCCATAGTTGTGTGAAGTCGGCTGGATGTCTGGACCTACTACCACCATACCCTGTTCAAAGGCACTTTAAATATTTTGTCTTGCCCATTCACCCTCTGAATGGCACACATTTGACATACATAATCTGTCTCAATTGTCTCAAGGCTTAAAAATCTTTCTTTAACCGGTCTCCTCCCCTTCATCTACACTGATAGAAGTGGATCTAAAAAGTGACATCAATAAGGGATCATAGCTTTCTCCTGGATTCACCTGGTCAGTCTGTCATGGAAAGAGCAGGTGTTCCTAATGTTTTGTACATGCAGTGTCAAAGGCTGTCAGTTTATTTTTTGCCCTCTGGTGGAGCCATATAGCAATATTGCATTTTTTAAATATGAAGCTAAATGTAATATTTATTGATGAAAATATTGAATGATAATGCAAATCACGTGATTGTTTCTTTACTTTCAATCTTAGTTTTTTTTGTCAGCCTGTACTGCCCTCTGGTGGCTGTGGTATTACTCCATGCTCTCCTTTCCTCCTCAGGTGTTTCGAGGCTCTGGTGGTTTACTTCAAAGCGGGTAAAGAGGAGGAGCCCTATGTGACCATCTCCAGGAAGATCAAGCTGAAGAAGGACCAGGCCACGCCCATGGAGTGGGAGATCGGCCACTCGGAGCGCAAGCTGGCCACCCATCGGAACGCCTTCAAACGTACCGCCGTCATCCAGGCCTTCCTGGGATCCACCCCCCAGCTCACCCTGCAGCTGTACGCCAACATCCAGGAGAAGTACTTCCTCCCTATCAGACGTAAGAGTCCTCTTGATGGCATTCATGGTGAATGCTGTTGTTTTGGAGGGTCTAACGAGTGCTTTGTCTCTGTGTTCATTCCAGTGACTTTGATGGTCATCTGCCTCTTCTCCATCACCTACGGGGCCCTGGTGTGCAGCGTGTTGGCCATCAACATCCGCTACGACGACTACAAGGTGCGGCTGCGCCCAGCCGCCTACCTCTGCATGATCCTGTGGCGGGGCCTGGAGATCGCCACGCGCGTCACCTCCCTGGTGTTGTTCAGCTCCGCGCTCACCTATTGGGTGATCCTCGTGGGCCTGGGCAACCTGCTATTCTTCTTCCTGCAGCCCTGGGCCGAGTTTTGGGCTCGACGCGCCTCGCTGCCCGACAACGTGGAGAAGAACTTCAGCAAGCTGGGCACTACGGTGGTGCTGTCGCTGGTCACCTTCCTGTACGCCTGCATCAACGTCTTCTGCTGGTCGGCCGTGCAGCTAGACCTGGGCCACCGCGACCTCATCGAGATGAAGCAGCACTGGGGCCGCCTGGCCGCATACTACGGCGGACGCTTCCTGGAGAACAGCGCGCTCATCGCCCTCTGGTACTTCTACAAGTCAGACTTCTACTCGTACGTGTGCGCCCCGCTGCTGGTGGCCCAGCTGCTCATCTGCTACAGCCTGGCCGTGCTCTTCATGCTACTCTTCTACCAGTTCTGCCACCCGTGTCGGCGCCTCTTCAGGCACAATGTGCACGACTGCCTGGCCTGCGTCTGCTGCTGTCGGAGGGGTGTGGGGAGAGCGGGGGAGGGGCATCCCCACTCCTATTCCACCACTGCCACCATGGTGCTGGTACCGCTGGAGCCGCCAGACCTGCAACCCCCTGACCTCACCAGCCAGCTGGGGGAGCACGAGACGGCAATCGTTGAAGACACGGAGGCGGCTTGAGAAGGCCCCACATGGTGATTTGATGATATGGGGCCACTGCTTGGTGCAGCTACTGAACTAATGGCTATGTACACTCAGGACTGTTATACTGTGAGTGGTGCAGATTAGGAGATGGACAGAGCAGCTCATTCTGTACTGCGGTGCACAGAGGACAAGTTGGTCTCAAGTGGTTAGCTAAGCGCATTTCAAATTGGTGCCATGATTTTATCAATGCTTCTCGTTTTAGAATAACACGGGCACGCAGAGTCTTGGACTTTAAAAGATAAGCCATGATATAGACAATGTTACATCACTGTTGTTAAATGGGTTACTGACGAGTGCACCGTTTGTACTGAACATCTACTGTACAGGTAGAGAGACAGTGGGTCAAGGGAGTCCAAAGAATGTACTCTGTTAAGATATGCCGGTGTGATGCACAAAGGCAGCCTTGAGAGAGCAGCACAGGGTCAGATACAGTGGGGCCAGGTGTGTGGGAAGCATGCCAAGTGTCTCCGGCCCTAGAGGACTGACTTGCCCTTTAAACTGGGACTTCCCCTGCTTACGTTCTCGGGGGTTTACTTAATGAACAAACTCCAGATGTTGCATTAGGGCCCTTTTTCATCTGCACGCCCATATGTAAGATGGGGGGAAATAAAAGGTTAGATGAAATCCGAGCTACCTTCCTCATACCCCACTCCACCCACTGTAATGAATGGTTTGTATTATACTGAACAAAAATGTAAACGCAATGGGTTTACTGAGTTACAGTTCATATAAGGAAATCAGTCAATTTAACTAAATGAATTAGACTCTAATCTATGGATTTTACATGACTGGGCAGGGGCACAGCCATGGGTGGTCCTGGGAGGGCATAGGCCCACCCATTGGGAGCCAGTCCCAGCCAATCAGAATTTGTTTTTCTTCACAAAAGGGCTTTATTACAGACCAGATATACTCCTCAGTTTCGTCACTTGTCCTGGTGGCTGGTCTCAGATGATCCAGCAGGTGAAGAAGCCGAATGTGGAGGTCCTGGGCTGACGTGGTTCCACATGGTCTGTGGTTGTGAGGCCGGTTGGACGTACTGCCAAATTCTCTAAAATGACATTGGAGGTGGCTTATGGTAGAGAAATTAACATAAAATTCTCTGGCAACAGCTTTGGTAGACATTCCCGCAGTTAGCATGCCAATTGCACACTCCCTCAACTTGAGACATCTGTGGCATTGCGTTGTGACAACTGCACATTTTAGAGGCCGTTTGTCTCCAGCACAAGGTGCACCTGTGTTATGATCATGCTGTTTAATCAGCTTCTTGATATGCCACACCTGTCAGGTGGATGGATTATCTTGGCAAAGGAGAAATGCTCACTAACAGGGATGTAAACAAATCTGTGCACTTATTTTATGAGAAATATGGAACATTTCTGGGATCTTTTATTTCAGCTCATGAAACATGGGACCAATGCTTTACATGTTGCGTTTATATTTTTTTTCAGTGTAGTATCTGGCTGCTCAGTTTGCGCTTCTTTTTTTCCCTTTGCAAACACAGTGGTTAAAAGGCAAATTGAGTCTCAAGACAGTGATCATTTTGAAGTGGGTTAAAGAGCCAATAGATCTTATGTAATCACACTGTCCTTGTAAATATATTGTAATTTAAATGCAATTCAGAACATATCTTTTTACTTTCAATGATGACTTAATATAAAGAACTTGATGCCTTATTGGTACCTTATGTCTAGCATTGAAGTGCATTTAATCCCTGCTTTTGTTTTGTATGGTCTATTTCAATAGTATGTTTAAGTGCATTATCTTTTGCATTGTTACTTGAATGTAAATTTGTTGAATAAAAAATGCTGTTATATATATCATATTTTGTCGTTAATTATTATAATAGTAGCCTATGGTATAGCTTTCCAAAAAAACGTATAGATAGGAAGGTAAACCTGAAAGGAAAGGGGGACACCTAGTCAGTTGTACAATTTTCTTTCTCCTGATGGTAACTAAGCAAAACTCCTGAACCAAGTTGTAGCAGGGACCTTAAGGGTTGCACTATTGCCTGGGGCAAGTGAACTGAGCTGTTGGACAAGTTGAGCCTGCTCTAAAGTTGCCCAGTTGAGAGAGATATATTTTTGTTTTGTTGGTGAAAAACTAGAAGGAATTCCAGTAGACCTAGCCTGGAACTTATCTTTCTGGTTCATCCCATTGTTTAAGAGAAAGACAGACAATTTATGGCAGATGGGCTATTAAACCTGAAAACAACTGCAAATCAATCATACTGTATTTATAGCCTAAGCCAATTGATCTGTGTTAAGATCAAATGTGAATGTGATAAAATGTGGTTTATATTCAAACTTCGGTTGGCTAGGATACCTAGGCCTTTTAAATCCAAAATTATTGACGAATAAATCAAATCAACAAATAGTAATGACAGGCTAGACTGTATATAGGCCTACACAGGGATGCAACTTAAGGGTTTTGGGCGCAGGTCATTCCCATTCCTGGGCCTACATGATGCAAGCACAACCCTGTTAGTTGACTAATCACAGTTGCCTGTGTAATGGAAAGTCCCCTGTTAGTCTAGTTTTAAAATATAATTCATATGAAAAAGTGCACGGTTTATGCAGTTTTACAGGGTTTACATCCTCCCTACAGGGCAAGGTGTTTTTCCAGGACTTTAAAACTATATGACCTGATTGTAAAACTCTGTTTTCATCATAGCCCATATTAAACCGTTTCGCAACTGATTTATCACTTTGGCTGCGTTTACACAGGCAGCCCAGTGTACAGTATCTCGGCCGGAGCAATAGGATTAAATGGCTCGCGCTCTGTTCACCCTGACCAAAAGTTACTATTCCAGTGTAACAGGTAAAAAAACGTATTAAAAAATCCCCTGCCTAATGGGACAACCACAGCAGGCTCAACTTGCCCGGCTGACATAAATTGTCCGTCTTTCACTTAAACAATAGGGATGAACCAGACCTGGCTGGGCCCACGAGACTGCGGTACGCCACTGTTTTCGAAAGTATTATAGAATATATGAAGATAGTGCCTTAACCACTGCATTGTTACTTTACTTTAAAATGATGTAATATAAATCATATTTTGTCTTTAAAAAATGTACTAGTACCCTTGATATTGCTTTCCAAAAAACATATAGAGCCATGGGAAAGTTAACGTGAGGCCTATAGATGCAGACAGAGATGGATATAGTTGGGCGGTCTGGCTCTTTCTCAATTGTTCAAAAAACCGCCCTCATCTTGGAGCCCAAGAGCCAGCTACATTCAGTCAAAAAAATACAATTCTTCCTCATTCCACAGACGTGAGGAATGGCATGCTGATATTTCGCTTTCAACAAACACAAAGGATTACTTTACTCCTTGAGTAATGCAATTTTATGGACTGTACTTTTCCTCATGTCATAACTTGGACTAGTGACTGACGTTAAATAGGCGGGGTGTGAACATACGCTGTATAAAAACAACAGGTAACGATGTAAAGACCAGTAGCGTCACTGGTGGATGGCGAAAGTCCTTCAAAATGGGCAACTGGATCATTAACCATGGACTGTCATCCTTCATACTGGTAAGAACATGACTATTACCTTAATCATCTTCGACAGTGTAGTCTATAGTTATTGTATAAGGTAGAAGAATGAGATACATTTATTTGGGCTGTTATCTGGACTGCCAGACAAAGCCCATCTGAATGATGACCCAGATGCGCAATATCTCTCCAAATGCGCAAAATATATAATATAACTAGGGTTAGCCTTACTGAAACCCTAAAATATATGTTATTTTTAAGAGTAAAAAATACAATTAAATAACATACAATAGTCACGATCCTGCTGTTTGGGTAATGACCTCCTCCTGGCTGGATTTACAGGTGGTCTGGATGGCCATCAACATATTCCTGTTCCTTTGGTTCTATTTCTTCTACGACTTGGGGGATCAGTTTTTCTACACACGCCACATTTTAGGGGTGAGTCTTACCATACTATTTAGGCCTTAGGTAGTATAAACATAGTACGTGCTCAATGATCCATGCATTTGACTTAAATAGGACAAATATGCAATTTTCCGATGTCCGTTGAGTTTTTTAATTCTATATAATTGCAGTTTTAATTGAGTTCTACCTGTAGCTTACACCATTCCTAATGATAGGACAGATGTCAAAGAGAGTATGTATAGGATAACACATTACACAAGTTGACATGGGTGTCTTTGGGCTTTCAGTCTGCATTGGCCTGGGCCAGAGCCCCTGCAGCCGTCCTCAACTTCAACTGCCTGCTGATTCTGCTGCCCGTGTGTCGTAACCTGCTGTCTCTCATTCGCGGCTCCTTCATGGTAAGACTTTCTAGTGCCAAGGGCTGGGCCAAGGGTGGGGACATTCATTGTGCAAGTGTCTAATTTGTCATTAGAGAATATTGTGGCTGTAATTCCCTGTGTTCTGTAAATGACTGTGTAGTCATATTGTCTGATGCCACCTATAATGGAACAGACTTATATAGTTGAATTGTTTTTCTAATAGATGATAAAGGTTCATGGCCTTTAATTGACTTTGATTGTAATCTTCATTATGATTTTTCTTGAACGTTCTTGTGATGCTGTTTTAGTGCTGTGGGCGAACTATGAGGAAACAGTTGGACAAAAATATCAGTTTCCACAAGCTGGTGGCCTACATGATTGGGCTGATGACAGGTATGGAACACTTGCTTGCTGGTCAGATAACCAGCTGAAAACCCCTAACCTGAAGCCTTTTGCAGAGATACATACTCTACTCAATTTTAGTCAACAGTACTTATGAAGCATGCAAGATTTATGTGACATTTTTACCAGTTTTATTTAGTCACCACAAAATATAACACTTTCTCATTGTGGTGAAGGCATATGCGATAATAAATCTATCTTTGTCTTTTTCACCCCTTGACTTATGCTAGATAAAGGGATACTGAAGCTAAATATTGACTTAGGGTGTATTGTATTATATGGGAAAGTCCTGACCTCGGAGAGACTAGAGCTCTCACAAAGTCTGTCTCAAGAAGGACAAAGGAAACAGCCCAGCCTTTAGAAAACATACAGTCCCGTGAAAAAGTATTTGCCCCCTCTCTGATTCTCTACTTTTGCATATTTTTTATACTGAATGTTAGCAGATCTTCAACCAAAACCTAGTATTAAATAAAGGGAACTTGAGTTTACATATAACAAAAAATATATACTTATTTTATTTATTTAATTAACAAAGTTATGCAACACTCAATGCCTCTACGTGAAAAGTAATTGCCACTTTACACTCAATAATTGGTTGTGCCACCTTTAGCTGTAATGACTCCAACCAAATACTTCCTGTAGTTGTTGATCAGTCTCTCATATCGCTGTGGAGGAATTTTATCCCACTCTTGCATGCAGAACTGCTTTAACTCAGTGACATTTGTCGGTTTTCAAGCAAGTCCTGCCACAACATCTCAATTGGGATAAGTTCTGGACTTTGACTAGGCCATTCCAAAACATATATTTTGTTGTTGCTTTTTAACCTTTTTCTTGTAGACTTGATTGTGTATTTTGAATCATTGTCTTGCTGCATGACCCAGTTGCCCTTTAGCTTCAGCTCACAGACGGATGGCCTGACATTCTCCTGTAGAATTATCTGATACAGAGCAGAATTCATGGATCCTTCTATTAAGGCAAGTCGTCCAGATCCTGAGGTAGGGGTCCCATTATGCCTGGCGAAAACCAAACACTGCATTCCACCAACGGTCAAGTATGGTGGTGGTAGTGTGATGGTTTGGGGATGCTTTTCTGTCTCAGGACCTGGATGTGTGTAAGGGGTCAATTGGGTGTTACATAACTTTGTTTATGAAATAAATGAAATAAGTAAGTAATTGTTGTGTTATCGGTTCCCTCAGGTTCCCTTTATCTAATACCAGGTTTTGGTTGAAGATCTGATAACATTTAGTATCACAAATATATAAAAGTAGAGAAAATTAGAAAGGGGGAAAATACTTTTTCACAGCACTGTGTGTGACACTTTCAATAGAACATGTGAACATTATTCCTCCAGTATCTTTAGATGTACTACTCAAGATAAACTACATGACCAAAAGTATGTGGACACTGCTCATCGAACATCTCATTACACAATCATGGGCATTAATATGGAGTTGGTCCCCCCTTTGCTGCTATAACATTCTCCACTCTTCTGGGAAGGCTTTCCACTAGATGTTGGAACATTGCTGCGGAGACCAACTAATTAACCTTCATTGACCTAAATGGATGTCAAATTTGGGTGTGTATTATCCTGTTGAACAAATATGATGAATCTCTATTCTCTGTCCTAATTGAAATGTTGCTGTTTCTTTTCCTCGTTTTGGTGCAGCTGTTCACACCATTGCCCATTTGCTGAATGTGGAGTGGTACTATAATAGCAGGCTTGGGGAGTATGATGACCTCAGCACGGCCCTGTCCAGCCTGGATGACTCAGGAAACACCACCTTCCTGAACCCAATCCGTTCTACAACCACTGTACGGCTTACAATTTTTTTTTTGATTTGATTTCTATTTTACCAGGTTGGTCTCATTGAGATTAAACATTTCCTTTGCAAGAGACCTGGTCAAAAAAGCAGTATATAAAGTTTCAAACAATTAAAACACAAAGTACTACAGTTTAAAATATCAGTTTACACATTGTTATGGGAGGATTGGTTCAGCTAGAGGTCAAAACATTGACAGCCCCCTAAATAGCTTTCCACCATAGATTTTACCCTAGCAGCTATTGGCCATTGGAATATATATACTGTATATATATATATATATATATGTACACACACACAGTTGAAGTTAGAGGTTTACATACACCTTAGCAAAATACATTTAAACTCAGTTTTTCACAATTCCTGACATTTAATCCTAGTAAAAATTCCCTGTCAGGTCAGTTAGGATCACCACTTGTGAAATGTCAGAATAATAGTAGAGAGAATGATTTATTTCAGCTTTTATTTCAGTCATCACATTCCCAGTGGGTCAGAAGTTTACATACCCTCAATTAGTATTTGGTAGCATTGCCTTTAAATTGTTTAACTTGGGTCAAATGTTTCGGGTAGCCTTCCACAAGCTTCCCACAATAAGTTGGGTGAATTTTGACCCATTCCTCCTGACAGAGCTGGTGTAACCGAGTCAGGTTTGTAGGCCTCCTTGCTCGCACATGCCTTTTCAGTTCTGCCCACAAATTTTCTATAGGATTGAGGTCAGGGCTTTGTGATGGCCACTCTAATACCTTGACTTTGTTGTCCTTAAGCCATTTTGCCACAACTTTGGAAGTATGCTTGGGGTCGTTGTCCACTTGGAAGACCCATTTGCGACCAAGCTTTAACTTCCTGACTGATGTCTTGAGATGTTGCTTCAATATATCCACATAATTTTCCTCCCTCATGATGCCATCTATTTTGTGAAGTGCACCAGTCCCTCCTGCAGCAAAGCACCCCCCACAACATGATGCTGCCACCAGCCGTGCATCATGGTTGGGATGGTGTTCTTCAGCTTGTAAGCATCTCCATTTTTCCTCCAAACATAACGATGGTCATTATGGCCAAATTATTATGGCTATTTTTGTTTCATCAGACCAGAGGACATTTCTCCAAAAAGTACGATCTTTGTCCCCATGTGCAGTTGCAAACTGTAGTCTGGCTTTTTTATGGCGTTTTGGAGCAGTGGCTTCTTCCTTGCGGAGTGTCCTTTCAGGTTATGTCGATATAGGACTCGTTTTACTGTGGATATAGATACTTTTTTACCTGTTTCCTCCAGCATCTTCACAAGGTCCTTTGCTGTTGTTCTGAAATTGATTTGCACTTTTCGCACCATAGTACGTTCATCTCTAGGAGACAGAACGCGTCTCCTTCCTGAATGGTATGACGGCTACGTGGTCCCATGGTATTTATACTTGAGTACTATTGTTTGTACAGATGAACGTGGTACCTTCAGGCGTTTGAAAATTTCTCCCAAGGATGAACCAGACTTGTGGAGGTCTACCATTTTTTTCTGAGGTCTTGGCTGATTTCTTTTGATTTTCCCATGATGTCAAGCAAAGAGGCACTGAGTTTGAAGGTAGGCCTTGAAATACATCCACAGGTACACCTCCGATTGACTCAAATGATGTCAATTAGCCTATCAGAAGCTTCTAAAGCCATGACATAATTTTCTGGAATTTTCCAAGCTGTTTAAAGGCACAGTCAACTTAGTGTATGTAAACTTCTGACCGACTGGAATTGTGATACAGTGAAATAATCTGTCTGTAAACAATTGTTAGAAAAATTACTTGTGTCATGCACAAAGTAGATATCCTAACCGACTTGCCAAAACAATGTTATTATAACTAAGGCACAGAGGTTTTACTAGTCAGGTCTGTTCATCAGAAAAAAACACCTGGCACAGAGTAATTTTAGATGTCTTATATAGGCATAGAGGTAATGTAACTGACTTGAGTGTATTCTGATTGGCTCCTTCTGTCTCAGACGCCGACCCTCCTGGTGTTCACCACCGTCGCGGGGATCACAGGCGTAATCATCACGCTGTCACTCATCCTCATGATCACCTCATCCATGGAGGTCATCAGGCGCAGCTACTTCGAGGTCTTCTGGTTCACACACCACCTTTTCATCGTCTTCTTCGCTGGGCTGGTCATCCATGGAGCCGGGTAAGGCTCTCTCAGTCCCAGCTCACATTAATTTAATGTAGAAATATTTGTTTTAGATCAAGAGTAAATGGCCTTGTCCTTTGTCTACAGACGCATCGTGCGAAGTCAGACCACCACCAATCCACCACATAATGCCACCTTCTGTAAAGATCGAATAGATGACTGGGGGAAGATTCAGGAGTGTCCCGTTCCCCAGTTTGCAGGGGGGTTCCCACAGGTAAGAGATTCCTCAATGACACCTACAACCCAAAATAACTTCTGTGAATACCAGGCCTCATGGTAAGAGAATTGTCTCAGAAACTGTATATCCTGTGTTCCCTTGTCCCTACAGACCTGGATGTGGGTGATCGGTCCCATGATCCTCTATGTGTGCGAGCGCTTGCTGCGCTTCATCCGCTACATGCAGACCGTCAAATACAGAAAGGTGTGCACTGCAGTAACAAGTACATTTTCTTTGTAATTGACAATAATTGTGTTTTCCATTCCATTAACAGATAATCAACATCTGTCTCTACAACTCTCCTCTCTTAGATAGTTATTCGACCATCCAAAGTGTTGGAGCTGCAGCTGGTGAAGAACGGTTTCAAGATGGATGTGGGTCAGTATGTCTTTCTCAACTGCCCAGCCATCTCCCAGCTGGAGTGGCACCCCTTCACCATGACATCGGCCCCCGAGGAGGACTTCTTCAGTGTGCACATCCGCTCCGTGGGCGACTGGACCCAGAAACTAATCAGCATTGTGGAGCAGCTTCCTGAGGGGGCTGAGGGACCCAAGTAATTTACTCCTCTTTATAGAAAAGCAGACAATGGCTTATTCTGTAGCAGCAAGATCCTCAGCTCAGTGGATAAGGATAAGGCGCATCAATGCAGCATTTCTGTGATAAAGTTACATGCACAGATTTTAAATTGGAAACCATTCCTGAATGCATAGGAATTAGGCTTAGCTGGTCAATTCTTTCTGCCCTCCCTTCCTGTTTGCCATTGCTCGACCTTTGACCTGTCCCTCAGAATGGGTGTAGACGGACCGTTTGGTACGGCCAGTGAGGATGTGTTTGACTACGAGGTTGCCATGCTGGTTGGCGCTGGCATTGGAGTCACCCCCTTCGCCTCCATCCTCAAGTCCATCTGGTACAAATTCAAAGACTCCAACCCAAAGCTACGCACCAGAAAGGTAGGGAACACATTGATACTCTATGGCTTTCCATTGAAGTGACTAACCAGACAGCTTTAATGCTGCTAACCAGTCTAGCACGTTTACAAAGTGGAAAGATTCCATGATGCACCTGAATGTTGTCTGACACAAAGCATTTTTTGTTTCTTAAGCAAAGGGTCACGTAAACCTTGGATTATTTCTATGTGAACATGCTCATTTTTCATGGACTATTGCCAGCATGGCATGTCATGCCTTTGTTTGAAATCACATTCTCATGTTTACTTCCTGGTTGCAGATCTACTTCTATTGGTTGTGCAGAGAGACGCATGCCTTTGAGTGGTTTGCAGATCTGCTGCAGCTGCTGGAGAGGGAGATGGAGGAAAGAGGCATGGGAAGCTTCCTCACCTACAAACTCTACCTCACTGGATGGGATCAGAGCCATGTACGTGAGGCAGCATACATACACCCACCAACAATCTGTATTACCATATTCCACTGTGAGACATGCAGTAGTTGTGGTAGCGTCTGTTCACTATCTTTCTTCCCCATAGGCAAACCATGTGATGGTTCATGCGGATGCGGACACAGATGTGGTCACTGGTCTGAAGCAGAAAACCAACTACGGCAGGCCCAACTGGGATAAGGAGTTTGAACAAGTGCGCAAAGAGAATCCAACGTAAGTTTGTTTACAACACATTTTGACATGACAGTATTCCCCTTATAAATCCATTTTGGACATTGCAGTTGGTAGTTAATAGCAGTGGTATTACTTCTAAAACATATAGCTTGGTGTGTACCCTACATTGACTAAATGACTATATATTTTGGTCTCTTATCAATGTCCACAGGTCAGTGGTGGGCACATTCTTATGTGGCCCTGCAGTCTTGGCTACTGTCTTGTCAAAGAAATGTGTCAAATACACGGATGTCGATCCCCGAAAGACCAAATTCTACTTCAACAAGGAGAACTTCTGAGCAAAACAATGAGCAAAACAATCTGCTCCACTTGAAGGAAAAGCTGTATCTTTGGTCTTCCAAAATGTTGGCAACAGAGATGTTTTTAGACCATTCATCTGAACACAATGAACGATGACCAATCCTGGTACGTTGTCTAATATTTCTTTCACATAGGATTCACAGTATTTTTTTTATTTCTTTATTTAATTAGGCAAGTCAGTTAAGAACATATTCTTATTTACAATGCCGGTCTACCCCGGCCAAACCCGGACGACGCTGGACCAATTGTGCGCCGCCCTATGGGACTCCCAATCACGGTCGGTTGTGATTCAGCCTGTAATCGAACCAGGGTCTGTAGTGACACCTCTAGCACTGAGATGCAGTGCCTTAGACCGCTGCGCCACTTGGGAGCCCACCACAGTATGTTGCCTGTAAAAACAATTGGACAATGTTTATATGATCCCCTTTCAAACAGCCCCATCTTTACCACGTTTCTTGTCGGCATTCATATTTTATTATAGGAATTACTTAGGCAGCAACTGAGCAAGACACATTCAACTTTGACCTTGTTGTTGCGACCGTTGTCATGATAACCTGGTGCAGCAAGCAGCATTGAGCTCGCCAGTTTGTAGTGTAAGCATCCCCTTGGCATTTCCACGCCCAGTGGCTATCAGTGGGAGAAGATGGAATGAGATGGATTTTGTCTGAAATTCTCTCGCATTTTCACATCGATGAAACATTTGATCTCAATACAGTTTTATGTTCCAAAAAGATAATCTGTTACGAACTGAGTGGACTAAGTTTTGTAGATTTTACCCTTTGCCAAAGTTGTAAAAAATGGTGTTGTTTAGAAGGAGCGCAAAGGTGAATTGAGTTATTGCACACACGCACTTCACAGAGTAGGCGTTCCCTAACGGAAATATGCAAATGTTTGTTAGAATGCACCAATAGGATCTCACTAGCTCGTGCTTGGCTCTGCCCACCTCCTTCCTTGTTCTGCCCACTATGACTCATTTGTTCCCATTGGAAATGACAGGCTGTGGTCCATCTTGGGTTAGTTTAAAAAATCTTTGTTAAACTTCTGGTTCATTCAGTCATTCCTATGGGGAAAATTAATGGAGAAAGAATAGGGCTTTGGGATAAATGCCAGAAATTAGGTTTGAGGTTAACACAGGCTTAGAAGATCTTATACATTTTGTTCTATGATATATTATCAGTCAGTTAACATGACCTTTATGCATCTTGCAGCCTTAATGTGCTTTGTTGTAATTTTTATTACATAAATGCTTCAAAATTCACAAAAACGTATGTTTGCTGATGAAAGTTATCTCATAGAACAAAACGTATACGATCTCATAAGCCTGTGTTTACCACAGACTTTTCAGCATTTATCCCCCCCAAAAACATTTCCCCATAGGTGTTGGCCAACGAGCCATGGTGGACTCAGCCTCTGTTAGTGCCTACAAAAGACACCACTACTATTGCGCTCTATTGATCATTTTTACATTTCTCCGATAGGACAAACTGCAATGCACTGCTTTCATTTGTTCACATTCACAAACAGCAGGGGTGGAAAAAGTACCCAATTGTCATACTTGAGTAAAAGTAAGATATATTAATAGAAAATGACTTAAGTAAAAGTCAAAACTTGAGTAAAAGTTTCAAAGTATTTGGTTTTAAATATACTTAAGTATCAAAAGTAAATGTAATTGTGAAAATATACTTAAGCATCAAAAAGTATACATTTCAAATTCCTTATATTAAGCAAACCAGACGGCATTGTTTTGTTTTTTAAATTTACGGATAGCTACGGCCACGTTCCAATACTCGGACATCATTTACAAACGAAGCATGTGTTTAGTGAGTCCGCCAGATCACAGGCAGTAGGATGACCAGGGATGTTCTCTTGATAAGTGTGTGAATTAGACCATTTTCCTGTCCTGCTCAGCATTCAAAATGTAACACGTACTTTTGGGTGTCAGGGAAAATGTATGGAGTAAAAAGTACATAATTGTCATTAGGATTGTAGTGAAGTAAAAGTACTCAAAAATATAAATAGTAAAGTAAAGATACCCTAAAAAACAACTTAAATAAAAATACTTGAAAGTACTACTTAAGTACTTTACACCACTGACAAACAGTAAGTTAGAAACTCGCCATACTTGTAAATAATTACCTTGTAATGTGTTAAATTTTCCTGTTATGGTTAATAAAAAGTTGGCTACAGTTGAACTCAAAACGTCAGATATGTTCTAGTAATTATTTGAACTGGCTAGCCAGAACTTTACTAGAAAAACCCCTTTCATTTCCCTACAGGCTTTGGTCAACAAGCCATGGTGGAGTTGATACCTTTCAGAAAAGTCTGCAAAAAGTTGGGGGCATAAATCTTGGACTGAAAGCTGGCTGCCTCAGTGACTATATGGGTGTGTTACATAACTTGAATACCTTTTTAGATTCTACCTCTTCTACAGAAAACCAACAAGCCTTGCACACAGAGACAAAAGCTTTGTTATATCTGCACTACTCAGGGATTGGCTGGCTCCTTTGCTTCCCGCTTTTCACAATGAATCATGATGTATGAAGTCACTTACTGTTAATAATCGAAGACCTTTGTACAGAATAGCTCATCTTGTTAAAATGATTGCCATTAAATGACACATGGATGAGTAAGATATTCACTAAAGTGTAGGGAGTTGTTTGGTAGGTTACCTGTGATGGAGTGGTGTTACATGTGGCCCAGGCTAACCATTGGATTTTGTTTGCCCCCCACATTATCTAAATATTGGAGATTTTGATAAGGGAAATAAGATTTCTCTAGATAGCAGAGAAATCAAAGTCACTCTTCTTGGGGGCAATTTCTACACTACTTTATGGGGGTGTAACAAAATGTACACTGCCAATGTACCGAATATTTTTAATTTTCTTTTACAGAAATGGTAGCTTGGGCAAGATAACTGATACACCCACCTTAGATGCTTAAGTGTTGTTTTGTGCTTTCAAGGGGTGTGGCCACAGAAGGACACAATACTCCTACATTAAAGCCCTATAGTATAATCAATCTCCATTTCCTTGTCAATGACATGACTGGAAGGAAAGGAGGGTGAGGCATTGCCAGTCAGCCAGGGAATGTGTTCCAAATCAGATAGGAATGATGTTCTTATGAAGTGTACTTCCCTTACAATTATGTAACAGGGAAGACTCCATGTTCTCTCTGACCCTACACAATTATTTCACATTCTTTTTTGTCTTGATTCTGTCGCTTTTATAAGCAAATAGATCACTTTGTAGTCTAAAATGACACTTTAATTCTCTTCTGTACATACCAACAGCTCATCTGAATAAATACATTCATGCAAAAATTTGTGAACAGTATCTTTTGAAAAGTTTATTTAATTGAACAAATATCCAGACAGGCAACAGGTTTCAGCCACAAAATGAAAAGGGTTGGGCATCACGTAACATCCAGCAACGCTTCTCTCAGTTGAACTGACTATGAAGTGTTCCCCTTCAAAAGAATAACAGACATTTTTCAAATCACTAACACTTCAAACTTCCATTAAAAAAAGCCCATATAATACAAAACAATCTACAAAATGTTTGAAGTGAGGTGACGTCTTCTGATCAATCCAACGGCGAGGTTACAGGGGGACAGGGGTGTCGGGGTCCTGTGACAGTCTTGAAAACACAACCAGGAAGGGTCAGTATTCTCCAGGGAGATCATGTGTAGATTAATTAGAGGGTGTTCCACAACTGAGCCACAATGCAAAACATGCTGACATCGCCACTGAGAAGACAGAACGCTTAATCAAGGAAAATGGAATCTCACGTCACTCGTCATGGAAAGGGGGAATTACCTCACTTGAGAGGTAATTCAGTGCGTTCAGTGATGTAAAATTGTTCTGAATAGTTCAGAAAGAAATACAACGACTAGCGATGCCACAATGCCCGTCTAGCATATATGTTCTACATCATACAGTTCCATCTGAACGTTCTGCAATGTTACATCTTTGTGAACAAACCCCATGTGTTACCTTGAGCCTATGGGTGTGGGTGTGTGGGTGGGGTTATTCAGGGTGCCCCGGTGGTCTTCAGGATCTGCT
Organism: Salvelinus alpinus; assembly: GCF_045679555.1. Taxonomy (NCBI): domain Eukaryota; kingdom Metazoa; phylum Chordata; class Actinopteri; order Salmoniformes; family Salmonidae; genus Salvelinus; species Salvelinus alpinus. Next base: position 58,488,233 of record NC_092092.1, read on the forward strand.
CTTTGAGGACGAGGATGCTCTGCCTCTGTTCTGGGGGCAGCATGGCGATCTGTTCTGGGGTCAGCTGCAGCACCTGCATGATCAAGGCGGCCTGAAGAACATCATAGACAGACTGGTGAACCACACTGCTCTCAGATCAGATAATAACAGTAATGTGAGAACAAAAGACCGCAAAAAGCATGATGAGATGGAAAGTCCAATCTTTAAAAATAGTTATCAGCTAAAACTAGTTTACAGTGAAAATGTTAAGATTTTTCCATGGAATAACTACAGAATGTAGTGCAGACCTTGTCAATCTTGATAGTCCAGTTTCTCTAGACAGCAGACAATCAACCATTATCGTTTACCATCTATCCAGGCATTTTGATGTCATTGTGAACCAGTGACAAGCCACACCCACCTTCTCATGGTCCTGTGAGGTCACCTGGCTTTGCCCTGGGCTGAAGCTACCTCCGGACTGTGGTGTACCAGGACCCTGAACAAACAGTTATTAGAGCAGTTTTCATTGACATAGCATCTAATGTAGTAAAGACTTAGCTGTAGGTAGTCTGTACCGGTCTGGCAGGTGGAGGGGCATTAGTATTCATGGTGTGAGGGGGGGGCCCCTGCATTCCTTGTGCAGTGGGCACCCTCTGGCCCGACACTGGTCCACGGGGGTCCACCGCTCGGGGGTCCCGACCTTGAGAAACAACAGCCATTCCTCACCAGGTTACTCATTCATTGCTGATCAGACCTAACTAGTTTAAGCACAGGCGCTTGTCCACCTGTTTTGTACATAGTTCTAAATGATGGCAAAAATGCTCTTTATAAAATGTCTGCTAAGAGGAAAAAGAAAAAAAGTTGTTAATTGGACTTGTTAATACTGTGATTTGGTTACCTCTGTTCTCCATCGGGGGTCCCCTGGGCTCCATCATGGGGGGTCCCCGCTGCTCCATCATGGGGGGTCCCCGGGGCTCTCCCATCATGCCCCTGGATTCACCCATGGGGGGTCCCCGGGGCTCTCCCATCATGCCCCTGGGTTCACCCATGGGGGGTCCCCGGGGCTCTCCCATCATGCCCCTGGGTTCACCCATGGGGGGACCCCGGGGCTCTCCCATCATGCCCCTGGGTTCACCCATGGGGGGACCCCGGGGCTCTCCCATCATGCCCCTGGGTTCACCCATGGGGGGTCCCCGGGGCTCTCCCATCATGCCCCTGGGTTCACCCATGGGGGGTCCCCGGGGCTCTCCCATCATGCCCCTGGGTTCACCCATGGGGGGTCCCCTCATGTCATGGGGTGGCCTCATGTCCAGAGGAGGCCCGCCAGCCATCTGGTTCATGTGCATGGGGGGCCCCTGGTGTGGTGGGGGGGCCCCGATGAAGCCTCCTCCTCGACTGGACACAAAGAACACGGAATAAGAGTCATTCAGACATTGAGAGGTGCTATAAGAATGCAACAGATCAATTCAAATGACGAACTACACAATGGTGCTTCTGAGTCTATGGCTTTTCCCTAGGGCTGTTACGGTGACCATATTACCGCCGGTACTCAGCGCTCTATTGTCTCTCTAAATCACCGACTTCAATACAAATTAAATCGAAAATCAAATCAAAACACGAGAGCCCTGGCATTCAGAATAATAGGATGACCTGTTGCACAGCGAGAGTCAGCACCTCAGCTAGTTGATGCATGGAATAAAGTGTTCCTGTTGTGCAACATTTCTATAGGCTATGCTCTGCAATGGCGTGAGAAAACAGAGTTGAGATGACCTCTATTAAAAAGAGGATCCATCAGCTTTCTATAGGCTAGACCTACTACATACAGTACCAGTCAAAAGTTTCAATTGACTGATTTCCTTATATGAACTGTAAATCAGTAAAATTGTTACATGTGCGTTAATATTTTTGTTCAGTATACAAAGTATTGACTCAGGAGAGTGAATACTCATAGTACCAGTCAAAAGTTTGGACACACCTACTCATTCAAGGGTTTTTCTTTATTTTTACATTTTCTACACTGTAGAATAATAGTGAATACATCAAAACTATATAATAACACATATGGAATCATGTAGTAACAAAAATAAATTGTTAATAACAAATCAAAATATATTTTATACTTGAGATTCTTAAAATAGCCACCCTTTGCCTTGAAGACAGCTTTGCACACTCTTGACATTCTCTCAACCAACTTCATGATGTCACCTGGAATGCATTTCAATTAACAGGTGTGCCTTCTTAAAAAGTTAATTTGTGGAATTTCTTTCCTTCGTAATGCGTTTGAGCCAATCAGTTGTGTTGTGACGAGGTAGGGGTGGTATACAGAAGATAGCCCTATTTGGTAAAAGACCAAGTCCATACTATGGCAAGAACAGCTCAAATAAGCAAAGATAAATGACAGTCCATCATTACTTTAAGAAATTAACTTTGAATGTTTCCTTAAAGTGCAGTCGCAAATACCATCAAGCACTATGATGAAATTAGGTCTCACGAGGCTTGCTTGGGTCAAGAAACACGAGCAATGGACATTAGGCTGCTTTCAAAACTAGGAAATATCAGACTTCAGTGCGTTCAAGACAACTGGGGTAATCCAACTCGGAATTTCAACTTGGGAACTCGGGCCTCTTTCTATAGCTCCGACCTGAAGATTTGACCTCTTATTTTTCCAGATGTCTTGAACGCACCAGTAGCCTATAGGCCCAAGATCCCAATTGAGAGCCCATAGCCTACAGAGCCTAGTGAAATGTGTGCTTATAAGCCAGTCATTGCACAAACGCATGTGAAAACAGTTTTGAATTAGCCACTATATAATAAGTGGATCCCAGCTTTCTCATGCTGCTATATTTATTACATTCAGAATGACAAAACGGTGTAGCCTACATGGCATATTGAAAAAGTTCCAGGTAACCTCTATTCGAGTGCAGGCTATAGACTTTTTTTAGGGGTTGGCCACTAAATCTAAAATAATTCCACACATTAGTTGGCTAATGTAAAGACCAGATTAAAATTGAGAATAGTGCGTGGGAATATTATCAAGTGCTTGTCAGATTGTGAATGAGAGACTGATGTAGTGTGTGCAGCCTTCAAAAGAAACAGTGCGAAGTGCTTTCCTTTCATGACACTTAAAAAAAAAAAAAAAAAATCACCATTCGTTGAAACATGCAGCCTTATAATGTATTAAAGATATAAGGACGACAGCATAAGGACGACTAGCATAAGGACGACTAGCATAAGGACGACTAGCATAAGGACGACTAGCATAAGGACGACTAGCATAAGGACGACTAGCATAAGGACGACTAGCATAAGGACGACTAGCATAAGGACGACTAGCATAAGGACGACTAGCATAAGGACGACTAGCATAAGGACGACTAGCATAAGGACGACTAGCATAAGGACGACTAGCATAAGGACGACTAGCATAAGGACGACTAGCATAAGGACGACTAGCATAAGGACGACTAGCATAAGGACGACTAGCATAAGGACGACTAGCATAAGGACGACTCAGAATATGCCACAGCCCTACTCTTCCCTCACCTGGGTTCGATGACCTCTCCTGTGACAGAGAGCAGGGTTCCTCCTCTGGGGTCGTTGGGGCCATCGCCAAGCAGACCTCTGGGAGGGATACCACCTGGTCCTGAGGGGGGAACACACATCAGTCAAACATAGACATGTACGAGGGACACCACACGACATCACTCACTACACCTTAATGCTTCATTCTATGGTCATATCACATCCCTCCCATAGGTCACACTAGACAGACAGACACAGACACCACAGGTCACACTAACCACAGCAGCGACACCGCTCATCATCACACCACAGACAGAGAGGACCGAGGGACAGCGGAACAGGGTAGTACTCTACCAAAGAGGGAGGTCTCGCACAAAAGGAGCACGGCACATCTTTGAAAATGATCTGCATTCAAGTGGTTTGGCTACTTGTACGTCTGGTCACGTCAACAGAAGATGCGTTAGTGACATAAAACAGACCACGGGGGTGTTCTCATGCAATTACAAAAACAGCAGGTCAACGTCTACAACACAGATACGTGCTAGAAAAAAATGCATTAATCCTATTCCTCCAAATGGAATTTATATTTGTTCATACGGGCCTAAGGAACATTGTGCAACTACAGTAATCACCTAAGTCATTAAAATCACCCTTGTACCTTGGGACTATTCAGTCATAATTTGCAGTTGCACCAAACTCATCTCCCAAACTATGACATGACAGGTTTTTATAACAATGGGTATTGTTAGCCTGAAGCAAACCCATATTTCTGTAACTGTATGCATGACTATGGTTGTGGCGGGTTAATTAACATAATATTTAGCGGGTTAATTAACATAATATTTAGCATCTACACAACCTACAAGCCCCTGATACAGATCTTTGGAACATCTACATTTTTAAAAGTCTAATAAATCAATGTAATTATAGCCTACACCTTCACAATAAATCCATTAATTATATTAGACAGGTCTAAAGAAACACGATATGAAGAAAATGTAGTCTATTTCAGAAGAACAGAATAGCATACTCAGTTGTCCTTATGTTAGGTCCTGATCTGGCTATGCCATATACTAGTTCATTTAGTAGACAATATTTGCTTAGAATTCCATGGCATTATTTTATAGTATGAAGAACACAATTGAACAAAGCTGTATAAAATAGAAAGGATATTTTCTCCAAAACGATTTGAGGGAGTGCGATGTGCTATTCTGTGTTGAGTGGTTAACAAAGAAACAGGTACTCATATATGCTTAATTTAAAGTTATTAATGTAACTTTAGTTGCGCTACAAACGTTGGGCTATACGTTTAGATTTTTTATACATTGTAAGGCTGCATGATGCGACTCATGAGGATTTGGAAAAAGTTGCTTGAAAGGCATGAGCTCTACTTAGTTTTTTTGGGCAGGGTGTACAAACTACACCAGTCACAATCTGACAAGCACTTGATAACACCTAGAAGTTTACTGCGGCATCCCCTTTGTGGCCGTAATGCACCCCCCCCAAAAAAAACATTACTTTTGCAGCCAGTGGCCTTTGTGTCCTTCTCCCTGCTTTCCCAATCACCTCTCACTCACATCGCGTGATCGGGTCTTTCTCATAGGCTACAAATGACAGACATCCGGGACGCAACTGCGCGCGTCCTTATCCAATTCCGAGGTGCATATTGAAGATTTTGGAAGAACTGTCCACATTTACTTTGTCAGCCAACACCGCAGTGGCCAAGCTGGGGCCAGTTGTACTGTTAGAGGGGCCAGTTACATTAGACGTTATTGTTGTCAACGTTTTCTTCACTGCATTGAAGGCATTAGCAGGCAAAAGACGATGTTTATAATCATCATCGTTGCCACTGTCTAATAACGGATGTAAAAAAAGAACGATAGCAAAAATTAGGTATGTAAAAATGATTTCATACTCCACATTTAGGGGGGCCACAAGGGGGTCCAAAATTGTTGTCACAGGGGCACTGCCCCCCCCCCCCCCCCCCAGAACCACCACTGCAACACTGGCAGGCCTAACGAAGAGCAAAAGCTCTAGCCTATGTCAATCTACTATCCCCCATAATACAAAAAAGTTGACCTATTCTATTCAAGAAATAAATATTCCAAACATAGTCTGGGACAGTTGTGGGATGCAATAGATCCCACATTGATACAACCACTAGCATCCAAAAACCATTTACGCAATGTGGGCGACGCAACAGATCAGAACGTTTAGCTTAAAAATTTTGATAAACTATTAGGCTATTTCTTCACATTATAAGCGCACATGGTAGTAGGCTATAAACGTGAATATTCCATTAGCAGGAAAATACTATTATCAAAAGTGACCGCAAATGCAATTATGCATGTAATGCTTTTATTATAAAAAGGTGCATTTTTAATGGTGAAAATGATCTTCCCCAAACTTTAAACTCACGCGCTGTTTATGTATGCCAGTTAATCCGCTTTACAAGGGGTGTAAAGCCTAAAGTGATTAATTTTAAGACATTTTCTGGCCCCTTTTGTTGATACAAACCTTAACCAAACATAAAGGCCCATGAGTTAGGCTACATGAGGTGTGCAACTATGATTCGGAAGATTTTTTTATAATAATAAAAAAAAAAAATTGATTTAAAAATATATATATTTTTTAAAGGCATTGTTTCTTATGATGGGCATCATTCACAGGTGATAATATATAATTCACAAGGGATAGGCTAATATTGTCACCCCTCAGACTAATCTTGATTTAATCTTGTCTTTGCATATACACGTGTGAATTTTTTTTATATTTATTTTTTATAGAATGTACCATTATGCACCTGTATCAAAACAGGGGCAGCGGGGGAAAAAATGTGTAATCTATGGACGTAAATAGCGAATGGAGATGCTTTTCCTGTGGTTCATAATCATGAAAATAAGCAATGTGCTTAATATTAGGAAAGTTGAAAAATATTAAAGCCTATAGAAAGATGATGGGATGCTCCTCTCTTTACTAGAGGCCATCACTCTGTTCTCATGCATTTGCATAGCATATAGAAATGTTGCGCCACATGAGCTCATGGGCTCTCATCAAGCGATTGATTAGATTTGACTACCTTTGCATTGATGTCAGAGTGATTAGAGGGACAAGAGTGCTGAGTACCAGGCAGGCAGTTAGCAAGTTTGGTATGCTACTAATGTCCAGCAGCATCAGAGCTTGGAGATTCCTAATCACTGTGACTAAATGGTCACGTGGAATTTGACTGCCTTCATGACAGCCGGTGTGGTGGTAATACGGTCACAGCAACAGCCCTATGCATGACCAGTCAGATTAATAAAACATTTATAAATGACCTAAATGCATTTATTCTGACAGGACGCCTACTCAACTACTGCTCTTGTGAGATGTTCCTCAAGTTCGACGTGCAACTTCTGCCCTCAAAAGTTCCTTGTGTTTTACATAGCAAATATAAGACATAAGAGCGCTCCAGCCCCGGTCGTCAGGCTGTAGCCAGATCATAACAGCCCTGTTTGCCTGGCTGGAGTCTCGGGAGGCAGGCCGGAGCCTAGGGTTAGGGTGATACCTTGAGGTCGCTCGATAGCAGCCTGCCCAGATGATCCTACGGGTGAGTGCTGGAGGTTTCCTGAGCCAGCATTAAGTGAAAAGAACAGGAGACACACAACTCAGAGAGCAAAGCAGCAACACATAGGAGCATACCATCACATGTCACACTGACAGAGAGAAGACCAGACTTCACAGCAACAGTTCAGAGCATACAGAAAGCAGCACTAAATCGTAACTGATATGGATGGCTGAAGTGGATGAGGTGCATTTAGTGGTGAAAATGTTAAACAAATATATTGCAGAAAGAAATATACCTCAGTACCACCCTCCAAAAAAAAAAAAGTCTCATTGATATCTACATAGTTGGACAATCCTATCTGATCCATTAAGTTATGTTTCTAATGGCAATGCTATGAGCATTTCCGCCACCCGAGGTAACCCCAGGCCTGAAGCTCTTCAACCACTAGTTCCCACTGCCACCTAGTGTCAACAAAGAGCAATGGCGAAAAGGAAGACATGAAAATAAAATCAGAGGGCAAAATGTGATAAAGCAAAGACTTAATTGGAAAATATATAAATTGAAGCACTGGGACCACTGACCAGGAATGGATGGGTGGGTGGGTGGATGGTGATGCCAAACATTTATTTTTATTTTTAAATAGCCTAAATTGTAGACACAGGTATGTTAGATTACCTTGTCCCCTATCGATAAGAACGGACCTCCCTGAGGAATTCTCATACGTGGCTGTATCCCGCCTGGGGTGAAATGGCAAAGGGAAGCACAACAGGGGTGCTCCTTTGACTTCCAGATACAGAGAGGCTGTGTGTGTCTCCTTACCTGGTGGTCCCACAGGTCCCTGTCCTGGCATGGGCCCAGGTCCCCCACCCATGGGAGGGGGCTGCATCATCTGAGGAGCTCCGTTCATGTGCATGCCCGGCTGACCAGCACACACAACCAGACATTAGCACAGGGAACAGCAGACATGCATCGTGTAACAATTATCAAAAAATAAATATTAAATCTGGATCCTAGATTTAGCTTTAGAGATTGTGTAGGTTGATCTAATAGATGTAGAAAACAGCCAGATGACTTAAGTTGATCTAAATTCTAATTAAATGACACAATTTTGCTAGCTATATGACAGTGTGTGAAGGTGTCATCAAAGTGGATTCACCATGGGCTGTGACTGGGAGACTGGAGCATTGGCCGGGGGAATAGGCTGGTTTGCCACAGGCACTGGCCCAGCTTGACTGTTGGGAACCAATGGCTGCACTGGGGTTTGACGGTGAAGCATTTTCTGCAGTGGGGGTCAAACAAAGGAACATCCAGGTTACACGTTGACACCTCTCTCGACGAGAACATGTGCAACCAATATCAGCTCTGAATGACTTCATGCTCAAAGAGAAAAGCCTCTGACCAGCTATGCTCTAAAGTCAGTAAGACATCCACAACACTGGTGCTTCCACCTAACCCCAAGTTGAACAATACTTCAGAATAACCAAGTCTCACCAGGGCAATCTCAGGGTCTACGATCCTCATGACAACCTGGGCCTGCAGCAAAGCAAAGGCCAGTTGGGGGTTCTGCAACAGCATGTTCCTGGCCTCCTGGGGACTGTTTTGCACACACAGCTGGAGGGGGTAATTACACCACAATGTGAGTCCAATGTATTCCAATTAATTTGTCTTTGGATTATCCACAAATGACCGTCTGAGCATGGACTATCCTGCTATAATGTGATTATATACAATCTCAATACAAGGATACTGGGAAAACAGCAGCAGTCACTGTGCATAGAGTCTATAGAGAGAACAGACTCACTTTCATCTGTTTCATGAGCTCAAACATCTGCTCTGGGGGCAAACTGGCCACAGCTCTGCTAATAGACTCCGGAGCCTCGTCTGGCATGATGTTGTCCCCGTAGGGAGACTCAATAATGGGGGCTCCTGTCCCCAAACCTGGGGGACGACAACAGAAGATATGTCCTAAGAGTCGTGCTGAGAGCTAACATCTCTGCCAATTATTGAGAAGCAGCAAAACATGGCCCATCTGCTCTTCAAATTCTCTTAGTGGTTAATAGTGCACTGCAGTGTGGTTAATAGCGCTCAACAGTGGATACTTACTCTTGAGCTCCTCTTTGTTTTTTTCACTAGCAGCATTGTCGACACGGAGAGCTCGGCCGCTGAACTCTCTTCCGTTCAGGTTCCGCATGGCACTGAGGGCCGTCTCCTGGTCCTGATACTCACAGAAGCCATATCCCTTTGGCTTGCCTGTCTCCCTATCATACACCAACCTAGAAGAGAGTCTAGGCTTACAAACCATTTTCACAGGTATCATAAAAGCCAGCCCCTTCCCCCCGGGGGAGACCTGGGCTCATGTCGCTGAAGGCTAGGTCCCGTATCCCCAAAAACATTTACCAGCTCTTTGGTTAACCTACTTCCGATAAACTTTTACCGTCACAGAAGGCAAATTACCATCCGGAATGCCTTACCAGTTGGTACAGGTTACAAAATGTGTGAAAATAAGCATTTATATCCAACATTTCCATAGTTAACAAAAATCTGGGACAGCGCATTCATCTCGCCTGGCAACTACTACGGAGAACCAGGACTTGTGAGAGCCCGCTTCGTAAAATGCTGATCTCAACTTTTATTTTACCGTACACATATAACTCATACCGACTGGTAAGGCCTTCCAGATTATAGATTCTCCTTTGGTGATGGGAAGTTTCTCAGAAATAGGTCAACCAGAAAGCTGGTAAATATATTTTGGGGGTTAACGCTGGTGTTTAATGGGGTAAAAAGGAGACAGAGTGACACTAAGACTACTCACTTACCTAAAGCTGACAACGAGACCGACTTCTGAAAAAATGTCTTTCAGTTGCTCCTCTGTGGCCTCATATGGAATGTTTCCCACTGGGAAATTGAGTAAGAGTTCCAGTCAGCAATTTGACTGAGTTGTAGAGAAACTTATAGAATACAAGAATCCTTGGTACCTAGATAACAATAAATGTTAACTGAAAAAAATTGCGTACACAGCCTGGATCGCAGGACTTTGGCTAGTTAACGATTTTGGAAGCGCCAGACCTGTTAGTTCCCATTACTGTTGTCTGTGAAACAACAAACAGCAAATTAGCTAGCTAGCTAACCACCTGCTGCAGACAGCACTGCTAGCTATGTGATATAATTATGACCAAGACTATTATGACACCATTAGCAAGATATATAACTAACTAGCTATACACATAGCTAGCTAAGTGTAAACCTGTGTTGCAAACTAACTATACTGAACAAAAATAAACAAAAAGTGTTGGTCCCATGTTTAATGAGCTGAAATAATCTCAGAAATAAAATGTTCCATATGCACAGAAAACTTATTTCGCTCAAATTTGTTTACATCCCTGTTAGTGAGCATTTCTCATTTGCCAACATAAGCCATCCACCTGACAGGTGTGTCATATCAAGAAGATGATTAAACAGCATGGTCATTACACAGGTGCACATTATGCAGGAGTCAATGAAAGGCCACTAAAATGTGCAGTTTTGTCACAACTCCAGAGATGTCTCAAGTTGAGGGAGCGTGCAATTGGCATGCTGACTGCAGGAATATCCACCAGAGCTGTTGCCACAGAATTTAATGTTAATTTCTCTACCATAAGCCATCTCCAATGTCATTTTAGAGAATTTGGCAGTATATCCAACCGGACTAAAAACCACACCAAGTGTGACCATGCCAGCCCAGGACATCCACATCCAGCTTCTTCACATGCGGGATCGTCTGAGACCAGCCACCAGGACAGCTGACGAAACGGAGGAGTATTTATGTCTGTAATAAAGCCCTTGTGGAGAAAAACTAATTCTGATTGGCTGGGACTGGCTCCCCAGTTGGTGGACCTATGCCCTCCCAGGCCCACCCATGGCTATGCCCCTGCCCAGTCATGTGCAATCCTGAGATTAGGGCCTAATGAATTAATTTAAATTGACTGATTACCTTACATGTATAGTTAGCCACAGTTTCGTGTGAACTAGATTATGGTTTTAGAGGAATCGCCATATAATGTCAACGACTCCCGTCAACCCTGATTCTGGCTAAGCTTTCGTGATACTGACAGAGATGACTAGTTTAGCTAACGTGAGGCATACTATAAAAATAATGTTGATACAGATCTTGGAAACATTTCAGTGAAAACGCGTCGGCTAAAGGAAGCTAGCTAACGCTACTGTAGCGCGTTTTGCAAACTAGCCAGCTCGCTAGACTAGCGGTCACATAAGTACTAACTTATTCTCCGACATATATACACTTTTGAAACAACTAGTATTACTCTATAAATAAACGTACCAAATACAGAGCGCAATGAACGGTCAACAGCGGGATCTCTGCCAGCGGCAGCAACAACAGCAGCAGCTGCTAAAGTCGCCATTTTCGGGGAATGATAACGGTGTAGCAAAATGAAATTCTACACTTTAAAGTGTAACACCATCCGGTTTATGAGTGGGCCTCGTTTGAATACCTATTTTCAAACGCATCCTTCATTTCTCCTTGCAGTGAGGAGTCATTGATATAATGAATGAAAGGAGCTAAACGTTTCCAATGTTGTCCACATAAAATAAACGATTTCAATAAAAGTACTGTATAAACGCAAATATCTTACTATCACATTTGCATACATGACTTCACATTTGGCGGGAAAAACACAGCAGTCTCTTTGTCCACTAGGGGGCGTCGTTTGTTGCAGTGCGTAACGTTTTGCATGCGCACGAAAGTTTTATTTCAGAGACCTCTGGTGTCGAATATTTTTTTATTTACTGCTTCATACAAGTGTTTATTTAGCTAGCTAAACAAGTCAAGTGTGCGAATACAGAATGTATAGATGTTATTATTTGGTAAGTAGCTAAAGTTGAAACGAATGATATGTGTAGGCATATGTTATCAAGCTTAGTCCTGACTAGCTAACTTGTTACACTGTTACAGTCCAATCACAGATGAAAGTTATTATAATCTTTGGGGTAACGTTATCTAACTATCTTCCTAGTAGAGACAAGGAGCTTGAAGTGATGACTTAAGTTCAACACTTGTGTCAACTATTCTACACCTAGCAATATGTATCTATCCCAATTTTGCAAACAAGCTAGCTAGATTAGTTTACCTTTTGAATTATTAGATGGTTCCTCCACGTGGACTGGCTAGTACAGTGCCAGACTACCACTAGCTGTCAGTATCACACTAACAGTAACATTACTGTATCAGACAGTGGCAAATATCTTATTTGCAGTTAGCAAGCTAGTTTCCGTCATTGTTTAATTTTGTAAAGGGGCAAACATGTTAACTTGGGTTGAGCTTAGTTTATGAATGGCTGGCTTTTAAAAAGGATGTCCTCATAGTTTGTTTATTCCCAAAATTATTTTAGAAATGCCTGGCAATGGAGAATTGGTCACTACCTGCAAGATTTATCACATTCAAACGATTTAATGTGAAGTCAGTGTTTAGTCATGTGCTATACTAATTATGGAATAACATTTATTAGGGCGGAGGGGAGAAAGTCTTTGAGAAAGTTAGAATGTGCATTGTGGCAGCAAAATTGGCAAGTATATCATCCTGCATCAGCTAGAAGTGGGTTCTCAAATCTGTATTACAAGACTGGCCTGAGAAAGTGCTGTATCCTTACCTCACCTCTTGGAAAGCCCTGGGACCCTGTAAAGAACAGATTTAACAGTAGGGGGTGCTAACTAACAAGATCAAATCAAATTGTATTTGTCACATGCACTGAATAAAACAGGTGTAGACCTTACAGTGAAATGCTTACTTACAAGCCCTTATCCAACAATACAGTTTTAAGAAAATACCTTAAAAAAAGGCTAAGGGATAAGAATGCTTACTTACAAGCCCTTATCCAACAATACAGTTTTAAGAAAATACCTTAAAAAAAGGCTAAGGGATAAGAATAACAAGTCATTAAAGAGCAGCAGTAAATAACAACAAAGGTTGTTGTCCTTGCACCACACGGCCTCACTATAGGCTGTCCCATCGTTGTCAGTGATCAGGCCTACCACTGTTGTGTCATCAGCAAACTTAATGATGGTGTTGGAGTCGTGCCTGGCTGTGCAGTCATGAGTGAACAGGGAGTACAGGATTGAACTGAGCACGCACCCCTGAGGGGCCCCCGTGTTGAGGATCATAGTGGCGGATGTGTTGTTACCTACCCTTACCACCTGTGGGCAGCCCGTCAGGAAGTCCAGGATCCAGTTGCAGAGGGAGGTGTTTAGTCCCAGGGTCCTTAGCTTAGTGATGAGCTTTGAGGGCACTATGGTGTTGAACGCTGAGCTGTAGTCAATGAATAGTATTCTCACATAGGTGTTCCTTTTGTTCGGGTGTGAAAGGGCAGTGTGGAGTGCAATAGAGATTGCATCACCTGTGGATCTGTTGGTGCGGTATGCAAATTGGAGTGGGTCTAGGGTTTCTGGGATAATGGTGTTGATGTGAGCCATGGCCAGCCTTTCTAAGCATTTCATGGCTACAGACGTGATTGCTACTGGGCGGTAGTCATTTAGGCAGGTTACCTTAGTGCTCTTGGGCACAGGGACTGTGGTGATCTGTTTGAAACATGTTGGTATTACAGACTCGGACAGGGAGAGGTTGAAAATGTCAGTGAAGACACTTGCCAGTTGGTCAGTACATGCTCAGAGTACATGTCCTGGTAATCCGTCTGGCCCTGCGGCCGTGTGAATGTTGACCTGTTTGAAAGTCTTACTCACATCGGCTGCGGAGAGCGTGATCACACAGACACGTGATCGCACAGCTGATGCGATCATGCATGCTTCAGTGTTACTTGCCTTGAAGTGAGCATAGAAGTTATTTAGCTCGTCTGGTAGGCTCGTGTCACTGGGCAGCTCTCGGCTGTGCTTCCCTTTGTAGTCTGTAATAGTTTGCAAGCCCTTCCACATCTGACGAGCGTCAGAGCCGGTGTAGTACGATTTGATCTTAGTCTGTATTGGGACTTTGTCTGTTTGATGGTTCGTCGGAGGGAAAAGCAAGATTTCTTGTAAGCTTCCGGGTTAGAGTCCTGCTCCTTGAAAGCGGCAACTCTACCCTTTAGCTCAGCTCAGTGCGGATGTTGCCTGTAATCCATAGTTTCTGGTTGGGGTATGTACGTACAGTCACTGTGGGGACGATGTCCTCGATGCACTTATTGATAAAGCCAGTAACTGATGTGGTGTACTCCTCAATGCCATCGGAAGAATCCCGGAACATATTCCAGTCTGTGCTAGCAAAACAGTCTTGTAGTTTAGCATCTGCTTCATCTGACCACTTTTTTAGAGACAGAGTCACTGGTGCTTCCTACTTTAAGTTTTGCTTGTACGCAGGAATCAGGAGGATATAATTCTGGTCAGATTTGCCAAATGGAGGGCGAGGGAGAGCTTTGTACATGTCTGTGTGTGCTGCTAGAAATGACGTAAAACTGATTTTAGTTTCCCTGCATTAAAGTCACCGGCCACTAGGAGCGCCGCCTCTGGATGAGCGTTTTCCTGTTTGCTTATGGTGGTATACAGCTCATTGAGTGTGGTTTTAGTGCCAGCATCGGTCTGCGGTGGTATGTAAACAGCTATGAAAAATACATATGAAAACTCTAGGTAGATAGTGTGGTCTACAGCTTATCATGAGATACTCTACCTCAGGCGAGCAAAACCTTGAGACTTCCTTAGATATCGTGCACCAGCTGTTGTTTACATATATGCATAGGCCCCTGCCCCATGTCTTACCAGAGGTTGCTGTTCTATCTTGCCATTAGAGTGTATAACCCGTCAGCTGTATGTTCTTAATGTTTGTCATTCAGCCACAACTCGGTGAAACATAAGATATTACAGTTTTTAATGTCCCGTTGGTAGTATATCAGTGCTTTTAGTTCTTCCCATTATTTTGCAGCGATTGTACGTTAGCTAGCAGGACAGAAGGAAAAGGCAGATTAGCCACTCATCGCCTGATCCTCACATGGCACCCTGATCTTTTTCCGCTAAATTTCTGTTTCCTTCTCCAGTGAATGACGGGGATCTGGGCTTGGTCGGGTGTCTGTAGTATATCTCTCCCGTCCGACTCATTGAAGAATAACTCTTTGTCTAATCTGAGGTGAGTAATCGCAGTTCTGATGTCCAGAAGCTCTTTTCAGTCATAAGCGATAGTAGCAGCAACATTATGTACAAAACAAGTTACGAACAACGCAAAAAAAATATACAAAAAATAGCATGGTTGGTTAAGAGCCGATAAGACGGCAGGCATCCCCTCCGGCGCCATCATTTGAAGATGAAAAACAGGATGAAACAAGATGAAAAACAAACATTGTTTGATCATGACATTGGTTGTTTATTTTAGTCCACAAGGATTCAATTATTGTAAGTACTGGTACTTTCTATCTATTGGAAAAACAGTTATACAACCACAGTCTTAATACATTACTTTGGGTATAATGTTATTGTTGCAAAACTTTGTAATAGGGTATTCTCCCTCTTGAAATTAAATATATTTGCAAACATATTTGAGATGACAATAATTGTGTGACAATAATTTACGATTTTAATTGCTATTAATGTGGTGGTCTCTTGCGAAATAATTGACAACAGCGTTTCTGTTCAGTGCAGGTTACCTGGACTGCAGCAATGCAACAAAACACCTGGAGTGAAGAAACATTGGTCACACTGGACAGAAGAGATGTGAGTAGGCTATCAGTTTGTTTTAAAATATCACAAGGTCAAAGCTTGACCTCATGATATTTACAGTATTATGCCATATGACAGATTTCATGTTACATTCTGAAATATGTCACCTGCCTGGACATCTTAGGTGTCATTTATCAGATAAATTGCTATGATTAACGATCTCATCATGAATCAAGAGTTTAATACAATGCAGTTTACAATAGGCAGCTTGTTTGTTATTGAGATACACTACATGGCCAAAAGTATGTGGACACCCCTTTAAATTAGTGGATTTGGCTATTTTAGCCTCACCCATTGTTCACATGTGTATAAAATTGAGCACACAGCCATGCAATCTCCATAGACAAACATTGGCAGTAAAATGGCCTTACTGAAGAGCTCAGATACTTTCAACGTGGCACCATCATAGGATGCCACCTTTCCAACAAGTAATTTTGTCAAATCTTTGCCCTGCTAGAGCTGCCCCGATCAACTATAAGTGCTGTTATTGTGAAGTGGAAACGTCTAGGAGCAACAACGGCTCCGCAAAGTGGTAGGCCACACAAGCTCACAGAACGGGACCACTGAGTGCTGAAGCAGATAGCGCATAAAAATCATCTGTCCTCGGTTGCAACACTCACTACGGGATCCAAACTGCCCCTGTAAGCAACGTTAACACAATAACTGTTTGTCGGGAGCTTCATCAAACGAGTTTCCATGGCCGAGCAGATGCCAAGCGTCGGCTGGAGTGGTGTAAAGCTCGCCGCCATTGGACTCTGGAGCAGTGGAAACGCATTCTCTGGAGTGATGGATCACACTTCACCATCTGGCAGTCCGACGGACGAATCTGGATTTGGCAGATGCCAGGAGAACACTACCTGCCCCAATGCATAGTGCCAACTGTAAAGTTTGGTGAAGGAGGAATAATGGACTGTGGCTGTTTTTCATGGTTCGAGCTAGGCCCCTTAGTTCCAGTGAAGGGAAATCTTAACGCTACAGTATACAATGACATTCTAGACGATTCTGTGCTTCCAACACTTTGTGGAAACAGTTTGGGCAAGGCCCTTTCCTTTTTAAACATGACAATGTTGAAACAAAGCCAGGTCCATACAGAAACGGTTTGTCAAGATTGGTGTGGAAGAACTTGACTGGTCTGCACAGAGCCCTGACCTCAACCACATCGTACTTCTTTGGGATGAATTGGAACGCAGACTGCGAGCCAGGCCTAATCGCCCAACATCAGTGCCCGACCTCACTGATGCTCTTGTGGCTGAATGGAAGTGAGTCCCCGCAGCAATGTTGCAACATCTAGTGGAAAGCATTCCCAGAAGAGTGAAAGCTGTTCTAGCAGCAAAGTGGGGACGAACTCCATAATGCCCATGATTTTGAAATGAGATGTTTGACGAGCAGGTGTCCACATACCTTTGGTCATGTAATGTATTACATAGTAGGTTTGGTAACTGGTATGTAGACTAGTGACTGACAACTAAATCTGTAATCATCTGAGATATATTTTTTAATTATAAGTTTTAAATTGTCATTAGATAATAGATCTTAGATATTGGTTTGTGATGAGTGTATTACGTTCAGTTGGCATAAAAGCTATCAGTCAAAAATTGTATCAGTATAGAGCATTGAATGTTTTCTTTGGGTCATCAAAAAGTTGTGGTTCCACTGGGGCTCGAACCCAGGACCTTCTGCGTGTAAAGCAGACGTGATAACCACTACACTATGGAACCAACTGAATTCGTTGGTCAAATGCAAGGGTATTATAGATGAAGACATCTTGCCCGTTTTTAATGGTCTTCATTACAATGAATATCGTTTAATCTATACTATCTGTATTTAACTGTTAGAAATATTATGTGATGTTAATATATTCATTTTTAAGACAAGCGTGGAATGTCAGTCTTGTTGTAATCTATTAGCTGTATAGGCCTATAATGGCGGGGAGTGCAGTCGTGTGTGCAACTGCATTTGCAATGGCAAGATATTTGGTTCGCTGCTGAGTTGTGTCATGTTAGTATTATAGCTACCTTTCTGCTTTGATCCAGCTCCACCTGCGGCATAGAAAGGGACACTAGTCACCAAATGTGAACTCGATCTAAAAATCACAAAATGTAACCGTTGCATGAACGTTAAAATGCTGGCCTATAATAAAACACAGTTAATCCGCACCGATGTATCTCTCTTTGAGGTGGATCCATAGTTTTTTAGTTTACAATGTTGTGCAAAACCGAAACTTTTAACGGACTCAACTGACATCATGTTTCCAGAATGTCTGGAATGCATTGGTTTTGATTGATTGTGCTATGGATCTGTAGAAATAATTTGAGGCACTTGGTTATTTATTTTACTGTGAATTTACCTATAATAACGGTTTTATAAATTGGAGAACATTTGACAGGCTCTCTATATAACAGGTTCGTCGGACAAACTCGTGCTGATACGGTATGAAAAACTGTTATCCATTTCCGTCGCCTGTTTTGTACAAGTGAGGAAAGCAGGGCACAGTGCGACAGCCTCGTGACCACAACACAGGCTATAGAAAGGGCTCGCGTTTACCGGGAGGTAAAACTGGTTGTCTGCCTACATTCTACTTGACTGGCTTCTTCGATTTCCGCTCTAGTCACTTGCAGCGCGAGTCTAAGGTTGAGGGTCTCTAATCCAAAGTAACTAAACGAAGTGTCTGTCCTCTCTTCGCAGCACATTGTAATATCGCAATTTTGTGCAATCGCCAATTAGTGTAAACATGCAACATCGAGGGCACTAGACTGCTGACATATAGGAAATAGCAATATTAACTTGACAGAAAATGAAGAAAATGGACACTCCAAATCAAATGTTATTTGTCACATGCTTCGTAGACTAAGAGTAAAATGCTTACTTACGGGTCATTTTCCAACAATGCCATGAAAATAACATGGCTATATACAGGGAGTAGAAAATAACATGGCTATACATAGGGAGTTGAAAATAACATGGCTATATACAGGGAGTAGAAAATAACATGGCTATACATAGGGAGTTGAAAATAACATGGCTATATATAGGGAGTAGAAAATAACATGGCTATACATAGGGAGTTGAAAATAACATGGCTATATACAGGGAGTAGAAAATAACATGGCTATACATAGGGAGTTGAAAATAACATGGTTATATATAGGGAGTTGAAAATAACATGGCTATATATAGGGAGTTGAAAATAACATGGTTATACATAGGGAGTAAAAAATAACATGGCTATATACAGGGAGTTGAAAATAACATGGCTATACATAGGGAGTAAAAAATAACATGGCTATATATAGGAAGTTGAAAATAACATGGTTATATACAGGGAGTAGAAAATAACATGGCTATATATAGGGAGTTGAAAATAACATGGTTATATATAGTATACATAGGGAGTAAAAAATAACATGGTTATATATAGGAAGTTGAAAATAACATGGTTATATACAGGGAGTAGAAAATAGCATGGCTATATACAGGGAGTTGAAAATAGCATGGCTATATACAGGGAGTTGAAAATAACATGGCTATATACAGGGAGTTGAAAATAACATGGCTATATACAGGGAGTACCAGTATATAGCCATGTACAAACCCTTACAGGGAGTTGAAAATAACATGGCTATATATAGGGAGTTGAAAATAACATGGCTATAGATAGGGAGTTGAAAATAACATGGTTATATATAGGGAGTTGAAGATAACATGGCTATATATAGGGAGTTGAAAATAACATGGCTATATACAGGGAGTTGAAAATAACATGGCTATATACAGGGAGTACCAGTATATAGCCATGTACAAACCCTTATGATAACGAAATAGGCCTATGCTTTTACACCAAAAGTATTTTAACTCATCATCATGATGGTCATGTGTTGTGCATTTAATTGGAGAAGAAAATCCCAAATTAGTGCCACAATTATTGTATTGTTATAGTTTAGTAACTTTCCTAATATACATAACATTTTCAGAAAGAAATATCCAGTAGCCAAATATTATGATAGGAATATGATAATATGATATGACATCATATTACAATTAGATTGTTATATTTGTAATTTGACTACCACTCTGTCAGCTATCTAATGATGGTTCAGAAAAACACACACTTGGAAGCATGCGACCAAAACACTACTTTGGCCACCAGAGTTCGGCTGTAGTGGTAGACCTATTCATTATTGGAAAAGAATGATTCCAAAGATGTCCATGTTTTGAAAAGGAATTTACAATTATATAATAAAAGGCTCGACTACGGTCACCACCTGTTATGCACCTCTAGGCCTCTGTCGGCGCTAGGACCCAGTGTGCGCGATTTTCATCTCCAGCTGCTGCGTTCTGAAAACGGGCGATGAGGGAAGATCGCGAGGAGAAGTCAAAATTTCACTCCGGAATTATTCTACCAAAAAATCATATTAGTGACACCTACAGAAGTCACCAAGTCTCAAGCAATCACTTGTCGCGGTGTGAAAGGCTCTATTTGCAAGCTTTGCGAGGGCAGTTTGGAGCGCAAGGTAAGGCGGTGCGATACCATGCGATTAATAACAAAGGCGTACTGGCGAGCAGGGGGCATTAAGGGGGGCAGGGTACTACGCCATGGAGGGCAACAGTCAACTCTCTCAAACTTTGCTGTCAATAATTGTGTACAGTAAAGTTTGTAAATACATGTACACACCATAACAAACCTGTCTAAAGGTATTCAAGGTGTGCAATTGTTAATGTAAAGACGTCTTCAAGTGTCATGATAAACATGTCACATGTTTCTTGGGGTGAAATCCTGTCTCAGTAGGCAGTGGTCCGTATTATATTTTGCTAAGGCTTCTACATCCCTAAAAAGATATAAAGTGAATTATAGTTTCACACTGTATTTTATTATAATATTATTGTCCATCTGCCATGAGTTTACACCTCAGTGGCATCCTCAACCTGCCAACTCAGAGCATCGTCTCCAACTTGTTCTCTGCCTCCATGGTATAGGCTAGGATGATTTACTCCATTATCGTCGTAAACATTATACCAGGTAATGGCAACCGCGAACTCAGACGTGACAGGACATGCCTTAGGCCTACTCTGTAGGGGCAGTATCCCAGGCCTAGGTTGTTTGGATAAGGCGTTAGAAAATTCCATAAATCTACCAAATTTACTCAAAGTAGCGGAAGCCCCGTTTTGTTAGGGAACGACGGTAATTTTCACAAGGCCTTCAACAAAACACAGTGGCTTCATTCACTGTGAACTTGCTGTTTTAAGTGTGATTCTTTTGATCACCAGTCAGATTTACACTGGAATACTGTAATTCACTGTATTTAAGTTGTTTGAACCTATAGCTTCAAACGTCCGCTGGTAGTGGCAGTGACTAAAACTCGTCGATAACTGGAGAAGCCCCGAGCAGCCGGTCACTACCGGGATTGCTTTCGCTCTGTCGTTGAGGTCTCTGGGTAACCCCCGCTCCGACACAATGCAATGTGAACACTGCCGACATCCAGGTTCCGCTTATAGGAAGGCACATTCAAAATCAGGCGTGTTATTATGTAGCTCGGGCGGTGTGACGTGTGTATTTGTCCTATTTTGATATTTGGCTATATGTCAATATTAGGCTGACCGCCGACATGCAGCACTCACTGCTGTTCGCGAGTGAACGGTGTTGGGAAATGGCAAATTATCCTACACACCGAAAGCTATCTTTACCGAGATGAAGCCTGCGAAATAGTTGAAAGACGAACGTGTGTCCGTCCGATGGGGGTGCATCACTGTGCTGCAACGGCTGCGGCCGGGAGACAGTGAAGAAATAGGTCATTGTTAAACAACCAACATAAATGTTTACTTCCATCATCCTTTAGACTACCTGATATTTAGACATTTGCTATAACGGAATTTATATTTACAATGTCTGTCATTCATAAGTCGGTGACATTCTATTCCAGAAGGTTACTTCGTTTTTACCTGCATAAGCTATGATGCAGGTAACAGTCCCGCGCCGGCCTGATTCTAGATAGACGAAATTGTTATAAGCCATGTGCCAAAGGCTTTTCTCTAGATATCAACTGTAAGAGCGAGTGGGCTGCTGAATGTTTTGGGGTAGGCTATTATGTTTATTCTGCATTAAGCAAAACAACCCAGGCTTCGAGACCTGTCTCTAACCGTTTTGACCTTGCAAGGTAATATAACTTATAGGTTCTCAGCCTTATTAAATCGCCCAAGTCTTCAAACATTCCAATGTATTTTTTAGGACAGGTGCCTGTTCAAATTAACTGTAAGATGTATCCAGATAACCTGACACTCGTTGAAACTTGCAATCAGTGTTATATTGGTTGAACCTTGATCATTCACACCTATTTTACCTCAGCATTCTTTACAACTCTATGAAAACAATTAATCAATGCTCCAAAACTTTTAGTTTACTTCATATATGTGTTGTTAATTGTTAATTACCACCTGTAAAGGCTTATATGAGTTGAGTGCTTATTAACATAATATTTTGTCATAAAAATGTGTAGGTCACTTTACATGTTGAAATAATAATCTCTTGGCTGATACACTTCTAAAACATCAAGCCTGTCTCAGTCTTATTGTATGCACATATATTGATCGTCGTGATAATTCTCAGTTAAAAGGCCTTCATGCGGGACACGGTGCCAATATTATATAAGATAAAGGTAGAATTACTCAACACATTATGCACATTTAAAAAAACAAAAAACAGTGATTAATCTCACCTTCTGTAGTATATTTCTAGAATGACACCGTCTTGCATGGCCTACAACCTAGAAATTGATGTCCATGGTTGTCTAGAAATCAGTGACACCAACAGAAGGAAATAGCCTATAGCATGATAAATGTAGGCCTATTGCACATTTATGAAGGGTCAGATTGTCATGTGTTTCAAATGATGAAATACTGATCAGAGACTGAAATTATAAAATGTGATGCACCTCTAAAGGAAATCACCCATGTCTTATTTGACTACTCTTGAGCGATGTAAAGAAAGAGTTTGCCATATACACTGAGCGTACAAAATATTAAGAACACATTCCTCAGAACAGCCTCAATTCATCGGGCATGGAATCAACAAGGTGTCGAAAGCATTCCACAGGGATGCTGGCCCAAGTTGACTCGAATGGTTCCCACAGTTGTGTCAAGTTGGCTGGATGTCCTTTGGGTGGTGGACCATTCTTGATACACGCGGCAAACTGTTGAGCGTGAAAATCCCAGCAGCGTTGTGGTTCTTGACACACTCAAACCTGGGCGCATTGCACCTATTACCATGCCCCGCTCAAAGGCACCTAAATATTTTTTCTTGCCCATTCACCCTTTGAATGGCACACATACACAATCCATGTCTCAATTGTCTCAAAGCTTAAAAATCCAAATCTAACCTGTCTCCTCCCCTTCATCTACACTGAATGAAGTGGATTTAACAGGGGACATCAATAAGGGATCATAGTTTTCACCTGGATTCACCTGGTCAGTCTATGTCATGGAAAGAGCAGTTGTTGCTAATGTTTTGTACACACAGTGTATATTTTGAATTTTCCCTGTTTCAGTCATGAAGCACAGTGTGAATTCATTCGAACCATTCATCCTCAGAAATGTATTTTAATCTCAGAATGTTTGTCTTACAGATAAAGCTATCAGCACAGTGATGAATAAATGAATAACCATGCAAGACGGGTCAAAGAGGGACTAAAGGCCCTATAGGCTGTGCTGTGACTATGAATGAATTTGAGAAGGAAGGGACAATGGCATTAAAGAAGTGGAGAAGTTGGGAGGACAGTAAAGGTCAATGTAAAGAGAATGGGGGAGAGACCAGGTAAATAAACATACAGGAAACAGTACCAAGTACCAAGAGGGGAGACAGATGTGGGGTGTGAGTTGGGGAAATCGTGCATTTCTGGATATCAGTCATTTAGGATTATGATTGGGGAGGGGATTGAAATTTAAGGTGGATGCCTGGAATAGGTGAGATAGGTTGTATTCAGGGCATTGATCAAGGTCAGTGTTTGGATGTTTGAAGTACAAGTTGGTTGGAGGCCTGGTTGTCAAAGGAGAGGCAGTGAGGGGCAATGTGCATGGTTAAGTAGTGTAAGCAGGGCGTGTACAACTGGGCCTCGAGGGGTGATAATATAGTGTGGTCGTATTTTTCCTAATTCTTGTCTCAAAATGTAATGTTTTATGCTATATATGAAAGTCTGTCCAAATAGATTTCTGCCACCTACAACAAGGCTATATTCTTTGACCATACATCAAATCCATAAAGGCTACATACAGTAAGTTGTTATGATAATGATGGGGACTCCATAACATAACTAAACCGTGAAATGTGAGTATTTCCCCTTCACACACCCGACAGGATCTCGGCCCCCTCGTGTTAATTCCTTTGAACCAATACCTCTCTCACTTTTTTTGTTGGCCCTCTTTAGTCCATAATGCAACCATCCGCAGGGGTACTTCCATTCATTGGATTATGAATGATTGTTATTCCTGCATTCATTCATTATAAATCGGTGTCTTTATGATGAAAATGTCAATTTTCACTTTGTTACTTCGGTAAGCTTTTTCAGTTTAGCGCACCGCTGCGATCCCCCTTTCCCCTTGAGCGGCTGGAGTACCTCGTTGCATGCTGGTACTTGCAGTCCGTACTCCTCCCACCACAGGATTTGTATAGTTTGCGCGTGGGTAGCCAAACACTACAAATCCCAGACTATCAGTCCACCTTCTGCCCCTTCTCTCCCACCAGACCGT
This sequence comes from Salvelinus alpinus, assembly GCF_045679555.1. Classification (NCBI taxonomy): domain Eukaryota; kingdom Metazoa; phylum Chordata; class Actinopteri; order Salmoniformes; family Salmonidae; genus Salvelinus; species Salvelinus alpinus. Next base: position 58,512,705 of record NC_092092.1, read on the forward strand.
AGACCGAGATACGGTACGGACTGTCTTGACAAAACCCCCCGGACTTTCAGAACCGAAAACCGTCGAGATTAGTGAACAGCAACCGACAAGAACGAAAGACTTGATTCTCGCTGGAGCCGTGATATATACTGTTCATTTACACCCTGGACGAACGGGTTTGTAATTGTTTGTGCCATTTGACATCGTTATCTTGCTTGCTAAGTACCCTTCGAATTATTCAGTATCAGGGACGAGACGATTCGGTTCGGGTCGGTCTCATGCATGTCTTTGAACACAGAAGCAGTTCGGTAAGGGCCGATGAAAGACAGTCAAATCAACATTTTGTGTCGCACGGCCGGAGATAAATACAGTAGCCTGTCTAAACATGCATAGCACTGTGTAATGCAGACCAATACTGGCTTCGCGGAGACTTTGCTGCGCAGCGATCTGACATTTTTTCGTGGTATTTTGAACCTGAGTTACATTTTGTTTTCCTTATTGTGTATGGTGCACGTTACAGTAGCAATCTACAAGTTCTGTGTAGATTGTTGCCCTACCCTCTGTTAGTTCTGAAATACTTTTCGTCAGAAAATGAGCAAAGGAAACAGTCAGCTAAAGTGCGATGTATCCCTCATACAATCAATTTCAGTCTATTCAATACAGTCCAACATTATATCTTTACCTCGTTTCTTCAATGATGTTATTTATCAGTAAAATACGTCATGGACACTGTACCTCGTGGTCTTTGGATTGATTAAATAATATGGTCATTGGAGTTTGGAATGTTTGTTCCGTGATATTTGGCTATCGATTGATTTTGGCAAGATTATGTGACGGTAGTTGTCCACATTGTGCAAGTAGGGTATCGTGCAAGTGCGGATGAACGATGTAAGTATTTGATAAGGCAAAATAAATTCTCGAGTCAGTGGTTTCGTTCTAGATATTGGAAATGCATGCTTTGTAGCCTATTATGCTGGTTGCTATCGCATCATTCTCCCTTCAAAAATCAAGGACACATTTGGTTCCATTTTGATCATGTGTCGTCTGTTTTGACTGATCACCTGAGAGGCAATAGTGTCGTCCTTTCCTTTTATGATACGACTGCTTTCCAGCTCTTTGGGCGAGTGGGATGCCCCGAGTTTTAGCGTGGATATGTTGTTTTTATAGAGATTGAACCAATTTTTCGATTAGTTGAACTAGTGGAATAAAACGACCCCGCTCGTCGACTGTATTTTCTGCATCATCAAAAGCATATATATTTGACACACGGATGGGTCTCTTTTGTGCATGAGGGCTGTGCAGTCCATTGACCGGGAGCAGGTACCTAGTCTGGAGTCCGAGGGAGATTATTTGATTTATCTTTTAGACGTAGCCGATTGACTCTGGGATAGCCACCTCATTATAGTTGGGACAGATGTAACTTTGTTTTGCCAGCATGGTGTGCAGACTGACAAAATATATGTTTATCAAATACATCCATAGCATTCCAGTTGGATACTCACCAGATGAGACGATTTAACTGTAGCACAAAGACAAACTAGCAGTATTAGCAAGTAGCAACATGATGTTATGCGATAATGAATACAGAAGCCTCTCATATTCAGTTATATACTTGCAGCTATATCCAGCCCACGTTTGCCGACTTCAGCGGAGAGACATAGCCTACCTGGGCTGTCACTCACGTTTTACGTTACGGGTATGTTTCGGCAACTACAGTGATCTTAACACCTCGATGCATTGCTCTCATATTTGCTGGTGGATAGTTATAAACGGACCCATTTGTAGTCGTCTCATTTATTGTCTGGTGGGGTGGCTCACCTTTCCTCGCAGGGTGTGTTGACTGAAAGCATTTGAAGTGTTGCTTTCTGTCATATATATTCATTAAGGTGCCATTATTTAGGAATACTACAAGATTCATATGATTGTGGGTGCATTTGATACTTACATCCAGGGTTTGAGTTTTAGGGCGGTCCAGAAGGAGGGGTTGGGGGAGGCATTAATGTTCATTGATGTCGGAACAAACAGACATCAATGGAGCACACAGATGATCATATTATCACATTCACATGAATTGTTAGAATATTACTTATGATTCTGTATCAATATCAGTTATGTAGTGGTAAAATTGTTTGGTGTAATTTGCATAATTGCACACATAGAGGCAGGCGAGGCAGGCGAAATTAAAAGTCAAGTCAGATCAATAATATAAGCATTATGAGCTTTGATCAACGCTGGGAGAAATATTTACATGTTGACCCATAATAGATTTTCTTTATTGGGTACAAAATATACACTGAGTATGCAAAACATTAAAAACACCTTTGTAATATTTAGTTGCACCCTCTCTTTTGCCCTCAGAACAGCCTCAATTCATCAGGGCATGTACTCTACAAGTTGTCAAGCATTCCACAGGGATGGTTGTCCATGTTGACTCCAATGCTTCCCACAGTTGGGTCAAGTTGGCTGGATGTCCTTTGGGTGGTGGACCATTCTTGATACACACAGGAAACTGTTGAGCATGAAAAATCCAGCAGCGTTGCAGTTCTTGACACATTCAAACTGGTGCGTCTGGCACCTGCTACCATACCCCAATCAAAGGCACTTCAATCTTTTGTCTTGCCATTCACCCTCTTAATGGCACACATACACAGTCCATGTCTCAATGCTTGAAAATCATTCTTTAGCCTGTCTCCTGCCCATTGTCTACACTGATTTGAAGTGGATTTAACTAGTGACCTCAATAAGGGATCCTAGTTTCACCTGGTCAGCCTATGTCATGGAAAGAGCAAGTGTTCTTAATGTTTTGTACACTCAGTGTATGTAAACTGAACAAAAATATGAACACAACATGTAAAGTGTTGGTCCCATGTTTCATGAGCTGAAATTAAAGATCCCTGACATTTTCCAAAATGTGCAAAAATAATATTTTGTAGTATTGTCACACAACACAATGCCACAGACGTCTCAAGTTTTGAGCGAGCGTGCTATTGGCATGCTGACTGCAGGAGTGTCCACCAGAGCTGTTGCCGGAGAATTTAATGTTAATTTCTCTACCATAAGCCACCTCCAACGTAATTTTAGAGAATTTGGCAGTACGTCCAACCGGCCTCACAACTGTAGACTACATGTATGGCTTGTGTGGGTGAGCAGTTTGCTGATGTTAACGTTGTGAATAGAGTGCCCCATGGTGGGGTTATGGTATGGGCACAACACAATTGCATTTTATATTTTTAAATTTTTATCCCATTTTCTCCCCAATTTTCGTGGTATCCAATCGCTAGTAATTACTATCTTGTCTCATCGCTACAACTCCCGTACGGGCTCGGGAGAGACGAAGGTCGAAAGCCATGCGTCCTCCGAAGCACAACCCAACCAAGCCGCACTGCTTCTTAACACAGCGCGCCTCCAACCCGGAAGCCAGCCGCACCAATGTGTCGGAGGAAACACCGTGTACCTGGCCCCCTTGGTTAGCGCGCACTGCGCCCGGCCCGCCACAGGAGTCGCTGGAGCGCGATGAGACAAGGATATCCCTACCGGCCAAACCCTCTCTAACCCGGACGACGCTATGCCAATTGTGCGTCGCCCCACGGACCTCCCGGTCGCGGACGGCTGCGACAGAGCTTGGGCGCGAACCCAGAGACTGCGATGCAGTGCCCTAGACCACTGCGCCACCCGGGAGGCCCACAATTGCATTTTATTGATGACAATTTTAATGCACAGAGATACCGTGACGAGATCCTGAGGCCATTGTCGTGCCATTCATCCGCTGCCATCAACTCATGTTTCAGCATAATAATGCACAGCCCCATGTTGCAAGGATCAGTACACAATTCCTGGAAGCTGAAAATGTCTCAGTCCTTACATGACCTGCATACTCACCAGGCATGTCACCTATATACCATGTTTGGGATGCTCTGGATATCCAGCAACTTCGCACAGCCATTGAAGAGGAGTGGGACAACATTCCACAGGCCACAATCAACAGCCTGATCAACTCTATGTAAAGGAGATGTGTCGCGCTGCATGAGACAAATGGTGGTTACACCAGATATTGACTGGTTTTCTGATCCATGGTATCTGGTATCTGTGACCAACAGATGCATATCTGTATTCCCAGTCTCGTGAAATCCATAGATTATGGCCTATTTCATTTTTTTAATTGACTGATTTCCTTATATGAACTGTAACTCAGTAAAATCATTGAAATTACTCCATGTTGAGTAAATATTTCTGTTCAGTATACAAAGTATTGACTCGGGTGGAAATACTTATAGTACCAGTCAAAAGTTTGGACACACCAACTCATTCAAGGGTTTTTCTTTATTTGTACTATTTTCTACATTGTAGAATAATAGTGAAGACATCAAAACTATGAAATAACAGATATGGAATCATGTAGTAACCAAAAACGTGTTAAAACAAATCAAAATATATTTGAGATTTGAGATTCTTCAAAGTAACCACCCTTTGCCTTGATGACAGCTTTGCACACTCTTGGCATTCTCTCAACCAGCTTCATGATGTAGTCACCTGGAATGCATTTCAATTAACAGGTGTGCCTTCTTAAAAGTTCATTTGTGGAATTAGTTGTGTTGTGACAAGGTAGGGGTGGTATACAGAAGATAGCCCTATTTGGTAAAATACCAAGTCCATATTATGGCAAGAACAGCTCAAATAAGCAAAGAGAAATGACAGTCCATCATTACTTTAAGACTTGAAGGTCAGTCAATCTGGAAAACTTCAAGAGCTTTGAAAGTTTCTTCAAGTGCAGTTGCAAAAACCATCAAGCGCAATGATGAAACTGACACTCATGAGGTCCACACTAAAAGGGAGATCCAGAGTTACCTCTCCTGCAAAGGATAAGTTAGAGTTACCAGCCTCTGAAATTGCAGCCCAAATAAATGCTTCACATAGTTCAAGTAACATACACATCTGAACATCAACTGTTAAGAGGAGACTGCATGAATCATGCCTTCATGGTCGATTTGCTGCAAAGAAACCACTACTAAAGGACACCAATAAGAAGAAGAGACTTGCTTGGGCCAAGAAACACGAGCAATGGACATTAGACCGGTGGAAATCTGTCCTTTGGTCTGATGAGTCCAAATTTGAGATTTTTGGTTCCAACTGCCGTGTCTTTCTGAGACGCAGAGTAGGTGAACGGATTATCTCTGCTTGTGTGGTTCCCACCGTGAAGCATGGAGGAAGAGGTCTGATGGTGTGGGGATGCTTTGCTGGTGACACTCAGTGATTTATTTAGAATTCAAGGCACACTCAACCAGCATGGCTACCACAGCATTCTGCAACGTAACCCCATCCCATCTGGTTTGCGCTTAGTGGGGCTATCATTTGTTTTTCAACAGGACAATGACCCAACACCCCTTCAGGCTGTGTAAGGGCTTTTTGACCAAGAAAGAGAGTGATGGAGTGCTGCATCAGATGACCTGGCCTCCACAATCACCAGACCTCAACCCAATTGAGATGGTTTGGTATGAGTTGGACTGCAGAGTGAAGGAAAAACAGCCAACAAGTGCTCAGTCCTTCAAGACTGTTGGAAAAGCATTCCAGGTGAAGTTGGTTGAGAGAATGCCAAGAGTGTGCAAAGCTGTCATCAAAGCAAAGGGTGGCTACTTTGAAGAATCTAAAATCTAAAATGTATTTTGATTTGTTTAACACTTTTTTGGTTACTACATGATTCCATATGTGTTATTTCATAGTTTTGATGTCTTCAGTATTATTCTACAATGTAGAAAATAGTACAAATAAAGAAAAACCCTTGAATGAGTTGGTTTGTCCAAACCTTTGACTGGTACTGTATATATTTTTTTTTTCGGGGGGGGGGGGGGTCCTCACATATGTCTACGGCCCTTGTTACAGTCTCCTGGCCTATCTGATGAGATGTCATTGCTAACTGCTCTCTTTACTTTGGAATGTGGGCATCATGGCAGGGAAACATAAGCTAGACTTGAATTTTGAGTCTTCTTTACTCTCCCGTGCTTTGAGATGTATCAACTATAGGATTCATTCTTGATAATAGAGTATCTGTAGTTAAGAATTTGAATTACATTATATGACGTTATTCCTCAGGTTCTCTTCCCCTTGACTCTTGGATTGATTTCTTAAATGAGCTGGAAATGGTTTGAGGGTTGAGGCCGCTTGAATGAGTTTGGTATAGGGATTTCAGAATGGTACCGCTACCTGCTTCCCATGTTTCTTCTTCTCTCTGTGGTCTCAGACAGTCCACTGTGCTGCAGCATGCATGACTTGGTCCGCACTGACCGAGTCCATCCGTTCAACACTAAGGAGAACTGTGAGAGATGTCATAAAATATGGTTTCCATCTTTAAAGCAATATGTGCCAATTTTCCTTGGCTAAGAGTAGGGTTGTGACAATACCAGTATTGCAATATTCTTTCCATGGAATTTAAAAAAAATAAAACCACTGTATGTAAAATATTGTGTGCTGTAGCTTGGAAAATAAATACATGTCACTCTGGATGACAACATAATGATGTTTGTTTCCAACATTAGGGCTGTTCTCCTAAAGAAGTAAAATCTGCTTCGTTGTTTCCTTGCCTCGATACTAACGAGTTTTATGATACTGGTATCATCCCGGCCCGAGTTAAGAGGGCAGAACATCAACGCCAATGTTCTTATGTTCATGCAAATAGGCATACTCATAGCTGAACTACTAAATATAAATATAGAGTAAGTGAAAGTTATTGGCAAATATGCCTTGTACCAATATTGCATTTTTCTTTATAAGAATAACATACCGTAAAGTAATATATAACGTATATTTTTATCCAAGCCTTCCTGGAGTGTGTCACTGAGGACAGTGACATCTCTCGTCATCAAGCTTCTCTTTGGGCTGAGATACACCAATAGCGTTTGCTGGCTGAGAGTACTTAGCACCTCTGAATGTAATTTGCGAATTGAGTGTGTTCAGTGTCGGCAGTCAGACGTCTACAGCGGGTGGTCCCTAAATGCGCTGAATGATCGGCAGACGAACGCTACAGCCACATTCGGTGTGATGCGTGTGCAAGCCTTTACACATAGAAAACAATCAAGCACTTTCTCAACAAATCCCCCGAAAATCGTTAAACAATTATGTCTAGCCTAAATGTGCCAACTTAACATAAATGTGTACTACTTTTATGAATATTTGGTAGTGTTAGCAGTAGGCTGGCTAAACGGTTTCGCAACACTACAAGGTTACTAATCTTTTTCTAACCTCTTCTATGACCAGACTCATGAGCTAAAAATAATCAGCCATTGGTTGTATTGAGCCAATGTTACCATGATGAAAATTAATGCAATATCTGAACAATTGTCTCTTTTCCAGAATGTTTGACATTGTTTTTTATAATCTAATGCAGTTACAGCTTTGTTGTATGTTAATGAAAATATGCTCATTCAACAGCATAGCATCCTATACAGAGGAAGACCTTGCTGCAGACCTGAGGTCAACTACACCTAAGAAATGTTGTGTTAAGAAAACGCATATGCAGGTAATTGTTGTGCCTGATCACTGACTGAGTGAACTGTAAGCTTCACAGATTATGCTATGGTGCTTTACCTGAGAGATATTTGCATGAGCAGTGAACATGGGCTTTATGTACCTTTCTTGTTATCTAGGTGGATCCCACTCCAATGAATGTAGGGGATGGAAGCACGGTGAGCCGAGAGATCGGTGCTCCCATTAAAGTGTCTGCGAGCATGGTGGGGAATCCCCTTCAGACGCTGCCCCCTGAGCTCAGAGGAGATGTGCTCCTCAGTCAGCCAAATAAGACCACTGCAGCAACAGACTGTAAAACGCAGATCAACGTCTGTTCAGACCCTAGCAACTTCAACCATTGCCCAGTTGTCCATCCCCCGCAAGAACACAACAATGCTCCAACGTCAGGCCCTCCCCTCATTAGCTCTGACAAGAGAGCCGACAAGAAGAGATCAGAGGTCCCTAAACCCAAGGCTGATGGTGCTGGGGTCGTTCCCACACATCAGTGGCCGTGTGGTACAAAGAACAGCCCTGAGGACCCAGTTAACCCAAGTCACAGCAGTGTGATGTCCAATAAGAAACCACATACTCAGACCCAGCCAGTGATTGGTCTTCCAGCTGGTTTTCAGTGCTCAACACTATTTAAACCAGGCCAGCCTGTTGCTTTTCTTCCCTCCACTAACTTTTCATCCCCACTCTGCAAAATCACTCTTCCACCCGCGTTGGGTCAGATCGCAGCATTGCGAGAAGCCACAGGCAGCCAGTTTCAGAAGGGGAGTCAACCACAAAGCGCAGCTGCTGGCGTGGCACCACTGCTGCGGACCTATCCATATCACTTCTCAGTGGGTCGAAGTCCAGCGCTTGAAAAGAAAACACCCACCGCAACACACAAACTCAAATGTAAGTCGACGTCCAGTAGCAAGAGCTCCAAAGCTGGAGGGGAGCAGAAATCTTCCATCGCCTCAGTGGTGGCCTCTCCCACTATCACTCTCCCAGCATTAGGCTCTGCCCCACCACCCCTCTTCACATTGTCTCCCACCGCTGCCATCTGCTGTGGCCCTTCACTGGCCAGCATCACCACTCAGGGCAGGCTGCTGAACCATGTGGAGAAAGGCCCTCCGCACCGCAGTGCAGACAAGATATCTGTAGGCTTTCTAAAACTGAAGGCTTCGTCTGCTGCTAAGGACCATGCGGTCACTTGCCCGACTGAAGCAAGGGACGTGCCCCTCGACCTGTCCGCCAAGTCGAAGAGGCCAAAAGCGGTCAAAGACCCTCCAAACACAGTTGCCACCACAGAGCATCTCCATAACGAGGCATGTCAGAAAGTTGCCCTCCATCCAAAGAGGCCATACCCAATCCTACCCGACACCCACAGAAATGGGGCTTATCAAAAGCAGAGCATCAGGCCCCTAAATCACCAGGGTTTGGAATCCAAATCATCCTGGGTCAAAGGTTGCTCTCAAGGCCCTATTAATAACCTCCCAGGAACCTATGTAGGTGTGGCCAGCCCCATACTTGCTTCCACCCTACGTAGCAAAGATGGGAAGGGGTCCTTTGAGGACGAGTTCCAGACTTTCGCTAGACAGGAGACTATCTCTATCATTGACCAAGGGGAACACCTGGCCACAAGGGGAAAGAAGGCATTGTTCATGACGAAGAGCAACCAGCACGTTCATGTTATCAAGCACCCTAACAGTACCAGCCCAGCTGTAACACAAAGCTGTCCCTTTAAGGGGGCTTTCTCCACAGCTCTGCCCGGCTCTACCAACTCACACTCTTATCAGAAATCTGCAAGTGTCAAAGCAGCAATCCCATACTCCCTCACTGTCGTCAAGCCATTATGGCAGCAACCACCACTTCTTCCTTACCAAGGTGCTTCTGTTCAAAGAAAGATCAGTCAAGGGACTCCCAAAGTCAAGGGGGCCACAGGTTCAGAAGGTCCCAAATTTCAGAGTGCCCATCAAAGCCTGTCCAGAATGTCCCCACTGTCCAACCTTGAGTCCATAGTGAAGCAAAAAGCTCTAGAGACCACTGCATTGACCGGCGAGGGATACTGCCATCTATCGCCTATGGCATCCAGAAAGGCTGTGGTGAGCTCCCACACAATGGGCCAGGACACATTGTTCCGTCAGACTGCTGCCTTTGGATGTCCACCAATCAGATCTGTGGAGAACAAAGAGACACTTTCCTCTAAAGGGTATTCCACACAAGTTATGAACAAACTTGAGAAAACGGGTGTCTCTGAGTGCAGAGAAAAGAGCTCTGAGAAACATGTTAAACTGGGGGAGCAGGCAGGTGGAAAAGAGATACAGGCCTTTGGAAGTAGTGGTTCAGCTAACAGAAACAGGATGGCCAGCAAATTAGCCCAGGAGTTGGAGGGAGGAACAGTGAAGGAGGAGAGTAAGGCTACTGCTGGTCTCGATCCCCGTGCTAAATTGGAGGGGATTGCCCTATCCATCCTCACTGGCCAGTGTGCAGGGTTAGCCGAGGTGGAGAAGAAGACCAATGGAACTAGAGGAGAGGAGGAGTCTCCCACCAAACCAAAAGCTGCCTTCACCAAACAGAAGAAGCCCCCTAGTCCAAGGAAGCCGGCAAAGGAGAAGTCATCACTGGACCCTTCAAAGATGGCCGTGGTGCCAGTGAAGAAAAGGTCATCACTGGACCCTTCAAAGATGGCTGTGGTGCCAGTGAAGAAAAAGCCAGGCCAGGAGACCACTCCAGTTAAGAAAGAACCACGTCCCAAAAAGGTAAGTTGTTATTCTGCTTTTGTAATATTTACAATTCCATCAAGGTGTGTTGTTTTGATTATGTGTTGTACAATGACATTATTCTCTTTTGTTGGTATTACATTCACACACTTGTCTGCATTTATAATGAAGCAGAATTGAAAAAAATATGTGAAATATCAACCACCCATCAACTTACCTGTCTGTATTATGATTCAAGTATACTGATTGAAATACAAAGGCAATTCAGTGCTTATACAATCCGTATGCTCTCCGTTACCATCAAAGCTTTACGATCAATTGCCTGAATGGCCCATTTAGTGCTCTCACTCTGTCCCTTGTGTGTTGCCACAGAAGAAGCCATGTGCACCTGTACTGGAGCACAGTCTGTCGCTGGCTGTACCATCCCCACACAGGGAGGAGGGAGAGAACACTAGCAGGGAGAAGAGCAGCCCCACTGATAACAAGCAGACTGCTCACAACAAACCAGGTATTTCTGTCTCTTCTGATAGATTAGAACTTCACATACTACATCAGCCAAAGATCTAATCACAAATTCTTTATTATGATTCCTCTGTCCACGTTGTTTTGCAGTAGGTTTTGAAGTAGGTTTCACAGGTAATGGGAGTAGTCCTCTCCCCAGTCCCCAGTGCTCTGAGATCCCAGTCTCCTTCAGCAGTCCTGGAAGACCCAATAAGGAGCCAGCGTGCTCAGAGAGCTCCACCCCCAGGCTGAGGAGGGGCCGACGGAGGGGTGATGAGGCTTGGCTGGACGACTGGGGCTTCAGTCCTCCACCTTCCCAAAATCTCCCCCACTCCCCTACAGCCCCTCCTCTCCAGCCTGCCCGCCGGCCCAGGGGCAGACCGCGCACCAACCCCCTGCCTGAGAAGGCTGCCCAGGGCAAGGCCAGACCCGCCCCCAGCACTGAGGGAGACGCCCTCAAACACAAGAAACGGTCCCGCTGCCGGAACAGGAAATACCAGAATGGGGAGTACATCACTGGGAAGGACAGGGATGGAGACGGAGAGGGGGAGGAGAGATCTGTCACCACCAGGCAGGGCACTCAATCTGAATCAGGTACTGTTCACCTGGAAATGGAACAAATAGAAGCAGCTGCAGGTTTGTCTGGATGTGGTTTTAATATCACAGTGGGCCTTACACAAGGCAAAGTTGGTACGAGTTGAATGACTGAATAGAACTGTATACAGTGTAACTGGTTTCGTATGCAGTAGCTTCCCGCTATTTGCAGCTTATTATGTTAAAACATCCATATATCCTTAAAGTGCTGTTAACCCACCGTTTATTTTGCATGGCACACTTCATGAGAGATGGAAGGCATGTTTAATGTGATGGGGCTTTGGTTCTGGTCTCATTGTTTTCTTGTCTTGTAGCTTCATATTAGTCTGTCGGTACACAACATGTTTAAATAACATCCATTACACTGCTTAGAACCATTGAGTAAATATTTGCTGTGTTTCTGTAGATTTGACGGCTGCCATGTACCCACGCCTCAGTGCCTCTCTGACCTGCCGTGGCGCCAGCCCAGAGCCTGATCCCAGGAGGCCCTCGTTCACCCGCTCAGGGTCGGTGCGGCGCCCGGAGAGAGAGGCCTCCCCAGAGCCCAGCGACAAACCCTCTGGGAAGAGGAAGTTCAAGAGCAAGCACTTGAGTGACACAGATGAGCCCAAGAAGGTAGGAAGTTCGGCGGCATCCATCGCAGAGGCCATAGGTCTGAACTTTGTGTTTCCTGCCAAACAGATCCTTGTTGTGAGATATAGTGTGTTGTTATGAGCCTAAAGGCTTAGCTCATGGTTCCCCCTTGTGGCGCAAATCGTTACTACAACATATTAAATTTTTTGGTGCTCTGGCAGCTGATTTCCTCCAGCGCAGAGTGTGAGGCCGTTCGTCCTTGCTGTGACTCTCCGTCACACATTACTTTCTCATTACCCTGCAAAATATATTTTTTTTTAACCAGCTCAAGACCAAACGTTGCAGCTTGGGAAAGCGCCCTGCCTCTGTGGCAACGGATGATGACAGCCCCGACGCTAAGAAACCAGCAGGCCTCCAGGCTACCCCTAAGTGCTCGTCCTCCCCTCCACCCAGCAAGAAGGGGACCTCAGGAAGGGGAGGGGTACTAGAGTCTCCCCCTAGCAGACCTGTTCCTCCAGAGGTTCGCCGGCTCATTGTCAACAAGAACGCCGGGGAGACTCTGCTACAAAGAGCCGCCCGATTGGGCTACCAGGTACTGCTCTGCTGCTCCACCCAATCACCTGCCTGCATTCATGCTCAGCGCTTTTCCCCCTACCATTACTCCGGTGTGGTGGGCCCCATACCCCATACCAGACCTAACCCAATGATGTTTCACTTTATCACACATTACATTTGAATAATTTAGCAGGCGCTCTTATCTAGAGCGACTTACAGTTAGTTAGTGTAATCATCGTAAGATAGCTAGTTATACTATATATCATGGTCATCATAGTAAAGACATTTTCAATTAAATAGTTATCAGCAAAATCAGTATGTTGTACACTACATGGCCAAAAGAATGTGGACACCCCATCAAATTAGTAGATTTGGCTATTTCAGCCACACCCGTTGCTGACAGGTGTATAAAATCGAGCACACCGCCATGCAATCTCCATAGCCAAACAATGGCAGTAGAATGGCCCGAACTGAAGAGCTTAGCAACTTTCAACGTGGCACCGTCATAGGATGCCACCTTTCCAACAAGTCAGTTGGTCAAATTTCTGTCCTGCTAGAACTGCCAGAGTCAACTGTAAGTGCTGTTATTGTGAATTGGAAACGTCTAGGAGCAGCAACAGCTCAGCCGCTAAGTGGTAGGCCACACAAGCTCACAGAACGGGACGGCAGAGTGATGTAGTGCGTAAAAAAAAGTCTGTCCTCGGTTGCAACACTCACAACCGAGTTCCAAACTGCCTCTTGATGCAACGTCAGCACCAGAACTGTTTGTTGGGAGCTTCATGAAATGGGTTTCCATAGCCAAAGAGCCCCACACAAGCCTAAGATCACCATGCGCAATGCCAAGCGTTGGCTGGAATCACGCTTCACCATCTGGCAGTCCGACGGACGAATCTGGGTTTGGCGGATGCCAGTATAACGCTACCTGCCCGAATGCATAGTGCCAACTGTAAAGTTTGGTGCAGGAACAATGGTATGGGGCTGTTTTTCATGGTTCGGGCTAGGCCCTTTAGTTACAGTATAGGGAAATATTAACACTACAGCATACAATGACATTCTAGACGATTCTGTGCTTCCAACTTTGTGGCAACAATTTTGGGAAGGCTTTTTCCTGTTTCAGCATGACAATGCCCCCGTGCACAAAGCGAGGTCCATACAGAAATCGTTTGTCAAGATTGGTGTGGAAGAACTTGACTGGTCTGCACAGAGCCCTAACCTCAGCCCCATCGAACACCTTTGGGATGAATTGTAACGCTGACTGCAAGCCAGGCCTAATCACCCAACATCAGTACCCAACCTCACTGATGATCTTGTGGCTGAATGGAAGCAAGTACCTGCAGCAATGTTCCAACATCTAGTGGAAAGCCTTCCCAGAAGAGTGGAGGCTATAGCTGCAAAGTGGGGACCAACTCCATATTAACGCCCATGATTTTGGAATAAGATGTTCGACCAGCAAGTGCCCACATACCTTTGGCCATGTAGTGTACGTGAACATAAATAGACTTCATTTATTTATTTTTGCCACAGCAAATACAGTGTCTTATAAGTCCAAGTGTGCTGGGCATCCTGAAGATACAGGACAATATAATAATAAAATCAATCAACAACAAAAAATTGATCAGTCAGTGCTAGCAGGAAAAGACAAGTGTTATTTATATATATACACTGCTCAAAAAAATAAAGGGAACACTTAAACAACACAATGTAACTCCAAGTCAATCACACTTCTGTGAAATTAAACTGTCCACTTAGGAAGCAACACTGATTGACAATAAATTTCACATGCTGTTGTGCAAATGGAATAGACAAAAGGTGGAAATTATAGGCAATTAGCAAGACACCCCCAAAAAAGGAGTGATTCTGCAGGTGGTGACCACAGACAACTTCTCAGTTCCTATGCTTCCTGGCTGATGTTTTGGTCACTTTTGAATGCTGGTGGTGCTCTCACTCTAGTGGTAGCATGAGACGGAGTCTACAACCCACACAAGTGCCTCAGGTAGTGCAGCTCATCCAGGATGGCACATCAATGCGAGCTGTGGCAAAAAGGTTTGCTGTGTCTGTCAGCGTAGTGTCCAGAGCATGGAGGCGCTACCAGGAGACAGGCCAGTACATCAGGAGACGTGGAGGAGGCCGTAGGAGGGCAACAACCCAGCAGCAGGACCGCTACCTCCGCCTTTGTGCAAGGAGGTGCACTGCCAGAGCCCTGCAAAATGACCTCCAGCAGGCCACAAATGTGCATGTGTCTGCTCAAACGGTCAGAAACAGACTCCATGAGGGTGGTATGAGGGCCCGACGTCCACAGCTGGGGGTTGTGCTTACAGCCCAGCACCGTGCAGGACGTTTGGCATTTGCCAGAGAACACCAAGATTGGCAAATTCGCCACTGGCGCCCTGTGCTCTTCACAGATGAAAGCAGGTTCACACTGAGCACATGAGCACATGTGACAGACGTGACAGAGTCTGGAGACGCCGTGGAGAATGTTCTGCTGCCTGCAACATCCTCCAGCATGACCGGTTTGGCGGTGGGTCAGTCATGGTGTGGGGTGGTATTTCTTTGTGGGGCCGCACAGCCCTCCATGTGCTCGCCAGAGGTAGCCTGACTACCATTAGGTAGCGAGATGAGATCCTCATACCCCTTGTGAGACCATATGCTGACACATGCACATTTGTGGCCTGCTGGAGGTCATTTTGCAGGGCTCTGGCAGTGCACCTCCTTGCACAAAGGCGGAGGTAGCGGTCCTGCTGCTGGGTTGTTGCCCTCCTACGGCCTCCTCCACGTCTCCTGATGTACTGGCCTGTCTCCTGGTAGCGTCTCCATGCTCTGGACACTACGCTGACAGACACAGCAAACCTTTTTGCCACAGCTCGCATTGATGTGCCATCCTGGATGAACTGCACTACCTGAGCCACTTGTGTGGGTTGTAGACTCCGTCTCATGCTACCACTAGAGTGAAAGCACCGCCAGCATTCAAAAGTGACCAAAACATCAGCCAGGAAGCATAGGAACTGAGAAGTGGTCTGTGGTCACCACCTGCAGAATCACTCCTTTTTTGGGGGTGTCTTGCTAATTGCCTATAATTTCCACCTTTTGTCTATTCCATTTGCACAACAGCATGTGAAATTTATTGTCAATCAGTGTTGCTTCCTAAGTGGACAGTTTAATTTCATAGAAGTGTGATTGACTTGGAGTTACATTGTGTTGTTTAAGTGTTCCCTTTATTTTTTTGAGCAGTGTATATATATATTATATATATTTATTGTGATGTTAAACCCCTGCTGTCCCTCCTGCAGGACGTGGTGCTCTACTGTCTGGAAAAAGATGTGCGGGAGGTCAATCGGCGTGACAACGCAGGTTACACGGCTCTCCACGAGGCGTGCTCTCGAGGCTGGAGCCACATCGTCCAGGTGCTGCTGAAACACGGGGCCGACGTCAACTGCAGCGCCCAGGACGGAACACGGTGGGCGTCTAATGACTTCTGAACACTTAATAAGGGCTCGGACTTGGAGAGCATATTGTATGCCATACACTCCTGAGCTGAAGGGTTATGCCTGCAATAAAGGACTTTCATTCTGGACATTCACGCTTGGCTTATATGAGATCCGTTGTAATGCAGTTGATATGTATGTTGATGAAATGAGGAAAGTAACACGTGTTATTGTATATTTTCAGGCCCATCCATGACGCAGTAGCCAGTGATAACCTACCTGAGCTGTGGATGCTGCTGAACCACGGGGCTGACCCCACCCTGGCTACCTACTCCGGACAGACGGCGGTCAAACTGGCCCAGAGCCCTAGCATGAAGACCTTCCTCAAAGGTACTCTAACCTGTCATCTTCACTTGTGACACACATCAGTCTGTCCTTTTCTGAACATCACAGAGGTGTGCTTGGTGGAGTTTTAATCTGACCCTAGATCTGCTTTGTTTCAGAATACTTCACAGACCTGGAGGGGAGAAGTGACCAGGACCCCAGTCTGCCATGGGACTTCTACAGCAGCTCCGTGTTTGGTAAAAAGCCTTAGTTTGATTGGATTCTTTTCCTCACCATTGACCTCTGCATCCACTGCTATGTATCCACTCTTATCTGTGCTATGACTTGTATATGCCGTGAATATAATGCGTAGTGTGGTTGGTATGAACAGGACAGTCCACTAGGGGGAGCCTTAAGCACATGGTGAAACAAGAGGCTTATAGTCCTTAGAACAAAGGTGAATCAAGTTCTCCTGGCCGTCCTGAGCTCACGTCACTACATTTTCAGAGAATGGCCAGGAGGCATGCTGGGACTTCCTGCTCTCTCAGCGGGAGGAGGAGGAGGACGAGGGGAGGAAGGAGAGAGACTCTGATAGGGACTGTCTCATGTTTGAATTCTCTTCGGAGCCCCTCTTACCCTGTTACCATGTCCAAGTGTCATTAACCCAGGGGTGAGTCAACACCAGAGCAGAAAATCACCTGTCAACACAATCATTCACACACACACACAGTCCCAGCTTTTCCACCCATAATCTAGGGCTTTTTGTTTCTTACTATTTTAAACCCCGAAGCACCTTTTGAAATCCTTCAAACCGCTCTTCAGCTATCAGCTTGTTGGATAGGCTCAGCTAGTTCTTATACCAACCCTGCGTTTGTCCCTGACAGCTTTTGCAATTGGTTCCTGTTGACGGACGTCCTGAAGCGGCTGAAGATGTCTTCCCGGATATTCCGGGCGCGGTACCCGCACTTGGAGGTGGTGAGCCTGGCGCGAACAGAGATGTGTAGGCAGGTGTCTGTCAGCCAGGTGAGCACAGCCTCCGCACAGCCTCAGGAAGAGGGAGAGGGGCCGGTGGAGCTGGTCCGCTGTGTCCCCGAGCTCCAGGGACTGCTGGGTTCCTCCATTCACATCCTACAGGAGGACGAGGGGGAGGAGGAGCCCCCCCTGCTCTCTCACAGCCCCTCACACATCCCAACTGTTCCCTTACACGTCCCCAGTCTCACCCTAACCTCCCACAAGCAGCAGATTAAAATTAACAATGTTGGGAGGCTGCAGCCATTGTAATGGTGGTTGTGGTATGGTAATACCAAACAATGTCTACGCCACAGGAGGCTGGTGGCACCTTAATTGGGGAGGGTGGGCTCGTGATAAAGGCTGGAGTGGAATTCGTGGAATGGTATCAAATGCATCAAACACATGGTTTCCATGTGTTTAATGCCATTCCATTTGCTCCGTTTACCGGCCATTATTATGAGCCGTCCTCCCCTCAGCAGCCTCCACTGGTCTACGCCACTGGGAAGAACACACCTCACTAATGACCTGGGACTTCCACATTGAGGAGAAATGGGGGTCAAGGCAGCACCACCTTGAGGATGGGTGTGGGTGCTCGGTGCTGGAGAGCAGATTTCAGGTTCCAATCTGTAGGTATTTTTCAGGACCCAAGAAATATTCTGTAAAGATCTTTTTTTATGATTCTGTATGTATATGGTACTATATGTATATCTTGCCATCAGAGTGATCACATTTGGTATTAATGTATTCGTGTGGCAAGGGATGGATTATGTTTAGGATTTTATTTTTGTGGTTTTGTTCAGTTTGTTTGTTCCTGAAGGAAAGATAATATTTTTCGGTGGGAGATAATCCAAGGTTTTTATCTCGGTGAACTCTTGCGTGCAGCTAAAAGGCTTACAGCCAGGCCAGCTAACAGTGGCAGGAAGGCCCCAGAGCCAGATGGTTCCTCTGTTAAAATGGGAGACCCAGAGACCCACAGAGAAGAGACCACGGACCCACACACACAGACACACAATCTGCCCAGCTAACAGAACCATAGAACCACAGTGATCCATTTCAACCACACAGCATTCTCAAGTTTCTAAGTAGATGGCCATTCGATTTGTGTTACTTTTCTTTTGTCTTTCATTTTGCAGTGCACATGATTTCACCAAGCATCTACCTGTAGGCTTCTTACCCCCAGATCATGGATTGATTTAGTTGAACTTGAGAATGAATACTTGTTTACAGATCTCAACAGATGGAAAGGTGTCCCTGAAGTTTTCTTCCCTCCTCCTGCTTACCAGATGATGGGAGTGGGAATAGAAGTGCCACATAGCATCTGTGGGGAGACCAGCGTCCTCTGTTCTGACTGCCACCCTTCACTTTGCTGCATAAGAGTGACTCACAGGAGGGATAGGATAGGTATGGTTTTACTGCGCCTTGCTCATCCCTCCTCTGTCCTCCTCATGGGGCTATGGGCGGACTCCAACGTGCTATGTGGCGTGTGTTTTATTTACACTGTTGTTTGTGTTTAATTTAATAGTCATTAATATATTTGACCTCTTGTGTATCTGACAAACAATTTATGAAAAATTGCTTTGTATGGTTGGTGCTTCATTTGAAATGTACAATTCAGGATCCCTTTATCCTTCCTGAGATGTTTTTTTTTCTCCCCTTATTGCAAACAGTATTTTAACAAGCAAAAGTACAGTTTTATTGTACTGGTGCTAAGCTAGAATTTGTGTTGACAATCAATGAAGTTTTTGTTTGAAGTTAAAACCAATAAATTATATTTAATTAAGATGAAGTGACAGAAATGTAAAGAAAAAGTATAGTTTCATTACCTATGATGAAGAAAGTGGAATACATCTAGTCTGGAGAAGAGGACAATGTACTGCTTGTGTGAGTGCTGTTAAAACAGGTTAACCTTCTATTCAATTTTTATTTTATTTTTAAATCAACCAGAATAAAGCATGATTGTGAAGTATTGTTTGTGGGGTATTCATTAGGCTCATCAGAAAGCATATTCTATTTACAGTCGGTTGCTCTGTGCTCTTTAAGATAACGGTTACCGAAACCTTTTACATTGTAAACCGTATTATGTAAGGCTGAAGGCAGACAGATGTTAGCTGATCTTAATACTCAGACTGGTGATAAATCAACCTTTTGAAGAGATCATCAGTGTCAGGTATGTATGTAGTCTATCCAATCTTATCATTAGTTATATAATACCCATGATGACCACTAACGGATAAAACCTTTACAGCCTAAATAGAGATTACCTAATCTGAAATGTCGTGCAGAATTTGCACTGTCAAGGAAATGTCCATCTTCATATGAGATTCAAAGGTACACAGCATGACTCAAACCCGAACATGGTGCGGTGATAAGGACGGGATGTCCACAAGAAGGAACCAGTGACCCAGTCTTGTGCCATAACGTTGTAAAGCCGGAGGGGTGCAAAGTGTATAAGCCTACGTGCGTCAATTCCCTGCCGTCTTGCTCGCGTGGTGTAGCACCACTTATTTAACTGGGATTTGTTTTTCACAATTGAAAATACTTGTATTTTCTGCTGCTGTTAATGATATTTGCTCAATACACATTTCTCCTCAAATTCTGCATAACATTGCTACCCGAGTGGCGCAGTGGTCTAAGGCAGTGCTTGAGGCGTTACTACAGACCCGGAGTCTCATAGGGCAGCGCACAATTGTCCCAGCATCTTCAGGGTTAGGGGAGGGTTTGGCCAGGGGGGCTTTACTTGGCTCATCGTGCTCTAGCACAGAAAAATCTTAATTACATAAGTATTTAGACCCTTTCCTATGAGACTCAAAATTCATCTCAGGTTCATCCTGTTTCCATTGATCATCCTTGAGATGTTTCTTTGTATTATCTTTCACCAGATCTAATGTACTATAGTGTCCTACATTCATTTCACATTTCCACAAACTTGAAAGTGTTTCCTTTCAAATGGTGTCAAGAATATGCATATGCTTGCTTCAGGTCCTGAGCTACAGGCAGTTAGATTTGGGTATGTCATTTTAGGCGAAAATTGAAAAAGGTGTCCGATCCTTATGAGGTTTGGTAGAGTGGCCAGACGGAAGCCACTCCTCAGTAAAAGGGACATGACAGCCCGCTTGGAGTTTGCCAAAAGGCATCTAATAGACTCTCAAACAAGATTATTTTTCTGATGAAACCAAGATTGAACTCTTTGGCCTGAATGCCAAGCATCATGTCTGAAGGAAACCTGGCACTATTCCTATGGTGAAGCATGGTGGGCGTCATGCTGTGGGGATGTTTTTCAGCGGCAGGGACTGGGAGACTAGTCAGGATCTAGGGAAAGATGAACGGAGCAAGTACAGAGAGATCCTTGATGAAAACCTGCTCCAGAGCTCTCAGGACCTCAGACTGGGGTGAAGGTTCACCTTCCAACAGGACAACAACCCTAAACACACAGCCAAGACAACGCAGGAGTGGCTTCGGGACCAGTCGCTGAATGTCCTTGAGGGGCCCAGCCAGAGCCTGGACTTGAACCCAATCGAACATCTCTGGAGAGACCTGAAAATAGGTCTCCCCATCCAACCTGACAGAGCTTGAGAGGATCTGCAGAGAAGAATGGGAGAAACTCCCCAAATACAGGTGTGCCAAGCTTGTAGCGTCATACCCAAGACTTGAGGCTGTAATCGCTTCCAAAGGTGCTTCAACAAAGTACTGAGTAAAGGGTCTAGTAAATTCTAAAAACCTATTTTTCACTTTGTCATTATGGGGTATTGTGTGTAGATTGATGCGGGGGAAAAACGATTTAATCCATTTTAGAATAAGGCTGTAACGTAACAAAATGTGGAAAACGTCAAGGTGTTTGAATAATTTCCGAATGCACTGTACATCCCTGTTAGTGAGCATTTCTCCTTTGCCAAGATAATCCATCCACCTGACAGGTGTGGCATATCAAGAAGCTGATTAAACAGCATGATCATTACACAGGTGCACCTTGTGCTGCGGACAATAAAATGCCACTCTAAAATGTGCATTGTTGTCACACAACACAATGCCACAGATTGGCATGCTGACTGCAGGAATGTCCACCAGAGCTGTTGCCAGAGAATTTAATGTTAATTTCTCTATCATAAACCGCCTCCAACGGTGTTTTAGAGAATTTGGCAGACCACGTGTAACCACGCCAGCCCAGGACCTCCACATCTGGCTTATTCACCTGCCCGATCATCTAAGACGAGTCACCCAGACAGCTGATGAAACAGGAGTATTTCTGTCTCTAATAAAGCCCTTTTGTAGGGAAAGACTCATTTTGATTGGCTGGGCCTGATTCCCAAGTGGGTGGGCCTATGCCCTCCCAGCCCCAACCATGGCTGTGCACTTACCCATTCATGTGAAATCCATAGATTATGGCCTAATGAATTTATTTCAATTGACTGATTCCCTTATATGAACTGTAACTCAGTAAAATTGTTTAAATTATTGCATGTTGCGTTTATATTTTTGTTCAGTGTAGAATGATCGGACTGGAGCTGTCCCATAGGCTGAATTTAACTCTGTCATTAGTGTACAGGGTTCTCCCCAGGATTTTTTAACAAGGTGGTGCTGCTGAATACATCGTGCAAAAAATGGCATTTTATTATAATAAATAAAGTGACGCAGTTGCGCAGCCAGTCCACAAGTTAGCGCAGCGCTCTTACATTATTTGGTTAGAACCCTGGTGTAGCAGAATGGGGGATCCCCGAAATCAAAAGTATAGGATAGCCAATTGAGACAGTGTTTCTATAAATTGAATGTGTGCCTTCACCTGATCTGTCTTACTTTTTTCAGAAAGTAAATAGTTATATATATCATGTTTGCTTGGAAGCTTTCTAGTAACAGGGTATAGCTGCCCGTTAATAGCTTCATGTCATGTCACGTGTTCATCTCACAGTCTCCAAGCGTGCTTTTCCAAAAGCCTGGAGCGGCTGACAGCCTCCTGGATGTCATCCTGTTTAGGTTTCCAAGTATGTAATACAGGAAATATTGACTTACAATTAAGCCACGATAGCATATTTCATGAAGACATGAAATAATCTTTACAAGATATAAATAAATTACAAGACACACCAATCATAATAATATGGAACAGAATTGAAAGCCTAGGCCTACATGTCATGCGTGTACATGTTCAACACACAGATTTAGCAACCAGCGTGGCTGAAACATGACACACGGACATACCAAAAGAGCCAGCCCTTGTGGGCCCCATTGTACATTAAGTACTCTTTGCAACCCCCAAGGTTACTACAGTTCAGCATTTTTAGGCACTCACAGTCTGGCAGAGCTAGAATCAGTCAATTCCTTCTAGAATGTACGTTCCTTACAGATATTAAGAGTTAACCCTAGTCTAGGCTTCTTGGGGTACATGCAATGATATGATGATGTGTGATATGTTGTTTTAGCTGCTCAAAACATATTTGAAGGGGTTTTCTGTACAATCATACTGTAATTATTTACACAAGCCATACTGTGGAAATTATTATAAAAAATATGTCATTTGGATGTCAAAAATCACACCCATTTGAATGTTTTGACAAGGTTGGAAGGCTCGGCTGCTTATAGCCCTGTAAATTGAGCCTCATGACACACATACATGAATTCAGATTTGAGAACCACCCATTCACCGAGCCCCTGGGATCCTGCTGCATTCATTGGCCAGCTGTTTTAAGGCTGTGGATTTTGATTGGTTTAAAACAAGGGCAAGTCTCTCAAAGACCAACTGACTGAGTAACATGGTAAAGAGGAAGAATGGAGAGCGCAGAGGGCACAGTGTTTTTGCATTGTTCCTGTATGCGGACCTTGTTGACACAAAAGGACATGCAGAATAAATAGCTTTTCTACAGAAGATGATGGGATACATGAGTCAAGCTTTAGGGGGAGGCAGACAACAGACTGTTACATCAATGCAATTGTTTAATTTCTACTTATATTCAAACTCAGAATTAAACTGAGATTCCAACTAAGAAAACAGTTGGTAATATCAAAAACTCATCAAAATAACACTTTACATTACATTTGACAGTTTAGTCACTTACCAGACATACTCATCCAGAGCGACTTACAGTTGGAGCATTCATCTTAAAATAGCAAGGTGAGACAACCACACATCACAGTCATAGTAAGTACATTTTTCCTCATTAAAGAAGTTATCAGCAAAGTCATTGCTGGTAGGAAAAGACAGGGCTCTGGTCCCATGTTCTTTTTCCAATTGGTGTGGCGATCACAAATTAGTTATGTATTAACTACATTTAAAACATACACACTCACTCTACTGTTACCTCTGCGAACAATATTATAATGTTAGGAGTCTTTCTCTGCAACTGCGCCCTGTTGTCCATTCCTTCAGAAACATTTGCATGTTTTTCCACACTAGAAGAAAATATTTTTGCCCCAAATGTTCCTCTACCCAAACCATCCTTCCCTTTTGCCTCCTTTTTCAAGGTTCAAGGAGGTTGTCTTTAGTTTTTTCACCAAGCATTGGGTTATGCAACAGTCTTCTTTGAAAGCCACAAAGGGGAAGTCCCATTCACTTGGCTTGTCTCCAGAACTCAGCCTAGATACTCCCTTTTCACCCGTTTCCTATTCAAAACGACTTACCATATCACTCTGCTGAGAACCACTCTATGTTGCCCAGAATCTTAAATATGCCAGAGCAGACACTTTAATTAAGATACTGTACAGTTCTCTTTGGTTTTCAGACATTCATTTTACTCTACCAGTCTGCAATTGAGAACATGAATGTGAAAGTTAAAACCTAGCAAACGAGAACATGAGTGAAAGTTCTATTTGTAGTCAAAATTATTCCTTGACTCATGATTTCTAATGCAATTGCGTATTGCTGTCTTATTCTTATGTATTACATGACGAATTATTCCAATTAAAAATATACTTAAAGAGATTGAACAGGATCTTAAATGGGTAGTTGACCTAAATTTCAAAATTACATATTATTACCTTGTAAGCAGTCTATGGACAACGTATGACAGCAATCCATGCTTAGGTTTAGTTTCACAAACAACTTTATATACTTTCGGATGATTTAGACAGTATGCGCAAGAAATGCTAATATCTGTCCCATAATTTGAATGGGATTTGTGCCACAAATGCTAAAACATTAGCATTTGGAAACAGTGGCAGGGAAATAAAACCAAAGCATGAATTGCTGTCATACCTTGTACATAGATAGACTGCTTACACGGTAAGGAAGCCAAGGTGTAATTTTGTAATTTTGGTGAACTATCTCATTAAGCACTTACACATTTGTTACATAACCATTTTGCAGGATGTAACATATCATATGAAATGGATGACGTTGTACACAATTGTGGACAATTTCAGGGACCTGTTTTAGCTTGTGAGGGCTACTTTCAAAACCCCTGGCAAAAATTATACAAAACCTCTGTAACATCACTTTAATCTTTTGCCATTTCATCTAAGGGTTTGTATGAAGGGGTTGTTTTGAACTTCCAGACAGGTATAGGCCATATGGAAGCATAAAAAGCATCTTGTCCATCACCCTCATTGTTTCAGAAATATTTAATATTATAGAGTATCAACTACATATATAGGATCTTGAATTTGAGACCGTTTGCAACAGCAGAGAAATAATCCTACAGCAACTAGAATTTTTTATTATTATGTGGATTTTAATTAATGGACTTTTTTTGTAAGGGTTGGTACATTTTTAGTTAGGGCAAAGTCTTTAGAAGCCTTTTTAAACCTCAAATACGCTGCAAGTTTGCATTTCCTGTTGTGCAGGGAAATTCTCAGCAACAAAAGAGTAATCAAATTAAGATCCTACATCTGTACTATACAGTTATGCTGAGCAATGCACAGGTGACACTGTTGCTCATCATTGCAGGTATTAATACTCTGACCTCCAATGCTAGCTAGTTAATCTGCGGCAACAGTATCTTTGACTTAACGGACACATACTCTAAGCTCCGGAGGGCTAAATATATCAGGAGACTCAGGAGGGAGAGTAACGGCATGTCACATATATTTCCACATCAGATTTCATACTGTAATTGACCGGCCTTGGACAGACTATTGCATTCAGATAGCCTACTGTGCACGTGGCAATTGACTGTCTATAGTCTAGACATTTTTACAACACACCACCAGCAGGTCATGGATCACAGATACACTGTTGAACTTTAGAACTGTATTTCATTCACGTATTGATGGAGCAAATTGCCCACATTTGTTTAAAATCTCACCTGCTACTTATAGCATTATATTCTCTAATAGCTAACCTATTCATGGTGGTTTAAATCTTTTAAATGACTTGATTGTGTTTCCTAGAATATAAGGACTAGAATACAACTCTTCCCTTGATGACCTATTTGGATTATCTTACAAGGGGAAAAGTGAGGGTGCAGTGAGAATTCAGGTCTTGTTGGAGAGTTCATGGTGGAGTCACTGACTTGCACAGAGCACACACGTTGCTATTGTGTTGTCCTTGTTTTGCAGATCAGATTAAATGAAATTGCCCCACCAGTGATGGATGCAAGCACTGACCTGTGGAGAACTCAGCCAATTAATCTGTCTGTGCATCCCCCAGGTTCTGTCACTGAGAATAAGCCTCCTCTACATGGGGGTTGAAAGGCCAGAGAAACTGATGCTTAACACTTACCTGACAATTACTGTAAGCTGATTCCTAGTAGAAAACAAAGACATTTGTGCTAATGATATACTGTATGTGATGGGCAAAGATAACCCTGGGAAATACCAAAAAATAATGAGTTTAAACAGCAGAATACATTCCATGTGTATCTACTGTAGTCTGGTATATTTACCTCACATGCAGTACAGAATTGACATAGGATGAACGTAGGTACACAATACCAGTGAGAACATGGATATTTTATTGATCTAATTAGATGAAGCTGATAGAGCAGTAGGGCTGAGTGGGCTGTCAATGTGTGCAGGGCTGAGTGGGCTGTCAATGCGTGCAGGGCTGAGTGGCCCGTCATTGTGCGCAGGGCTGAGTGGGCCGTCATTGTGCGCAGGGCTGAGTGGACCGTCATTTTGCGCAGGGCTGAGTGGGCCGTCATTGTGCGCAGGGCTGAGTGGGCCGTCATTGTGCGCAGGGCTGAGTGGGCCGTCATTGTGCGCAGGGCTGAGTGGGCCGTCATTGTGCGCAGGGCTGAGTGGGCCGTCAGTGTGCGCAGGGCTGAGTGGGCCGTCAGTGTGCGCAGGGCTGAGTGGGCCGTCAGTGTGTGCAGGGCTGAGTGGGCCGTCAGTGTGTGCAGGACTGAGTGGGCCGTCATTGTGCACAGGACTGAGTGGGCTGCCAGTATGTTGTGAGAGACACTCTGTGTCAGACACTGGCCCCTAGCATAGCCAGCTGGGCTTCACGCCCACTCGCCTGTTATATAATCTCCAACACTCCGCTCTGATACGTTCTGCACAGAGCAGGCATACTGATCATGCTCAGTCTGTCCAAGGCAGGGGAGAGGCCAAGCTCCTACTCACCGACTCAAA
This sequence comes from Salvelinus alpinus, assembly GCF_045679555.1. Classification (NCBI taxonomy): domain Eukaryota; kingdom Metazoa; phylum Chordata; class Actinopteri; order Salmoniformes; family Salmonidae; genus Salvelinus; species Salvelinus alpinus. The sequence continues at coordinate 58,539,367 of NC_092092.1, forward strand.
TCAAATACAACAGGTGTAAACCTTCCCGTGAAATGTTTACTTACAAGCCCTTAACCAACAATACCGTTTTTTTGCTAAAATAAATAAAACAACAGCCCAGCCCAGCTCCTATCAAGGCAGAGGGAGAGTAGGGAGGGGATTTGGGGGCATGGCTGGGCGCTGAAGGAGCTCAGTGTGAAAGCATCTGCCCAAATGGAGAACATAGTGTTCCCGACTCCACAGCTGCCTCCCAAGCTGCCAGAACAAAAGATTTAGAACCAATCTGAGTCTAGCAAATACGGCCTTCTCCACCTTTTTACCGATGAAGTAGACCGTTTTCTGCTGCTTGACTTGCTGAAGGAAGTATTTGAATGTAGTATCTTGTGTTTTGTCTAAATGTAAATCAGTCTTGTCGACTGCAAGCATGAATGAAATAAATCAAATCAGGAAGCACACCTTAGCTGGGTTGCTTTAAAAAAATAAATATGCCACACAAAAATATTGATTACTGAGGAACGCATAACAGTAGATGAGATCTCTGAGCAATTCATGAGTTAACATTATTACGCAGAATTTATTTTGTATCACCAACCAACATGCATAGTTAGCTAAATTGATGAACATAATCTGATAGTTGAGACAATTACCAGTCAATTTCGAGCATAAAGGCTTGAAATGCATTAACAGGAAAAAGTCATTTTATGGTTATTGTTCTCCATTGTGCATTGCTCAACGACAGGCTCTTTTTATGGCTAAAGATATCATCCAGATGAATAACTTGTAGAATGGACTTTCTGAAAAACTATCCACTCTTGTAAGGGAGGGAAATGCCCTGCAATTTTCCTGGCTATATTTTATGCTAACTTGTTCCTCTATTCACCATTTAAAGGAAAAGTCCACCCAAAAACTGTCTTTTGTTATTTGTTTCATTAGTCCATTGTTGACATAGTCCCAAAATGTTTTGCTTGTCAGCAATCAAGATATGCAACTTTCAAAATACAGAAATCATCCCCGTATTATGCATTTTGACATTTACATTTGGGACTATGTCAACAATGGACTAATGTAACAAATACCAAAATATAGTTTTTGGGTGGAATTTTCCTTTACGAGATGTTCCCATTGCCAGGAATGTTAGTAATGACTTGATAGAGCATGCTGGTTCTCATAAGACTGTGCAGTACAAGACAGAGTATTGTAAGGCTAAGCCAGGGCTGTTGTGTCACTGACTCTATAACCAGCTAAATTATTTTACGTAATGGTAATGCCTGGCAACACTAAGAGTAGACAGTCTGCCTGTATACATTACAGTACACAGGAACACTAAACATGACTTACAACTAGAATGACCTGTTTACTTGCTGGTTGACCAATGTACTCCAAAGACCTGATTTGTTTCTTTGCTCCCTGTGAACTTCAAAGTTCCATTAAGACGTGCCAGTACGTTTCAAGCAAACACATTCAGTATGCAAGTGTGTACTCTTGGAGCAGCACTGTTGCCATAGCAAGGCGGGGACCTACCTGAGCAAGCAGCTGATAAAACCAGAAACAGGCCAGAGGTGTGGTGGCCATGCCAATCAGTTAAAGATAGACACCACTGCTTTGCAACTCAGTAACGGCCTCTAGGTGTAAAATCTGACCTTCAGAACCAATCCAGGTCAGGCCATCCATTTAATTTGGCCATGCATTCGTCTACTCTACCTCGTAAAGATTGTAATCTGAGACACCTGTCTGTGTGGCCGTGTGGTTAAAGTCCAGGAAGAAGATAATGGACCCCAACAGATATATACAGAGCCTTCAGAAAGTATTCACACCCCTTGGCTTTTTCCACATTTTGTTGTCTTACATTGAGATTTTTGTTGTCACTCTTCTACACACAATACTCCATAATGTCAAAGTGGAATTATGTTTTTAGACATTTTGTTTTATTAATCAAATCATGTCTTCATTCAATAAGTATTCAATCCCTTTGTTATGACAAGCCTAAATAAGTTTAGGAGTAAACATTTGCTTAACAAGTCACATAATAACTTTCATGGACTCTGTGTGCAATAATAGTGTGTACCCCTTTCCTTCAGTTAAATGAACTAGAGGCCTCATGGGTGGAACGTTGTTAATATTTGTCATAATTTCATTATTAATAAACATGATCATGTGTTTCTACTGTATACCAAGGTTTTTTTTATATTTCAGTCTTCTGTGATGTATATAAAGTGTAATATTGGGATGCAAACTCAAAACTGAATACATTTCATCTCTATATATCTTATTTTAAGCCCATACAACACCTTGCAAAATAATTCATCCCCCTTGGCATTTTTCCTATTTTGTTGATTTACAACCTGTAATTTAAATGGATTTTATTTGGATTTCATGTAATGGACATACGCAAAATATTCCAAATTGGTGAAATGAAATGAAAAAAATTACTTGTTTCAAAAACAAACAAAAAAATGCATATGGATATGTATTCACCCCCTTTGCTATGAAGCCCCGAAATAAGATCTGGTGCAACCAATTACCTTCATAAGTCACATAATTAGTTAAATAAAGTCCACCTGTGTGCAATCTAAGTGTCACATGATCTGTCAAATGATCTCAGTATTTATACACCTGTTCTGACAGGCACCAGAGTCTGCAACACCACTAAGCAAGGGGTACCACCAAGCAAGCGGCACCATTAAGACCAAGGAGCGCTCCAAACAGGTCAGGGACAAAGTTGTGGAGAAGTACAGATCAGGGTTGGGTTATAAAAAAATATCCAAAACTTTGAACATCCCACGGAGCACCATTAAATCCATTACTAATTACAAAAAAAATTGAAAGAATATGGCACCACAACAAACCTGCCAAGAGAGGGCCGCCCATCAAAACTCACAGACCAGGCAAGGTGGGCATTAATCAGAGAGGCAACAAGAGACCAAAGATAACCCTGAAGGAGCTGCAAAGCTCCACAGCGGAGATTGGAGTATCTGTCCATAGGACCACTTTAATCCGTACACTCCACAGAGCTGGGCTTTACATTTAAATGTCTTGGAATGGCCAAAGCCCAGACCTCAATCCAATTGAGAATCTGTGGTATGACTTAAAGATTGCGGTACACCAGCAGAACCTATCCAACTTGAAGGAGATGGAGCAGTTTTGCCTTGAAGAATGGGCAAAAATCCCAGTGGCTAGATGTGCCAAGCTTTTAGATACATACCCCAAGAGCCTTGCAGCTGTAATTGCTGCAAAATGTGTCTCTACAAAGTATTTACTTTGGGGGGGGGGGGGGGTGAATAGTTATGCACACTCACACTTGTTTGTCTTTTTTCTTGTTTGTTTCACAATGAAAAATATTTAGCATCTTCAAAGTTTATTTATTTTATTTCACCTTTATTTAACCAGGTAGGCTAGTTGAGAACAAGTTTTCATTTACAACTGCGACTGTGCCAAGATAAAGCAAAGCAGTTCGACACATACAACAACACAGAGTTACACATGGAACAAACATACAGTCAATAATACAGTAGAAAAAGTCTATATACAGTGTGTGCAAATGAGGTAAGATAAGGGAGGTAAGGCAATAAATAGGCCATGGTGGCGAAGTAATTACAATATACCAATTAAACACTGGAGTGATAGATGTGCAGAAGATGAATGTGCAAGTAGAGATACTGGGGTGCAAAGGAGCAAGATAAATAAATAAATACATTATGGGGATGAGGTAGTTGGATGGGCTATTTACAGATGGGCTATGTACAGGTGCAGTGATCTGTGAGCTGCTCTGACAGCTGGTGCTTAAAGCTAGTGAGGGAGATATGAGTCTCCAGCTTCAGTGATTTTTGCAATTCGTTCCAGTCATTGGCAGCAGAGAACTGGAAGGAAAGGCGACCAAAGGAGGAATTGGCTTTGGGGGTGACCAGTGAGATATACCTGCTGGAGCGCGTGCTACGAGTGGGTGCTGCTATGGTGACCAGTGAGCTGAGATAAGGTGGGGCTTTACCTAGCAGAGACTTGTAGATAACCTGTAACCAGTGGGTTTGGCGACGAGTATGAAGCGAGGGCCAACCAACAAGAGCGTACAGGTCGCAGTGGTGGGTAGTGTATGGGGCTTTGGTGACAAAACGGATGGCACTGTGATAGACTGCATCCAATTTGTTGAGTAGAGTGTTGGAGGCTATTTTATAGATGACATCGCCGAAGTCGAGGATCGGTAGGATAGTCAGTTTTACGAGGGTATGTTTGGCAGTGTGAGTGAAGGATGCTTTGTTGCGAAATAGGAAGCCGATTCTAGATTTAATTTTGGATTGGAGATGCTTAATGTGAGTCTGGAAAGAGAGTTTACAGTCTTACCAGAAACCTAGGTATTTGTAGTTGTCCACATATTCTAGGTCAGAACCGTCCAGAGTAGTGATGCTGGACGGGCGGGCAGGTGCGGGCAGCGATCGGTTGAAGAGCATGCACTTAGTTTTACTAGCATTTAAGAGCAGTTGGAGGCCTCGGGAGGAGAGTTGTATGGCATTTAAGCTCATCTGGAGGTTAGTTAACAGAGTGTCCAAAGAAGGGCCAGAAGTATACAGAATGGTGGCGTCTGTGTAGAGGTGGATCAGAGAATCACCAGCAGCAAGAGTGACATCATTGATGTAGAAAGCATGGCCAGGTGGAAAACATGGCCAGCGGTAAAAAAATGTTTATTGAAATGCTCAATTATAGTGGATTTAATCAGTGGTGACAATGTTTCCTAGCCTCAGTGCAGTGGGCAGCTGGGAGGAGGTGCTCTTATTCTCCATGGACTTTACAGTGTCCCAGAACATTTTTTAGTTTGTGCTACAGGATGCCAATTTCTGTTTGAAAAAGCGGGGTGGCAGCGTAGCCTAGTGGTTAGAGCGTTGGACTAGTAACCGAAAGGTTGCTAGATTGAATCCCCGAGCTGACAAGGTACAAATCTGTTGTTCTGCCCCTGAACAAGGCAGTTAACCCACTGTTCCTAGACCGTCATTGAAAATAAGAATTTGTTCTTAACTGACTTGCCTAGTTAAATAAAGGTAAAATAAATACAAATTGATGTATACAGAGAAGAGAGTCGGCCTGAGAATTGAACCCTGTGGCACCCCCATAGAGACTGCCAGAGGTCTGGACAACAGGCCCTCTGATTTGACACACTGAACTCTGTCTGAGAAGTAGTTGGTGAGGCAGTCATTTGAGAAACCAAGGCTGTTGAGTCTGCCGATAAGAATGTGGTGATTGACAGAGTCGAAAGCCTTGGCCAGGTCGATGAATACGGCTGCACAGTAATGTCTCTCATCGTTGGCGGTTATGATATCGTTTAGGACCTTGAGCGTGACTGAGGTGCACCCATGACCAGCTCTGAAACTAGATTGCATATCGGAGAAGGTACTGTGGGATTCGAAATGGTCGGTAATCTGTTTGGTAATCTGTTTGTTAACTTGGCTTTCGAAGACCTTAGAAAGGCAGGGTAGGATAGATATAGGTCTATAGCAGTTTGGGTCTAGTGTCTCCCCCTTTGAAGAGGAGGGTGATCCCGCGATCCCAGCTTTCCAATCTTTGGGAATCTCAAACGATACGAAAGAGAGCTTGAACAGGCTAGTAATAGGGGTTGCAACAATTTCGGCAGATCATTTTAGAAAGAGAGGGTCCAGATTGTCTAGCCCGGCTGATATGTAGGGGTCCAGATTTTGCAGCTCTTTCAGAACATCAGCTATCTGGATTCGGGTGAAGGAGAAAAGGTGGAGGCTTGGGCGAGCTGCTGTGGGGGGTGCAGGGCAGTTGACCGGGGTAGGGGTAGCCAGGTGGAAAGCATGGCCAACCGTAGAAAAATGCTTATTGAAATGCTCAATCATAGTGGATTTAATTGGTGGTGACAATGTTTCCTAGCCTCAGTGCAATGGGCAGCTGGGAAGTGGTACTCTTCTTCTCCATGGACTTTACAGTGTCCCAGAACCTTTTTGAGTTTGTGCTACAGGATGCAAATTTCTGTTTGAAAAAGCTAGCCTTAGCTTCCCTAACTGCCTGTGTATATTGGTTCCTAACTTCCCTGAAAAGTTGCATATCACGGGGGCTATTCGATGCTAATGCAGTACGCCACAGGATGTTTTTGTGCTGGTCAAGGGCAGTCAGGTCTGGAGTGAACCAAGGGCTATATCTGTTCCTGGTTCAACATTTTTTGAATTGGGCATGCTTATTTAAGATGGTGAGGAAGGCACTTTTAAAGAATAACCAGACATCCTCTACTGACGGGATGAAGTCAATATCCTTCCAGGATACCCGGGCCAGGTTGATTAGAAAGGCATGCTCGCTGAAGTGTTTTAGGGAGCGTTTGACAGTGATGAGGGGTGGTTGTTTGACCGCAGACCCATTACGGATGCAGGCAATGAGGCAGTGATGATATCTATGAGGGTGCCCGTGTTTACGGATTTGGGGTTGTACCTGGTAGGTTCATTGATAATTTGTGTGAGATTGAGGGCATCAAGCTTAGATTGTAGGATGGCTGGGGTGTTAATTCTTCTTAATAGGGGGCGCTGTTTTCACTTTGGGAAAAAATCGTGCCCAAATTAAACGGCCTCGTACTCTGTTCTAGATCATACGATATGCATATTATTATCACTATTGGATAGAAAACACTCTGAAGTTTCTAAGACTGTTTGAATTATATCTGTGAGTAAAACAGAACTCATTTGGCAGCAAACTTCCAAACAGGAAGTGAAAATTCTGAAAATGGGTGTCTGTGTAAGGCCTTGCCTATTCAATTGCCTTATATTGATGGATCTGTATGCACTTCATACGCCTTCCACTAGATGTCAACAGGCAGTAGAATGTTGAATGGGGTGTCTAGCTTGATGTGAGACCGAATAAGAGCTTTTGGAGTGACAGGTCCGCCATATTGGCAGTATTTAGCTGCGCACCAGAGAGCACCATATTCTTTTCTGAAATGCGTTAGGTAGACACAACGAAATGCTCCGTCTTGGACGTTATTGGATACATATGAGAAAAACATCATAAAGATTGATTTTCAACTGAGTTTGACCAGTTTATTCGACGTTTATTGTGACTTTTGGAATTTTTCGTTCCATGCGCCAAGAGTTCATGGACATGTGTGCTCCACCATGCTAGCCAAAGTTGCTAATTCGACAGAAGAAATTGACATTCTAAAACAAAACAACGATTTATTGTGGAACTAGGACTCCTTGCACTACATTCTGATGGAAGATCATCAAAGGTAAGAGAATGTTTATGATGTTATTTCGTATTTTTGTGGAATATGTTGGCTCCAACATGGCGGAGAATGGCTGGGCGCTGTCTCAGATTATTGCATGCTGTACTTTGTACTAAAGTTATTTTTTTAAATCTAACACAGCGGTTGCATTAAGAACCAGTGTATCTTCCATTTGCTGTACAACATGTATTTTTTAGCAAAGTTTATGATGAGTTTTTTGGTTAGATTACGTGACTGTCCAAAATTTCTCCGGACAATTTGGTGCATTTTGGCGCCGTATTCACAATGTAAACCCAGGATTTGTAGCTATAAATATGCACATTTTCGAACAAAACATAAATGTATTGTATAACATGATGTTATAAGACTGTCATCTGATGAAGTTGTTCAAAGGTTAGTGATTAATTTTATCTCTATTTGTGGGTTTTGTGAAAGCTACCTTTGCGGTGGAAAAATTGCGTTTTTTTTTGGGATATTGTGGTGAGCTAACATAAATATATGTTGTGTTTTCGCTGTAAAACACTTAAAAAATCGGAAATATTGGCTGGATTCACAAGATGTTTATCTTTCATTTTCTGTACAACATGTGTTTTTCATAAATGTTTTATGATGAGTATTTATGTATTTCACGTTGCTCTCTGTAATTATTCTGGCTGTTTTGGTGCTATTTGTGATGATGGCTACAATGTAAAACTACGATTTATACCTATAAATATGCAAATTTTCGAACAAAACATAAATGTATTGTATAACATGATGTTATAAGACTGTCATCTGATGAAGTTGTTCAAAGGTTAGTGATTAATTTTATCTCTATTTGTGGGTTTTGTGAAAGCTATGTTTGCGGTGAAAAAATTGTGTTGTGTGTTTGGCTATTGTGGTGAGCTAACATAAATATATATTGTGTTTTCGCTGTAAAACATTTTAAAAATCGGAAATGTTGGCTGGATTCACAAGATGTTTATCTTTCATTTGCTGTATTGGACTTGTGATTTCATGAAATTATATTATATGATATCCCTGTGGCGCTAGGCTAGGCTATGCTAGTCAGCTTTTTTGATGAGGATGATCCCGGATCCGGGAGGGGGGGGTCGGTAGAGGTTTTAAGCATGTCCCAGTATAGGTCACCTAGCAGCACGAGCTCTGAAGATAGATGGGGGGCAATCAATTCAAATATGGTGTCCAGGGCACAGCTGGGGGCAGAGGGTGGTCTATAGCAAGCGGCAATGGTGAGAGACTTCTACCTGGAAAGGTGGATTTTTAAAAGTAGAAGCTCGAATTGTTTGGGTACAGACCTGGATAGTAAGACAAAACTCTGCAGGCTATCTAGGCAGTAGATTGCAACTCCGCCCCCTTTGGCAGTTCTATCTTGTCGGAAAATGTTCTAGTTAGGGATGGTAGGCATGTTGTGTAAATCAAATCATAAAACCCCCCCAAAAAATCTATTTTAATTCCAGGTTGTAAGGCAACTAAATAGGAAAAATGCCAAGGGGGTGAATACTTTCGCAAACCACTGTACACAGGTATTCAGACCCTTTGCTATGAGACTCGAAATTGAGCTCAGGTGCATCCTGTTTCCATTGATCATCCTTGAGATGTTTCCACAACTTAATTGGAGTCCACCTGTGGTCAATTCAATTGATTGGACATAATTTGGAAATACACACACCTGTCTATATAAGGTCCCACAATTGACAGTGTATATCAGAGAAAAAAACAAGTCATGAGGTCAAATTGGTCACATACACATGGTTAGCAGATGTTATTGCGAGTGTAGCGAAATGCTTGTGCTTCTAGTTCCGACAGTGCAGCAATATTGAACAAGTAATCTAACAATTCCACAACAACTACCTAATATACACGAATCTAATTAGAGGAATGGAATATATACATATAAATATATGGATGAGCAATGACTGAGCGGCATAGGCAAGATGCAATAGATGGTATAAAATACAGTATATACATATGAGATGAGTAATGCAAGATATGTAAACATTATTAAAGTGCCATTATTAAAGTGACTGGCCAATCCTTTCAAGTGTATGTAGGCAGCAGCCTCACTGTGTTAGTGATGGCTCTTTAACAGTCTGATGGCCTTGAGATGAAAGCTATTTTTCAGTCTCTCGGTCCCAGCTTTGATGCACCTGTACTGACCTCGATTTCTGGATGGTAGCGGGGTGAACAGGCAGTGGCTCTGGTGGTTGTTGTCCTTGATGATCTTTTTGCCCGTCCTGTGACATCGGGTGCTGTAGGTGTCATGGAGGGCAGGTAGTTTGCCCCCGGAGATCCGTTGTGCAGACTGCAGCACCCTCTGGAGAGCCCTGCGTTTATGGGCGGTGCAGTTGCCATACCTGGTGGTGATGCAGCCGGACAGGATGCTCTCAATTGTGCATATGTAAACGTTTGTGAGGGTGTTATGTGACAAGCCAAATTTCTTCAGCCTCCTGAGGTTGAAGAGGTGCTGTTGCGCTTTCTTCACCACGCTGTCTGTGTGGGTGGACCATTTCAGTCTGTCCGTGATGTGTACGCAGAGGAACTTAAAACTTTCCACCTTCTCCACTGCTGTCCCGTCGATGTGGACAGGGGGGTGATCCCTCTGCTGTTTCCTGAAGTCCAGGATCATCTCCTTTGTTTTCTTGACGTTGAGTGAGAGGTTGTTTTCCTGCCACCACACTCCGAGTGACCTCACCTCCTCCCTATTGGCTGTCTCGTCATTGTTGGTAATCAAGCCTACCACTGTTGTGTTGTCTGCAAACTTGATGATTGAGTTGGAGGCGTACATGGCCACGCAGTCATGGGTGAACAGGGAGTACAGGTGGCGGTTGAGCACGCACCCTTGTGGGGCCCGTGTTGAGGATCAGCGAAGTGGAGATGTTGTTTCCTACCTTCACCACCTGGGGGCGGCCAATCAGGAAGTCCAGGACCTAATTGCACAGGGCGGGGTTGAGACCCAGGCCCTCAAGCTTAATGATGAGCTTGGAGGGTACTGTCATGACGTTGGGTTGGGGGTAGGTTTACGACAGTCATAAATACCTCTTTCCCCCTTTTTCTCTCTCCCCACTATAACTGATGTGACATAAGGAAACCCATGGGTTAACATAGAGATTCTGGGTAACATCAGAAGTTGGGGGAAATGAACTATATTCTGGTAATCCAACCAACTGTACATATGCGGTGGTACTTAAGGTATATTATGTCAGTTCGGTTGCCCTCTGACACATTCTCATCAATGATAGAATGACATAAACGCTACTGTGAAAAGTCTAAACGTCAGAGGTATCGGATTCACATGGAATTGTTGTTTAATTCAAATGTTTGAATATGACATTGTTTGTGAAGAGGTGAAATGTAATTTTACCATCCAAATGAGAGATCTGTGTTTTCATAAATTTGGCTTCTGCTCAACCAGGGGCCCGCCCCTGTGAAGAGACCTGGGTAATAGACTTTTCAGACACACCCCTCTACCTCCACTATATAAAGCCAGTGACAAAAATGTAACTTCCTGTTCCGGGTACATTTTGGATGACGATCCGATGTCAAGATGGTTCAGACAATAACTACAGAACTAGGCCAACCTCAGCATGGACTTTGATTGTGAATGGTATGAACTTTGAACTCGTGTTCACTACAGAAGTGATATCTCCTAGCCGTTGAGTTGGCAACAGCTGCTACAAACGCAGGTTAGGAAGGACAGTCCGAGTATCCCGTCTTCCACACACAACGTTACTACAAAGTATCCCGTGACAACCAGAGACATTCTCCAAAGGACAGAGGACTCGGGTTGGCGATACATTCTTCCATCTACCACCAACCTACTGAAGCGCAGCTCAGAGTAAATATGTATTGCATTTTCTTTCTCAAATGGGTGGTAATTTAGAATGCATCAGATACTGATTTACGAGAGCACAGCTCGCCTATGTTCCAATCTCCCGCTCTTTCACTAAGACTCAGCCCATTCCCTTTGTGTAACAAGCTGTCATATCTATTCCGCCCGCTAGGGACGTTTTCTGTATGACGTAATTTGTGATCAAGTTATGATCTAATTGTATATGTGTGATTCTGTGTGATTAGTTAGGTATTTAGTAAATAAATAATTAAACCCAATTTTGTATTGCTGATTCAACTTGTTAGCCAGGATTCTTGCAGATAATCAAGGACTTACAACTTTCAGATGAGACTGAATAAAATGACGATTAATGTGACGGCTATTCAGTAAAATATTACAAAATCTTTAAGAGTTTATTCGAAAGATAACAGCTCTATAAATATTCTTTCGTGGTGTCCCTCTCTAGTTAATTAATATTTACATGATTTAGTTCAATCAGGTGATAATAATTACGGAGAAATTATTTTATAGAATAGCATGTCATAGCAATCAATCTGGCATAGTCAAAGACACGACAGTACTATGGTGTTGAATGCTGAGCTGTAGTCAACGAACAGCATTCTTACATAGGTATTCCTCTTGTCCAAGTGCGATAGGGCAGTGTGCAGTGTGATGGTGATTGCATCGTCTGTGGACCTATTGGGGCGGTACAAGATGGCGCCGACATAGAAGTCCGCCTCACTTCTAGTCCTTAGGAAATTTTGCAGTATTTAGTTTTTTTATGTATTATTTCTTACATTGTTAGCCCAGAAAATCCTAAGTGTTATTACATACAGCCGGAGAGAACTATTGGATATCAGAGCAACTTACCAGCACTACGACCAGGAATACGACGTTCCCGATGCGGATCCTTTGTCTGAAATTTTTCACGATTAACGACTCATGGTGTAATTGTAACAACATACAGGAACTCTAGTCCTTTTGTTCACATGACCTAGAATTCCTCACAATCAAATGCCGACCATATTATCTCCCAATTTAATTCTCGTCGGTTATTGTCACAGCCGTGTATATCCCCCCCTCAAGCTGATACCACAACTGCCCTCAAAGAACTTCACTGGACTTTATGCAAACTGAAAACCATATATCATGAGGCTGCATTTATTGTAGCTGGGGATTTTAACAAAGCACATTTGAGAACAAGGCTACCTAAATTCTATCCCCATATTAATTGTAGCACTGGTAATGGCAAAACTCTGGACCACTGCGACTCTAACTTCTGTGATGCATACAAGGTCCTCCCCCGCCCTCCGTTCCACAAATCTGAACACGACTCCATTTTGCTCCTCCCTTCCTATAGGCAGAAACTCAAACAGGATGTTCCCGTGACAAGGACTATTCAATGCTGGTCTGACCAATCGGAATCCACGCTTCAAGATTGTTTTGGTCACGCGGACTGGGACATGTTCCTGGTAGCCTTAGAGAATAATATTGATTTATACGCTGGTTCGGTGAGTGAATTTATAAGGAAGTGCATAGGAGATGTTGTACCCACTGTGACTATTAAAACTTACCCTAACCAGAAACCGTGTATAGATGGCGGCATTCGCGCAAAACTGAAAGTGCGACCCACCGCATTTAACCATGGAAAGTTGACTGGGAATATGGTTGAATACAAACAGTGTTGTTATTCCCTCCACAAGGCAATCAAACAAGCGAAATGTCAGTATAGAGACAAAGTGTAGTCACAATTCAACGGCTCAGACACGAAGAAAATCAGCCACGTCAGGGACACCAACGTCTTGCTTCCAGACAAACTAAAGACCTTCTTTGCCCACTTTGAGGATAATACAGTGCCCCCGACGCGGCCCACTACCAAGGACTGTGGGCTCTCCTTCTCCGTGGCCAATATGAGTAAGACATTTAAACGTGTTAACCATCGCAAGGCTGCTGGCCCAGATGGCATCCCTAGCCGTGTCCTCAGAGCATGCACAGACCAGCTGGCTGATGTGTTCACGGACATATTCAATCTCTACGGAATTGTCCATAGAGCTCCGAGACAGGATTGTGTCGAGGAACAGATCTGGGGAAGGGTACCAAAAAATGTCTGCAGCATTGAAGGTCCCCAAGAATACAGTGGCCTCCATCATTCTTAAATGGAAGAATTTTGGAACCACCAAGATTCTTCAAGAGCTGGCCGCCCGGCCAAACTGAGCAATCGGGGAAGAAGGGCCTTGGTCAGGGAGGTGACCAAGAACCCGATGGTCACTCTGACAGAGCTCTAGAGTTCCTCTGTGGAGATGGGAGAATCTTCCAGAAGGACGACCATCTCTGCAGCACTCCACCAATCAGGCCTTTATGATATTGGCCAGACGGAAGCCACTCCTCAGTAAAAGGCACACGACAGCCTGCTTGGAGTTTGCCAAAAGGCACATAAAGACTCTCAGACCATGAGAAACAAGATTCTTTGGTCTGATGAAACCAAGATTGAACTCTTTGGCCTGAATGCCAAGCGTCACATCTGGAGGAAACCTGGCACCATTCCTACGGTGAAGCATGGTGGTAGCAGAATCATGCTGTGGGGATGTTTGTCAGCGGTAGGAAATGGGAGACTTGTCAGGATCGAGGAAAAGATGAACGGAGCAAAGTGCAGAGAGATCCTTGATGAAAACCTGATGCAGGGCTCTCGGGACCTCAGACTGGGGCGATGGTTCACCTCCAACAGGACAACGACCCCAAGCACACAGCCAAGACAACGCAGGTGTGGCTTCGGGACAAGTCTCTGAATGTCCTTGAGTGGCCCAGCCAGAGCCCGGACTTAAACCTGATCGAACATCTCTGGAGAGACCTGAAAATAGCTGTGCAGCAACGCTCCCCATCCAACCTGACAGAGCTTGAGAGGATCTGCAGAAAATAATGGGAGAAACTCCCCAAATACAGGTGTACAAAGCTTGTAGCGTCATACCCAAGTAGACTCGAGGATGTAGTCTCTGCCAAAGGTGCTTCAACAAAGTACTGAGTAAAGGGTCTGAATACTTATGTAAATATAATATTTCAGTTTTTTATTTTTTATAAATGATTGAACATTTCTAAAAACCTGTTCTTGCTTTGTCATTATGGGATATTGTGTGTAGATTGATGAGGGGAAAAAACGATTTAATACATTTTGGAAAAAAGCTGTAACATAACAAAATGTGGAAAAAGTCAAGGGGTCTGAACACTTTCCAAAGGCACTGTATATGCATTTCTGGCATTAAGAAATAAGTGCTACCTTGCTTTTAAATGTCTAGCCCGTGCCAGCTGAAACAGTTGAACAACCGTCGTCAGCGACTGCCAGAAGGGCAAAGGAGGCACGGCCGGGGCAGCTGGCTGAGATGAGCCAGTCAACTGAACCGCTCCCTGCCAAGTCTCGTCTCAGTGATCACGTCGTCGCACGCTGGCCCACGGCATGGGCAGCAGATTCACCAGTCATAGATATTCAGGGTGGTCTTGCAACACAGACACTCTGACACTATCACGTGTCCGCCGAAGTCGCACCCCCATCCAATTCCCCCTTGGTCACATTGCACTGTGTCCATTCCCCTTTACAGAGAGAGAGAGAGAGTTTGAGAATCACTCATCTCCATAACCTCGACACCAGTATCAAGGGTAGAGTATCAAGGACATCTAGCCAATTTTCTTGGGGTTACTTATAGATAGATGGCTTTGTTACTAAAAATACCTAACTCTTAGCTGACACTATCATGATGAATCTCCTGTTTGGATTTGGACAGTCACTGGATTCAACAGTCGCTGCATTTGTTGGACACTCACTGGTCAAATGTAGAAATATTGCAGATATTTTTAAACTCGACTCTCGGTTCATAATCGTTTACCGCAAATTGCTGACAGACCATGGTGAAATGTATCATAACCAGACCATGGGAAGCCTACACAAATCTCAGAGGTAATGAGTGTGATTGCACCCCTTCACTGTATAGTTTCTGAAGACATTTACAGTGTCTTGCAAAAGAATTCACCCCCCTTGGCATTTTTCCTATTTTGTTGCATTACAACCTGTAATTTAAATAGATTTTTATTTGGATTTCATGTAATGGTCATACACAAAAGAGTTCAAATTGGTGAAGTGAAGGGAAAAAAAAGTGGTGCGTGTATATGTATTCACCCCCTTTGCTATGAAGCCCCGAAATAAGATCTGGTGCAACCAATTACCTTCAGAAGTCACAAAATTAGTTAAATAAAGTCCACTTGTGTGTAATCTAAGTGTCACATGATCTCAGTATATATACACCTGTTCTGAAAGGCCCCAGAGTCTGCAATACCACTAAGCAAGTGGCACCACCAAGCAAGCGGCACCATGAAGACCAAGGAGCTCTCCAAACAGGTCAGGCACAAAGTTGTGGAGAAGTACAGATCAGGGTTTGGTTATAAAAAAATATCTGAAACTTTGAACATGCCACTGAGCGCCATTAAATCCCTTATTAAAGAATGGAAAGAATATGGCACCACAACAAACCTGCCAAGAGAGGGCCTCCCACCAAAACTCACAGACAGGCAAGGTGGGCATTAATCAGATAGGCAACAAGAGACCAAAGATAACCCTGAAGGAGCTGCGTAGCTCCACAGCGGAGATTGGAGTATCTGTCCATAGGACCACTTTAAGCCGTACACTCCACAGAGCTGGGCTTTACGGAAGAGTGGCCAGAAAAAAGCCACTGCTTTAAGAACAAAATAAGCAAACACATTTGGTGTTCACCAAAAGGCATGTGGGAAAATCCCCAAACATATGGAAGAAGGTACTCTGGTCAGATGAGACTAAAATTGAGCTTTTTGTCCATCAAGGAAAACGCTATGTCTGGGCAAACTCATCACCGCGAGAACACCATCCCCACAGTGAAGCATGGTAGTGGCAGCATCATGCTGTGGGGGTGTTTTTCATCAGCAGGGACTGGGAAACTGGTCATAATTGAAGGAATGATGGATGGCACTAAATACAGGGAAATTCTTGAGGGAAACCTCTTCTAGTCTTCCAGAGATTTGAGACTGGGATGGAGGTTCACCTTCCAGCAGGACAATGACCCTAAGCATACTGCAAAAGCAACACTTGAGTGGTTTAAGGGGAAACATTTAAATGTCTTGGAATGGCCTAGTCAAAGCCCAGACCTCAATCCAATTGAGAATCTGTGGTATGACTTAAAGATTGCTGTACACCAGCGGATCCCATCCAACTTGAAGGAGCTGGAGCAGTTTTGCCTTGAAGAATGGGCAAAAATCCCAGTGGCTAGATGTGCCAAGCTTATAGAGACATACCCCAAGATACTAAACGGTGCCTCTACAAAGTATTGACTTTGGGGGGGTGAATTGTTCTGCACGCTCAAGTTCAGTTTTTTTCTTTTTTTCTTGTCTGTTTCACAATGAAGAATATTTTGCATCTTCAAAGTGCTAAGGATGTTGTGTAAATCAAATGATACAAACCCCCCAAAAATCAATTTTAATTCCAGGTTTTAAGGCAACAAAATAGGAAAATGCCAAGGGGGTGAATACTTTCGCAAGCCACTGTAGGTGGTCCCAACGATCAGTGCATAACAACGTGACTATATGGGCCTCATTCCATTTAGGAAAAGGTATTCACATATTTATGCTATTAAAAATCCTTTTCAATTCATTAAAGTAATTTTCAATTCATTCATTGAATTTCGGTTCTCTTCCTGAATTGACTGAATAAGAAATTAACCCCATTTTGTTTAGATCAATCCAGTCACGCTCCACAGATAAAGGTCAATGGATTAATCCAGTCACGCTCCACAGATAAAGGTCAATGGATTAATCCAGTCACGCTCCACAGATAAAGGTCAATGGATTAATCCAGTCACGCTCCACAGATAAAGGTCAATGGATTAATCCAGTCACGCTCCACAGATAAAGGTCAATGGATTAATCCAGTCACGCTCCACAGATAAAGGTCAATGGATTAATCCAGTCACGCTCCACAGATAAAGGTCAATGGATTAATCCAGTCACGCTCCACAGATAAAGGTCAAAAAGAATCTCTACATGAGTGATCAGTCCATTGATTATATAAATAAATGGTGCTAAACTGTGTCTCCCGCTCACAGACAACTTATCCTCTCTGATAGCCAACAGTTGTGGGGCGTAATGTGTAGAAATCCAATTTCCATTCATATCAAGAGCCTGACCAGCTGTCCCACAATTGGTGGTTAACCCAGTTCACTTGAGTGGGCTGAAAGATTGACCAACTTTGCTACAGCGATTTTGTTGTTTGGATATTTCCCGGCTTACATTGAGAGCATCTACAAAGACGACTCAGGGACCCAGCCTTACACAACTGTGCTCTCGTATTCATCCCCAAGTGCTTGGTGTTGGGTCAGAGCTGCCCTTGGAGCAGTGCTCTTTCACCCCTCCTGTCCCTCTCCGTCCTCCACTCTGCCATGTTTTAATCACTGCTGTGCCTTTGAAAGAGAAAAAAAGCTTTGTTAGCCTATTGGCTGCTGTTGGTGGAGCTGTTGCTAAGGGGAGGGGTTGAGAGAGTGATGACTGGTGGGAATGGGAGATGGCCATTTGAGGACGCTATAATTTGTGTTTGATATGCATGTCATGCATAGATTCAGATCTTATCTGTTGATTTTATAAATAATTGCAATTAATGGCTTAGTGTTAATTACTTTACTGACCCATATTTTCTGAAGAAAATTCTGAAAGTAAATGTTATTGATTTAGAGCTTTGAGAATGGTGTCCTGAATGATAAGTCAAAAACCTTATCGTGGATTTATGGTAAATTCCATGTTAATTTATTTCTTTATAGCTGCAAGCTACCTATTATTCAGATCTCTGCTCAATCAACCTAGATGCCCACAATGTGATGTGCAGGTTGAACAATTGCTAGCTGAATAGTGGCTTATGAGGTAGCCTACTTTTTAAACATTCAGCTATTAGTTTAACTGTGGAAAAAGAAAAACATACACAATATATATATAAAAAAGTGTAAAACACCCCATCAAATTAGTGGATTCTGCTTATTCAGCCACACCCGTTGCTGATAGGTTTATAAAATCGAGCACACAGCCATCCAATCTCCATAGACAAACATTGGCAGTAGACTGGCCTTACTGAAGAGCTCAGTTATCTTCAACGTGGCACCGTCATAGGATCCCAACAATTCAATTTCTTACCTAGTCAACTATAAGTGCTGTTATTATGAAGTGGAAAAATCTAGGAGCAACAACGGTTTGGTGGAGGAATAATGGTTCGGGCTAGGCCCTTTAGTTCCAGTGAAGGGAAATCTTAACACTACAGCATACAATCACATTCTAGACAATTATGTGCTTCCAACTTTGCGGCAACAGTTTGGGGAAGGTCCTTCCATTTCAGCATGACACAGCCCCGTGCACAAAGCGAGGGCCATACAGAAAAGGTTTATCGAGATCGGTGTGGAAGAACTTGACTGGCATGTAGAGCCCTGACCTCAACCGCATCGAACGCCTTTGGGATGAATTGGAACGCCGATTTCAAGCCAGGTCTAATCGCCCAACATCAGCAACTCCCTGCAGAAATGTTCCTACATCTAGTGGAAAGCCTTCCCAGAAGTGGCAGCTGTTATAGAAAAACTCCATATTAATACCCATGACTTTGGAATGATGTGCAACAAGCAGGTGTCCACATACTGTCGGTCTTGTAGTGTATACCAAAGTTCATGAACTCATTAAAGCGGTCATATTGACTCCATGGCATAAAAAAGCACTAAATCCATTATAAAGCTCAATTTCCTTAACCTGGTCCACTTCAGCAGAAATGTTCCCATCATTTGCATGAGAAATCACTAAGGGATTAAACTACAAACTCAAAGCAAGAAAGTCATATTTTCCCCATCTAAATATTACCAAAATATTGACAATCTTTGTTGACTGTCAAGTGGTTTTATTTTTTTACCCAAGGTATTCTCTAGGGCAAGTGCCAGGGCTCTTACCACTTTCATAATGGTAAGTCAATGCCAAGACTTGCCCAATCTTCCACCCACAAGGAGCCTGTAGTGGATTTAAAGTGCATCATGCAATTGTACTGCACTGACAAATCAGTGCTCATGTTGGAGCACGTCACCCTCACATTCCTACCAGGAACATGCAACAGAAAGTACAAGTGAGATCATGCATTAAAACATATAGACAATTATATAAACCAGGGCTGATATGAAAAAGGTATACACAGACCCTTGGCAATTACTCAATCAATACACCGAGGTTTAAAGACATTGCAACACAAATTTGAACAAGTGAAGTTTATTTGTTTAGTTGTACTGCATTTCTGCCCAATATAAAAATTGAAATATCCAAGGACAATACATAGAAATTAAGTGGTGTTACAGAAGTTTCACAAATAAAAAAAAAGTAGGTTGCCATTCAAACAATGTGGACCAAACCGTAGGGGGCATCTGAGCAGGACTTTGAGTTATAAAAATTCAAGGCACGCCATGTGTTTCATCATGAGCAATACGATGAACTATTTTTTGAAATATAAAGGCGCTTAAAACAAGCACAGACATTAAAGTGTCCTTTAAATTTTAAGGAGGGACAGAACAACCAGCATTCCAAATACTCCTAGTCAAACCTTCGAGACAGTTAAAGACATTCAGTTCCACTGACATACATGTGAATCCACAAATTAATGTTTGGATTTGAAATGAAGACTATGGGAAGTTTGTACATCTACCAGAGCCATGCATCAACTAGACTCCAAATACAATATCAGAAAACTCTAACAGCCAATAATCATAAAATGTCAACCTGATGAACTTACAATCCACTGTTTACAGAATCAGATATGACCTTAGTCAGGAACATATGCAAGTGTCAGATTGGTATACATTTATGATTAGTGGAGGTTTGGGAAGCAAGTGACAGAGGGGGGTGGAGTGCTACTACTCAAGACATGATTTCTTTGAATCCTAAGGTAGTTGCTCTGGTCAGTCCACAACTCTGTTGCTCTAGGAGCAAGAGGTCTTTCATGACACCACTGTTTGAGTCAAGCAGACCAGGTTCAGGCAGATGTGACCCTATCTCATGAAGTTAGCACCTCCGATTTCCCTCTTGTAGCGGTTAGTGAGGTGGTCTGCTTGCACTGTGAGTTTTGACAGGACACCAAACAGTCCCCTGAGGTGGTAGTGGAACTGACCCTCCAGATCTGAGCTCTCATCGACAGGGAGCCCCCTGGTTATTGACTGCTGCTCCTCTTGCTTGACTGCCATTTCCAGGAAGCTGGCCCCGCCGCTCATCTCCCTCTTCAGCAGGCCCCACTCCATGTCGTTCTTTATGGACTTGAGGAGGAGGTAGTGCTCATACATGTCCCTCTGCTTGTTAGGGTAGGAAGGCTCATTGTTGTTCTCCACCACCTCAACCTGCTGGCTCTCTTGTTCCTCCAGAGGCACATCCCTCAACAGGCTGGGCACCATGATAGTTTCATCCATGTTGTTGGTTGCAGCAATGAAGCGGTGCATCACATTGATGAGGGAGTTCTTGTTGCTGGCTGGGTCACTGCTAATTTGCATCATTGCAGAGGTTTCGGGTAGACTTGGGTTTGCAGTTAACAGGTGGAGTAAGGCAGTGTTTCTTGATGTTAAGGCCGACTGAGGAGCCAAATGTCACTATGGGAATAGAAACCATGAGAACAAAGAACATTGCATCCTAGCATGAAAACCCGACGTTAAATTGCAGAAATTAGCGTTTTTGATCAGTAAATTTTACTCGAGAAGGCCAAATATAAATATTTTTACCGGTCCTTTTGATGGGTAGGAATGTGACTATGGCCACAGGAAAGTAGAATTACGTCGACTTCTCAAAGCACTGTTAACAGTAGTGCGTACAGATTTGTCACCCGAAGAATGCGCACAAGGTGGAATATATGCACGAGAAGACTGCATACTTGCTTCAGTACTGCACAAGCTTTAGGTGATAAGTCTGAACGCACTACCAGCGTCTTGTAAAGTTGGTGTAGCCCAATTTTACTTTCCTGTGGATACATAGTCTCACATTACTCCATGCAAAAGGACCAACCGGTAAAGAGTTCAATTACATTTTATTTCGACATTCTGGCTCGTAGATTTTGAGAGGATTTTCCAAACAAATGTATGACATTAATCCAGATGTATCAGTGTCTTGGCAAATTGCGTCCTAGAACTAAAACAAAAGGCTTTTGGTCAGAATACAGACGATAAAAATAACAGGCAGGCATCCGCCTACCGAGAACGCAGTTAGTGCACCGCGCAGGATAATTTCAGCTGGTCAAACAGGAGATAGCCCATGTCGTCTAGTTGACGGCGGAATGAACAGAATGAAGATACACTTCATAAATAGCTTTAACCTGACTACCGCATCCCAGAGTAGGCTATGGCGTAGGCTGCTAAAGATACAGAATATAACGTCTGCACTAGAGACATATTTAGATATGGCTCTGGTCAGCACTAAAACGAAGCAAGGTGGCCTACGCTATCGAAAGCACTTTGCAGGAACAATGTAACTAACCAGCAAAGCATCATATAGCACTTCCTGTAAACGCTTGTCTAGCATCCATTTTGCAAAAATCTGAAACAAACAGTCTGTCTAAAACCAAAATACGGACCTGAATCAAACGGTGACCTGAGCAAATGTTTTCTTGATGGTGCGTTGGAAAATGACAATTCCAGTACTTGCTCAGGCTCCACCAGCCTGGAAGAAAGGTATAAACTTCCTCGGTTGTAGTGCTGACAGACTAGAGCCTTTATAGTGTGGGGCGCCGGCTAGAAAAAAAAACGATATTTTCCCCTTCACGTTATCAATGGTGCAATAGGATAGTATTGAGGAAATGGGGCGTTAACTTTAAGATGATTGGCTGTGACAAAAACCAATCAGAGACCACATATTATTTCGTGAGCATGTTTGCAACTAACCTAACGTAGCAGGCGTAAAGTAAACTGCAACTGTCGTCAGCAACAGACGCCCAGTAATGTTGTTACCATAGACATCCTACCTTGGGATTACCATATCTAAGGATCAACAGGAAAGATGCTCTTTAAATTTTATACCTATTATTGAAAAAAACAAAAAGAAGTTGAACCATTGGTTGCTGAGGGATTTATCCTTGAAAGGTCGAGTATTGCTTTCTAAAGCTGAAGGTATCTCCAGACTTACTTATGCAGCCCAGTCCCTATATCTTGACAACAAAATAGGTAAAGCGGTTGACCAGGTGCTTTTCAACTTTTCAAAATCGTACACATTATATTAGGAAATCTGTCGTTATGAACTCATATGAATATGGTGGACTCCATTTTTTAGATTTTCCTACTTTGAATAATACTTTTAAGATAAATTGGGCCACATTTTTTTTAAAGAATCCTACTTCAATTTGGAATTTCATCCCTCATTATATCTTTTCCCGTTTTGGTGGCCTCAATTTTATGTTACTTTGCAACTATAACATTGATAAGATTCCTGCAAAATTATCTGCTTTTCACAGACAAGTATTCTTAGCGTGGTCGTTAATATATAAACATAATTTTTCCCCGCATAGGTATTTCATTTGGAACAATAAGGACATTTTATATAGAAACAAGTCTTTCTTTTTTAAGAACTGGTTCAATAATCATATCCTACTGGTGATTCAACTTTTTAATGCAGAAGGATTGTTACTCAATTATGAGGAATTTTTATTTCATTACAATATCCCTGTAACACCTAGAGAGTTCGCCATAGTCTTTGATGCTATTCCATCTGGAACTCTCATGTTATTTAGAGGTGTAGCCAGACCTCACCTTCTTGGCTTACCCTCGCTTAATCCAGTTGACTCTCCAATAGGGAAAATATGTTTCTCCTTGCTCCCTCAGAACAATAGGTCATTATGTGCTTTATTTCAAAGGGATATTGTATCCATTCCTTATGTCACAAATTACTGGAATACAGTGGTCACTAATATCTGTTGGAAAAAAGTCTGGTTATTACCACACAAATACTTGCTTATTAACAAGGTCAAAGAGGTCTCTTTCAAAATGATCAATACGTATTACCCTGCGAATTATTACCTGAAGAAACTTAAAAAAGACATTAACATTTATTGTACTTTTTGTGTTGAGCATTCAGAAACAGTTTCACATTTATTTTTGCATTGTCTACATGTAAAACAATTATGGAGAGATATTCACAGTTTTATAATTGTTAATATTCTTGATGACTTTTGTTTTTTATGGGAGAATGTGCTGCTCGGTTTCCTTAACCATAATAAAGATAAAGAAAAACAATTTTACCTTATAAATCTAATTGTGCTAATGGCAAAATTTAATTTTCATAAATGTAAATTCCCTAATAAAAAACCACGCTTCTGTGTTTTCTATGAGGAATTCGAGCAGTACATTAAGACCATTATACATTCTTCTAATAAGAAAGCTGTTAAAACAATCAATATGTGTTTCTTTTAAGGTCTTTGTATAATCTGTCATTTGTTGTACCCCCTAGCATATGTTATCATTGTCTGTTTGTATACTTCTTATGTATACTGATTTTTCTCCAATAATAAAAACTATATATAAAATGAAAATTAAATTAAAATACCATAGACATCCTATACAAATATGTTATATCATATATATTTTTTTTTAAATAAAATTATTAGAGGGGTTATGGCATGAAACCTTAACGTTTTGAAATGGGGTCAAAATGGCAGCCATATTGGTCAGGGAGAAATCCAAACCAGTCTAATTGGAATGAATGGCAGTAGTGTAACGGCTTTCTTCTGTGGACGAAGGAGAGGACCAAAGCGCAGCGCGGTTATTGTTCATCATGTTTAATAACGACAATAAACGTGAACACTACAAATTACAAAAACAACAAATGTGAAACTGCCCCTACTCGGATGGTATCGCGCCGTCCCAACCTTCGCTCTCTCTCCCCCGCTACTCTCTCCTCTTCCATCCTATCATCTCTTCCCTCTGCTCAAACCTTCTCCAACCTATCTCCTGATTCTGCCTCCTCAACCCTCCTCTCCTCCCTTTCTACATCCTTTGACTCTCTATGTCCCCTATCCTCCAGGCCGGCTCGGTCCTCCCCTCCTGCTCCGTGGCTCGACGACTCATTGCGAGCTCACAGAACAGGGCTCCGGGCAGCCGAGCGGAAATGGAGGAAAACTCGCCTCCCTGCGGACCTGGCATCCTTTCACTCCCTCCTCTCTACATTCTCCTCTTCTGTCTCTGCTGCTAAAGCCACTTTCTACCACTCTAAATTCCAAGCATCTGCCTCTAACCCTAGGAAGCTCTTTGCCACCTTCTCCTCCCTCCTGAATCCTCCTCCCCCTCCCCCCCCCTCCTCCCTCTCTGCGGATGACTTCGTCAACCATTTTGAAAAGAAGGTCGACGACATCCGATCCTCGTTTGCTAAGTCAAACGACACCGCTGGTTCTGCTCACACTGTCCTACCCTGTGCTTTGACCTCTTTCTCCCCTCTCTCTCCAGATGAAATCTCGCATCTTGTGACGGCCGGCCGCCCAACAACCTGCCCGCTTGACCCTATCCCCTCCTCTCTTCTCCAGACCATTTCCGGAGACCTTCTCCCTTACCTCACCTCGCTCATCAACTCATCCTTGACCGCTGGCTACGTCCCTTCCGCCTTCAAGAGAGCGAGAGTTGCACCCCTTCTGAAAAAACCTACACTCGATCCCTCTGATGTCAACAACTACAGACCAGTATCCCTTCTTTCTTTTCTCTCCAAAACTCTTGAACGTGCCGTCCTTGGCCAGCTCTCCTGCTATCTCTCTCAGAATGACCTTCTTGATCCAAATCAGTCAGGTTTCAAGACTAGTCATTCAACTGAGACTGCTCTTCTCTGTGTCACGGAGGCGCTCCGTACTGCTAAAGCTAACTCTCTCTCCTCTGCTCTCATCCTTCTAGACCTATCGGCTGCCTTTGATACTGTGAACCATCAGATCCTCCTCTCCACCCTCTCTGAGTTGGGCATCTCCGGCGCGGCCCACGCTTGGATTGCGTCCTACCTGACAGGTCGCTCCTACCAGGTGGCGTGGCGAGAATCTGTCTCCGCACCACGTGCTCTCACCACTGGTGTCCCCCAGGGCTCTGTTCTAGGCCCTCTCCTATTCTCGCTATACACCAAGTCACTTGGCTCTGTCATATCCTCACATGGTCTCTCCTATCATTGCTATGCAGACGACACACAATTAATCTTCTCCTTTCCCCCTTCTGATAACCAGGTGGCGAATCGCATCTCTGCATGTCTGGCAGACATATCAGTGTGGATGACGGATCACCACCTCAAGCTGAACCTCGGCAAGACGGAGCTGCTCTTCCTCCCGGGGAAGGACTGCCCGTTCCATGATCTTGCCATCACGGTTGACAACTCCATTGTGTCCTCCTCCCAGAGCGCTAAGAACCTTGGCGTGATCCTGGACAACACCCTGTCGTTCTCAACCAACATCAAGGCGGTGACCCGTTCCTGTAGGTTCATGCTCTACAACATTCGCAGAGTACGACCCTGCCTCACACAGGAAGCGGCGCAGGTCCTAATCCAGGCACTTGTCATCTCCCGTCTGGATTACTGCAACTCGCTGTTGGCTGGGCTCCCTGCCTGTGCCATTAAACCCCTACAACTCATCCAGAACGCCGCAGCCCGTCTGGTGTTCAATCTTCCCAAGTTCTCTCACGTCACCCCGCTCCTCCGCTCTCTCCACTGGCTTCCAGTTGAAGCTCGCATCCGCTACAAGACCATGGTGCTTGCCTACGGAGCTGTGAGGGGAACGGCACCTCCGTACCTTCAGGCTCTGATCAGGCCCTACACCCAAACAAGGGCACTGCGTTCATCCACCTCTGGCCTGCTCGCCTCCCTACCTCTGAGGAAGTACAGCTCCCGCTCAGCCCAGTCAAAACTGTTCGCTGCTCTGGCACCCCAATGGTGGAACAAACTCCCCCACGACGCCAGGTCAGCGGAATCAATCACCACCTTCCGGAGACACCTGAAACCCCACCTCTTTAAGGAATACCTAGGATAGGATAAAGTAATCCTTCTAACCCCCCCCCCCCCCTTAGAGTTAGATGCACTATTGTAAAGTGGTTGTTCCACTGGACATCATAAGGTGAATGCACCAACTTGTAAGTCGCTCTGGATAAGAGCGTCTGCTAAATGACTTAAATGTAAATGTAAATGTAAATGAAAAACCGAAACAGTCCTATCTGGTGCATAGACACAAAGACAGAAGACAACCACCCACAAACCCCAACACAAAACAGGCTACCTAAATATGGTTCCCAATCAGAGACAATGACAAACACCTGCCTCTGATTGAGAACCATATCAGGCCAAACAACAAACCTAACATAGAAACACAAAACATAGAATGCCCACTCAGCTCACGTCCTGACCAACACTAAAACAAAGAAAACACAAAAGAACTATGGTCAGAACGTGACAAGTAGAGGCATAATCCTGATTTTACTTATGCAAGAAAATAGAAGGCATGTATATCAGAAATTGTTTAATGCAGTGGTCACCAACCTTTTGAGTCAAGATCACATTCTGAGTCAAAATGCAAGACTAGGTCTACCGCTCAGATTTTTTTTTAAATGACTCAGAACATTTTGAAATGATATTTAGTAGTTATATGATCACACTGTAATATATAATTTGTTGTATTACTTGTGATGCACAGCTAAGTGAGCATAATAATTTGCGTCTTTTCTTTTTACAGGACTGATGGCCTGCATCTGATGGACAGTCTGAGGGGAGGGAGGGAGCAGCGGTGAGGCTGCCTATCACCCGCCTCAGTGTCCCTCCACCCTCCTTCCCTGCCCTAAAAAAAGTGACACAGTCCTCCAATTGATGGCGACACTCAAATTGCACTGCATTATTTCTGTTTCATGCACCAATTCATGATGTTACTCCTATGACCAGAGAAAGTGAAATATTCCTCGAAATTAAAAAAGACAAGTCACTAATACTTTGCTACTGCAGCTGAAGTTTATTTTTATTTATTTTTGTTTCACCTTTATTTAACTCTACCACTTCTCTCTCCCGGATCCGGGATCCTCCTCATCAAAAAAGCTGACTAGCATAGCCTAGCCTAACAGGACAGGGATATCATATAATATAATTTTCATGAAATCACAAGTCCAATACAGCAAATGAAAGATAAACAGCTTGTGAATCCAGCCATCATTTCCGATTTTTAAAATGTTTTACAGCGAAAAACAATATGTATTTCTATTAGCTAACCACAATAGCCAAACACACAACTGCATATTTTCACCATGTTTTTACCGCATAGGTAGCTTTCACAAAACCGACAAAATAGAGATAAAATTAGTCACTAACCAAGAAACAACTTCATCAGATGACAGTCTTATAACATGTTATACAACACATTTATGTTTTGTTCGAAAATGTGCATATTTAAGGTATAAATCATAGTTTTACATTGCAGCTACCATCAAAAATATCACCAAAGCAGCCAGAATAATTACAGAGAGCAACGTGAAATACCTAAATACTCATCATAAAACATTTATGAAAAATACATGGTGTACAGCAAATGAAAGATAAACATCTTGTGAATCCAGCCAATATTTCTGATTTTTTAAGTGGTTTACAGCGAAAACACAATATAGAATTATATTAGCTTACCACAATAGCCAAACACACAAACGCATTTATTCACCGCAAAAGGTAGCTTTCGCAAAAACCAGCAAAAGATATAAAATTAATCACTAACCTTGAACAAATTCATCAGATGACAGTCTTATAACATCATGTTATACAATACAATTATGTTTTGTTTGAAAATGTGCATATTTAGAGCTACAAATCCTGATTATACATTGTGAATACGTAGCATCGATTCACCAGAATCTCCAGAGATATTTTGGACACACCTAATCTGACCAAAGAACTCATCATAAACTTTACATAAAAATACTTGTTGTATGGCAAATGAAAGATACACTGGTTCTTAATGCAACCGCTGTGTTAGATTTTTTAAAATAACTTTACCATAACATACAGCTTGCGTTATTGCGAGACAGCACTCACCAAAACGGCGGCGAATAGGACTCAACATTTTACACAGAAATACAAAATAACATCATAAATGTTTTCTTACTTTTGTTGAGCTTCCATCAGAATGTTGTACAAGGAGTCCTTGGTCCAGAATAAATCGTTGTTTGGTTTTAGAATGTCCATTTCTTCTGTCGAATTAGCAACCTTGGCTAGCCATGTGGCGCGAACATGCCCATC
Source organism: Salvelinus alpinus (assembly GCF_045679555.1). Lineage (NCBI taxonomy): Eukaryota > Metazoa > Chordata > Actinopteri > Salmoniformes > Salmonidae > Salvelinus > Salvelinus alpinus. The sequence goes on from NC_092092.1 coordinate 58,567,662, forward strand.
AACTCTTGGCGCAAAGAACGGAAAATTCCAAAAGTCCCAATAAACAACGGAAAATTCCAAAAGTCCCAATAAACGTTGAATGAACTGATAAAACTCGGTTGAAAAAACCTACTTTATGATGTTATTATCACATGTTTCATATAAAATCAGAGCCGGAGATATTCGCCGTGTATACGTAACGCTTTTCAGAAGCCAATGTCGAGTTCCGCGGCGCGCCTTGGTAGACAAAGAAAATTCCTGACCTGCCACTCCAAAAGCTCTTGTTCGGCCTCAGATCAAGCTAGACACCCCATTCCACCTTCCACTGCCTGTTGACATCTAGTGGAAGGCGTATGAAGTGCATGCATATCGATAAATATAAGGCAATTGAATAGGCAGGCCCTGAAACAGAGCCTCGTTTTCAGATTTTTCACTTCCTGCATGGAAGTTTGCTGCAAAATGAGTTCTGTTTTACTCACAGACATAATTCAAACAGTTTTAGAAACTTCTGAGTGTTTTCTATCCAATAGTAATAATAATATGCATATTGTATGATCTAGAAAAGAGTACGAGGCCGTTTCATTTGGGCACGATTTTATCCAAAGTGAAAACAGCGCCCCCCTATTGACAAGAAGTTTTAACCAGGTAGGCCAGTTGAGAACAAGTTCTCATTTACAACTGCGACCTGGCCAAGATAAAGCAAAATAGTGCGACAAAAACAACAACATAGGCAATAACTAGGCCATAGAGGCGAAATAATTACAATTTAACATTAATACTGGAGTGATAGATATGTGCAGATGATGATGTGCAATTAGAGATACTGGGGTGCAAAATACCAAGAGGGTAAGTAATAATATGGGGATGAGGTAATTGGGTGTGCTATTTACAGATTGGCTGTGTATACGTACATTGTTCAGTAAGCTGCTCTGACAGCTAATGCTGAAAGTTAGAGAGGGAGATATAAGACTCCAGCTTCAGTGATTTTTGCAATTCGTTCCAGTCATTGGCAGCAGAGAACTCGAAGGAAAGGTGGCCCAAGTAAGTGTTAGCTTTGGGGATGACTAGTGCAATATACCTGCTGGAGCGTGTGCTACGGGTGGGTGTTGCTATGGTGACCAGTGAGCTGAGATAAGGCGGGGCTTTACCTAGCAAAGACTTATAGATGACCTGGAGCCAGTGGGTTTGGCGACAGATATGTAGTGAGGGCCCGCCAACGAGAGCATACAGGTCACATTGGTGGGGAGTATATGGGGCTTTGGTGACAAAACGGATGGCACTGTGATAGACTACATCCAGTTTGCTGAGTAGAGTGTTGGGGGCTATTTTGTAAATGACATCGCCGAAGTCGAGGATCGGTAGGATAGTCAGTTTTACGAGGGTATGTTTGGCGGCATGAGTAAAGGAGACTTTGTTGCAAAATAGGAAGCCGATTCTAGATTTAATTTTGGATTGGAGATGCTTAATGTGAGTCTGGAAGGAGAGTTTACAGTCTAACCAGACACCTAGGTATTTGTAGTTGTCCACATATTCTAGGTCAGAACCGTCCAGAGTAGTGATGCTAGTCGGGCGGGCAGGTGCGGGCAGCAATCGGTTGAAGAGCATGCACTTAGTTTTACTTGCATTTAATTAAAAGCAGTTGTAGGCCACGGAAGGAGTGTTGTATGGCATTGACGCTCGTTTGGAGGTTTCTTAGCACATTGTCCAAAGAAGGGCCAGATGTATACAGAATAGTGTTGTCTGCGTAGAGGTGGATCAGAGAATCACCAGCAGCAAGAGCGACATCATTGATATATACAGAGACAGTGCTGGTTGTAGCGTGTGGAAGTAGGGAGAACTCACATTTTATGGCTTATAAAGGTGTTGAACAAAGTGTTGACAGTGCTGAATAACAACTTAAACATGAACCTACACATAAAAACAGCAGCTCTTTGCTGTATCCGTTGAGTCTTCCTCGTCATGGTTTTAAAAGTTTTGAAATCTCACAGTATCAACTTTGCTGTGCGTTCAAGGTAGGCCTATAGGTGCAATTGATTTGTTCTCTGGGCCTGCTGGGTAGGTGGAGTTCTTCCTTCAGACACATGAAATGGTTAAAAATGGGAACACTTTGTCTTTCCGACACTAGGGCTGCACCTACCACCAACAGCGCAAAATTAATTTAAAAAATAGGAACGCAAGGCTTTATCGTTGGGTTTTTTGCAGAAATGTTTGGTGATCGACTAGGAATGCCTTGGAGATCGACCGGTTTGTGATCGACCGTTTGGTGACCACTGTTGTAATAGAATAATTGTCAACCTAAAATATTGTCATATAATTATAAATGCAGTTTATACAGGTTTTATATACATTTTCTGTATATATAGCTTTTAAAATACATGTAAACAGACCATAAATGCCAACATTTTTGTCTTCTTGAAAAGTTATATGATACAACATCAGTACTTGTTGCATTTACAACTTGTCTAAGTCCTAACATCAATTGATTTCAGCCAGTTAAGGTTGTGATTTGACTGCATTGTTTGAATGGAATGTTGGCATTTTGGCAGTTAATTTGAAAACAATGTATGGAGTCATTCCTCTTAAACTCGCTGGCTATCGAACAAACACACTGTGCAGATAAATTATTCAAATTCATTATTTTACACAAGCTTATTACAGCACTGGCAAACCATGGTTGACCAACTCCTTGACCAAAATGGCTGACATTTATCCCATCGTGAGAAGGTTCATTTTCATTCTAGTTTTCTAATTATATGTTTGTTACCATAATTTAAAGCTTGATACATTGATACAGAAGTCATAATGAGTGAATGCGGTGTGTCCACAAGGACAATGTAACTCTAGTCTGTTTTCATGAATGGTCATTGCAATCTACTTGAAAAAAATATATATTTTATTATTATTACCCCAGCATTACCTTTATGTAATAGTCTATACTGTAGGCCTTATATGCCTATTTAGCATTAGCGTACTTTTGCTCTAATAGGCTACTAAATAAGCACAAAAAGAAACAGCTGACAAAGTTAACTCCATAACCACAGGCCAAGCTACCCATATCCTTCCTAAATAATTAATGACATGCTGTAGTATGGTGGACTGACTTGAAAAGTTACCTTGGCGACAACTGGATGCCTAGGATGATTAGGTTCTATTTTGTAAAGGCTCTGTGTGAGTCACATCTTTTTACAAACCACTAGTGCTAGGCTTTCCAATACTGTCATCTGCTGTTCTGTCACGGCCGTCAAAGGAAGTGGACCAAAGCGCAGCGTGGTGAGCGTACATTTTCCCTTTATTTAAAATGACGCCAACAAAACAATAAACCATACAAAACGACCGTGAAGCTGAAGGGCTATAGTGCCACAAACAAAGACAACTACCCACAACGAAAGGAGGGAAAAGGGCTACCTAAGTATGGTTCCCAATCAGAGACAACGATAGACAGCTGTCCCTGATTGAGAACCATACCCGGCCAAAACATAGAAACACAAAATCATAGAAAACAAAAACATAGAATGCCCACCCCAAATCACACCCTGACCAGACCAAATAGAGACATAAAAAGGCTCTCTAAGGTCAGGGCGTGACCTGTTCAGTTCAACACATGCCACATCCATGCTGAAAGGAAACTGGTAAGTTCAAGGATAGATGTATAATAGGGTAGAAATAAGTCCAAAAAACGATTGAGCTTTGCATTTTATTAACATTTAATTGATTTAAACATGATATTCGTAAATTTTAATATTTCCAGACAGAGTAGCTATTTTTGTATAATATAAGGATATAATAACAAGAAGTGATTATTTATGAACAGTGATTAGTTCTGATACTGTAGTTAGGTATTCATATCTGTATTTAGTAAGAGATTAACATAAAAACCAGTGGTCAGGTTACATTTGCTTTATATTACATGGAGGGGGTTGGTTAGTACTTTATGCCATGTGGTTATATCTTTTGCTCCCCCTGTTTTTGTTCTCCAAACTTATTATGAGGGCGTCGTTCACTCACTTGTCTCCTCTACATCCTCTGAGGTCCTGTCCTGAGTTACTGAATGTCTATCGTTCTCATTCAGTTTCTTCTCTTCCTCTTCTTCCTCTACTTTAGGTTGAGAAGTTAAGCCCTGGAGAGGTGCGTCCTCTTCTCGCACTTCTATTGTGTCTTTCCCCATTTCAGTAGCTCTATCACTGCTGTCTTTCCCTCTTTGTCCCCTCTTCCTCTTTCTATGGATTACAGGTATTACCAAAATAATGCCATGTAAAACGGCAAGTAGAAGGATTAATGTAACAGTTGCCACGACTCTTTGCATGTTATATCTCAACTCACAATCCTGCATGAGTTTATCTACAGATATTTCACCCTCACTGAGGACCAGCATAAGATGGCCACACTCATGACTGAAGTTGACCCAGTTTCGCAGCTCTATGTCAACAGTAGTGTCGCCTAGTCCATAAAATGTCAGAAACACTCCGTCAAGTAGATGTGAACAGTCAATAGACTTCTTAGACAGAGAGCGCAGGTACACAATGTCCGTGGCATTATCTGTGGCACAGTTGTCTATGATCACTGAGCCATGGTGGGAAACCATCATGTAAATGTCACTTCCTTCTCCTCCAATCAAGTAATCTCCTCCCATAAGGGACACTAGAATGTCGTTGCCGTCAGAGCCTTTGAGTAGGGCAGGTTCGTAGCCAGACACCAAGATATCTGAGTAGATAGTGCCAATCACATTCTCAACATCCTTCAACACGTCTCCCTCAGCATCTGCCTGACGGCATTCTCCGCTCAGCAGGTTGACGTAAACGCCCTCACCCCTCTCATGATCCCCCTGGTACAGCACAGTGTCTCTCCCTGGGCCCCCGTCCACTAGATCAGCCCCTGGTCCGGGAACGAAGGTGTCAGAGCCTGAGCCGCCCATCATGGTGTCACTCCCTTCCTCTCCATAAAGAGTGTCATCTCCTATGTTCCCAATCAGGATGTCATTGCCCTGACCCCCCAGCAAGGTGTCATGGCCGGCCCCTCCATCCAGTGCATCATCCTTGATGCCACCGAAGAGTACGTTCTCCTGCTCATTACCTGTAATGTAATTGGAGTCATGGGGACAGCCCTGCACAGTGTGAACCAATGATAAATTTGATTGAGAACTCAGATCTATTTGGCAGTCTCCCAGTTTTCCTTTCATTGTCACTTTGTAAGCTTCAATCCAAGGCTTTTGAAAGCTACGCGTTTTGTTTCCAACTGGAGATCTTACCCAAAAATGCACTCCATCAGAGCTCTGGAAGCTAAGGTGTTGGTGTTGTTGCCCTGAATTATAGTTGAGCACTCTGACCTGAATTTTATTCCCCTGTGTACCTGTGCTCACAAGTACATCATGCTTGTCAGACTGAACTGTGAGTTGACCACCACCAATGAAATCCATCTCAAACAACACAGTATCCATTCTTTCATCCTCTGCAAAGTTTTCAATCATGATGTTGGTTCCATATCCAGTGTTCACTACGTAGGTATCCTCCCCATCTCCTCCCACCATGCTACCACCTCCAGTAAAAGGATCCAGCATGTTATTTTTGTCATTTCCTTCCATGCTGTCGAAACCAGATGAGCCATACATTTCCACCACTGAGGCAAAGTCGGTGTTATTCATCTTCATGATTTCTCCAATCACCCTATTTCGGAAATCCACAGACTGAGGCAGCTTTAAGGAGCCATCGCAACTGCTGGCATTGGACTCCAGTTTAAATGTTATTCCATCAGCTGATTGGATGTGGAGGTGTTGAGAGTTCCTTGAGTGAAACCAGCCCTTCAATAGGACTTCCTGTGAGCCATTTATGGAGAGATAAATGTCTGGTCCATTACATTTACAATTGATTAAATCATATTTTTCTCTCAGGAAAAGTACATCAGTAGCCAGATCGGGTGAGTGGTTCTCAATGGTTTTCAAGCCTTGACCTGGAGTTACAACATACCAGTCCTCCCCTCCTCGCCCCTGAAGAAAGTCTGTTCCTCGCCCTGGTACAATTGTGTTGCGTTGTACGTTCCCTTTGATGATGTCATTGAAGTCTGAGCCTCGCACCTGTGTGACACTTTGGACAGCCTCATCCTCCTGCAGATCCACATGTAGAGCAGCTGTGGACTCTCTGTACTCTAGATTCTGACTTATGAGGCATTTGCTCTTAAATGAGTCAATCTGCACACAGGCAGCCTTGTTCTCAGAGATGCTGAAGGTGACCAGATCCTTTGTGATAACAAGCAAGTGCCTGTCCGCTTCTGAACGGAACCAGTTCATTAAGGTCACATCAGAGCTTTGATCAGCAAAAGGCATCAGTTTGAGATGGTTTCCATCCACTTTAGCTTTGAATTCACAAAGGTTTGCCTCTATCACCAGTAGGTCTGTTTCATTGTCATTGGAGTGATTTTCGATGAATATCTTTGACAGTTTTTTCTCATAAACCATATATATGTCCTCTCCTTCTCCTCCCCTCAGGTGGTCCTGACCCCCTCCACCATCAATCAGATTCTTCTGTCTATTTCCTATTAGTATGTCATTGTAAGGAGACCCCATGATATTAGTAACGCTAAGGAGAAGTGGTTCGGAAGCGTTCGCTGTCTGGCCGTGAGTTTTAGACATTCTATTGATACCTCTGGCAATCAGTTGGACAGAGGAAATCACTGTGGTGGAGATGTCGAACAGGACTCCGTCCTCTGACATCATGTTCATGTGGCGATATTCGTCCCCCAAAAACCAGTTCATAATCCTAATGTTATGGTTACCAAGATATCTTAAAACAATATCATTTCCTGACTTACTGACAGAAATCTGACTGTAGTTAACGCCGAGGAGTAGGACATCTGTTGATTTGAAAGGATCATAGTTATTAATAATCGTGTTTCCTCCATAGACAGGAATGATGAAAGTGTCTTTGCCACCACACCCCTCCACATAGCTTTTTTGAGGTCCCAAATAGAACACGTCATCACCATTTTTCCCATAAAGCTTGTAGTAATAGCTCAACATGACTTCAATGCCATGGTCGTCATCTGCCTGAACGGCAAAAAAATTATTTGCTTCATTGTTTCCCCAATATGTTCCAAATCTTGTGTCTGACAAAGCCTCATAACCAGAAACGACAGACCTAGAGCCAACTTTTATGAATAGGAGTATTTTTATATCTATGTTTTTGTAAGTTAATCTATGTGATTTTCCAACGCCTAGAACAATGTCTTTAGTTCCATGTGTGTCAATAGTCCAACACCTTTTCTCCAAGTTTTTGTCACTAGATACAAAATAATCCATGCAGAAGTCAGATGGTCCCTGGTCTGAGAGACAAAAAGTGATACTCCCTCCATTCCAAGAATCCTCACCAGCTGTGAAATCAATGGCCTTTCTCCCATCGGGTACCTCTGTAAAAGCATAGTACTTTTGGTGGTCTGAAATTTGTTGAACAAGCCTTCGTCCCTCCTCAATCTCACGAAAACAAAAGGTATAAAAAAAGCTTGCCACATCAAGGATAAAGTGTAAAAGTCCTTTCCCAAAGCCAACAAAGAATGCTCTTATTTTTGCCAAAACTCCAGCATTTGGTGGTAAATTAATGAGTTCAGTCTGAATATCATGATATACATCATCAAAGATCATTCGTATGGTATTTAGTGCCAGGTTGATTGGCACAATAAATGGCGCCAGTTCTGGTTGAGCGATTTCAAAAAAATCCAAGGCAACTATTGCAGTATCGAAGGTGGCATCAATATACCCCAATGCATCTTTTCTCTTAAAGTCTTCCACAATATTGTAAATTCCAAAACCAATCCCTATGACTGGCATAACTATCAGGGCACGTTTCACCACAGGGCTTTTGATTAATGTTACCATGGCTCTCATTGCCTTGCGCTCTAAAAGCTGGGGAACTTGTTTTCCAACTGCAGCCAAGGTCATTCCTGTGACTCCATGTACAGTCTGTAACGTGGCTATTGTACCATGTTCAATGTCTCCCTCTTCAAAAGCACGGACAGCTCCTTGCATCCCCAACATGAGTCCCACTGCTCCAATTGCCATCCCTGTGTGCTCTAGGTGCTTCGAGACCTGGTGAGAATGGGTGCCCTCTGGAATCTCCAGGCCATGAACTGTCTCCATGTTTTTCCAAATTTTGTCTGTGTATAGTTGTCCCTCTGGATGCAACACTACCTTAAATTCAATTGGTTCCAGGAGATTCTTCTTCGATGTAAGCTGGCATTGAAATTGTCCATCCTCCAGCCTAATACTGCCTTCTTTGACATGTAGTCCCTCCGAGTCCAGCCTGTCACCAAATTCTCTCCTCAACTGAGTGTGAATCTGTTCAGCAAACATAGCAGAGGACCTGGCGTAATAGGAAGAGAGCTTGAGTGAATGCTCTACTTCTGAAGCGGAATGTAGATCTTTCAATGTCACAGAGCCATCATGGGACCCACCCAAAAGTCCAGTGACCCCATTTAGGGTTGTTGGTGTTGGTTGTTGGTTGACAATTTTCACTAAGAAATTATTATAATCCTCTATGAATGAACTTTTTGAAATCTCATTCAGTGGTGCATACTTATTTACAAGATTGAGGAACTCATCTTCTACCTTGTTATCTTCTACCTTGTTATCCATGTTTTTCGATTCCCGCCATTCTTTAAACACATTATTCTCTTTTTCTGTAAGGTCCATAAGATTCTTTTTTAATTTATTTTCTTTACATTTGCTGTTTATTGGTTTGCTAGAATCACTGTATGATGACGAACCATCAAATCCTCGCCTACTTGGATCCACCCAAGAGCCACCTGTTGCCATTGGATGATTCTCCATGAGAAAACTCAAACCTTTCTCTTTGACATTATTGTCTGTGCTGTGGGCCATATCTAAGGCCATCAGGACAAGAGGAAATGTACGGAAATTTCTGGAGGACTCTGATATTATTGATGCCAAGAAATATGTTCTGTACCATGCCTCCTTCATCATACCTTGTGAGCCTTTATTAATGTATTCCCCTTGAAGAGTTTCTTTCACAAAATTAGCATAACTTTCTTTGTCATCTCCTATATTTTCACGGATGGCTTTATAATTCTCTTTGCCAATCTGTGCCTCAACACAACTTTTTATCTCATCTATTCTGTTTTGATTTCCCTTATTATTGTTGTCAAGCTTTTTCCCAACTGGATACACATATAAAGTGTGGGGGTCTATCTCATAAATCCAGTCATGTAACATCAGGTAGGTGGTCTTATCTTCTCCAAACTTTGCATTGTGATGGATCACACTTAGGATATCCTTACCTGCCTTCATTTCATAGCAGTTATCAAGAATACCTTTAATGACATTCTCATCTTCAATCCATTTTTTCTCCTTTTTTGTATTTATCACTTGCCTCTCAATATTGCATATCAGAAACTCTTCATTTTTCAAATTTGTCTGTAACTTTATGGTGCTTTTATCAAATTCCATTGGTTGAAAAATTGCCCAGGTTAAGGCTTCAAGTTTATCAGTCAATTCTCCATGTCTATAAAATTCAACAAATCTCTTTGGATTGTCTGGCCATGTGCCTCTGTATTTTTGTAAACGTTCTTGAACAGAAGTTTCCCCTAGAAAGTTTCTCTCATTTGAAAAAATCCCATCCCCCCTGTTGCCGAACTGTTCTCTAGTGACAACATTTCCATCTCTGTCTAACATTGCCACCACTTTCTTGCTGTCATCCTTATGTCTTGTTTCCCATCCATTGGGGGTCATTTCTACAGTTATCTTCTCCCCAGAGTGGCTGACTTGAAGCAAAGAACTCCTCAGGTGTAGTTCTGTCTCAATAGACCTGGTGTGGAGCTCCTTCAACAGGGTGTTCTTGAAGGCTTCATCGGACCCAACTTCACAGGCCACCACACTTGTGGTTTTAATATGGTCACTAGTCCTGGCAGTACGTCCAATGATGTCAGCCACGTCTTCGGCTTTGTACCCTCCAAGTCTCATCTCTCCTTTGCTGTCTCTTCTCCCATGGCCTACAAGGACCAGTCTGCTCTCTTCTGACAGTGGCACCGGGTCGCCTTTGATCAGTTTAGGTTGTTGGTTTTCCAGGATGTACACAGAGGTCACAGTGGGATGTTTCTCATATAGAAATTTAGCAGCTTCCCGAACAATGGGGTTATCTTCTAGTATTAGGATGTGCTGTTTATCATACTGTGTGGTGTGATCAATGGGTCTCTTTGGAGCATGGTACTCAGCTGCAGTGTCGGTGTGATCCATGATTTGGTAGGTGAGAAGATCTTCCGGGCTGGTAGTTTCCAAGACAGCATTATTGTCATGATACTTAAAAACCCTCATGAAGTCATTATGAAATGAAGAAGTGGTATTGATGTCAAGGGAGAAAACGGATGCTGCTCTCAATGATGGTGTCAACATTAGATTTGCTAGTGAGGAACCAGAGTAACCGGACAGAGTATGTCCATCCTCTGAGGCAGTACCAAATATCTTCACAACTGTGCCACTGTTAACGGTTGGGAGACATGAATCATTGTATATACAAGCATCACTGACCATTACTGAATAATGAGGATCTATGCTGTACTCCTGTTCTACTCGCTGACGAGTCCACTCTTCCTTGTCCATTATAAGGAGAAGTTTGTTGCTGTAGGTGTAAGACATTTCAGAAGCAGACAGCAGCAAATCTTGGATCTTTTGTCCATCAATTTCTTCCAGAAACCTTTCAAAATCCTGAAAGAAACACATAAAAAAACAGATCAAGTTTGAATGGAATTTTACCACTCTAAAATGCATAGACAGAGCAAGGATTGACCATCCATGGATGCGAGGACTGATAAAAATGTGTGTTTTAAACATGTTTTGAATTTACATTGGGGTCCAAAATGATTGACACCCTTGATAGGTAGCCTAGCGATTAAGAGCGTTGGGCCAGTTGTGGCGAAATCCTGCACGGAGCCTTCACCGTGCGCTGCCACTTTAAGAGAGCATGAGCAGTAAGGAAGGAGGAGATAAAAGAGCTCGTTAAGCTCTATTGGGAAGGAGCTATTGATTGGCGCGACAGTTTTGGTTGTGTGTGTTATGCTGCAGAGTTTGTTTGTTTAACTTCAGCGTATGTGGTTGTACAGTGTTTGGAACAATCCTCGGTGTGATCGCTCGACGACGTGGTTGTTCTCATTTGGGACCACGAGGGTTATGGATCAAATGGATTAGTAGCAACATTTGTTGCGAAGCGTTCAACTACAACCCAACATACCATCGGACAGTCAGACCGGATACCTGCACCCTCCAGACCACAGCTAAGCCCTCTCTTGTTCTTTTTCTCTTTCTTTTCCTGCTATGTTCCAGTGCTTTACACTGAAACCGACTCTATTTCCTAAGTACATTGAAGTTTCATTGGAGCTGGACTAGTGTGTATATGAACACCACCCATTCCTACCCTCTGCACTCCTTCACAACAGAGAATACAAACTGTTGCAAATCCTCTGTGTGATGACTGGGTTCATTCATTATTGTATGAAGTTGCTGTTTATTTGCTCTGCCATTATTGTTATATGAGGTATGTTTGGTGGGGTTACCAAGAATTGTGGAAGGACTGTGCTGTGATGTGGGATCTATAGGGTGTGTATTCTCTTTTCTCTCCGCTGGCTATCTGGTCAACAGGCTACACTCTAGGCAGTCTCTTCTGCTGATGTGTGTGGGTCTGGTAGTGGTACACTCGCTGTTCTATTATTTCCTTCTTTCGGCAGGGTTAATACCTGCCTGGCGCCCGAACAAAATCTTCTTTACCTTTCTCTAATTAATACCGCTACACAGTAACCGAAAGGTCGTTGGTTTGAATCCCTGAGCCGACTAGGTGAAAAATCTGTGCCTTGAGCAAGGCACTTAACCCTAATTACTCCTGTAAATTGCTCTGGATAAGAGTGTCTGCTAAAGTTTCAGATTATTTTGTGCCCAATAGAAATTAATGTAAATACTGTATTGTGTCATTTTGGAGACACTTTTATTGTAAATAAGAATTGAATATTATTTCTAAACACTTCTACATTAATGTAGTAGTGTGGATGCTACCATGATTACAGATAATCCTGAATTAATCATGACATGCTAATGGTGAGAGGTTAGCATGTCATGGGGGTATGATCTTTGACTCTCTATAACTTTCTCATTCATCATTGTTCACGATTCAATCAGGATTATCAGTTTTTGCTCATCTTTATCAAGGTTGTCAATAATTTTGGACCCTATGGTTTACAATTGCATTGTTTACAAACAATGGAGTACAGCCAGGCTGAGCATGATTATATTTGGGTTTCTGATGGGGTACGACAATTGAACTAAATTCATGATTTATAAGTTATATTCTTCAATAATCAATCGATGTTATCTATATTATAATACCGTAAGCCTCTCAGATGTGGGAGGATCTCCTCCTACAATTTGGCACCGATTTTCTTAGTACCTCTTTCATGTTATTGTCAAAACCTATTTTTGGGAATGGCATTGTTGCCAGGGGGAAATAGTACTGTCATAATGCATTTGATGTAAGTATTTCTAGGCCAATTTTTAATCTGTAGAATGACAACATTACCCATAATGCTCATTGAATGGACATTCAAAATTACAATGGCATTAATGCATCACATTTGCTAGCTATTTTTGACAAATCTTGCTAACTAATGACATCTTTTCCAAGTACATTTGATGACATGATAATGCTGGCAAAGTTTTTTCCTACTAATTATTAGATTACTTTAGCGACGTCATCGTATTTCCAGGCACTATAGTGTAATTAGACTAAACAGTATTTAGCCTCAGTCCAGAATGATTGGGCTTACCACTGCTTTCGGCACCACTATGGCGCCACCGATAGAGGGCTGAGAACGTTCCTAATGCCTCATGCAAACTAACGGCATGACGCGACCGAGTGACGGAGTTGCAACCTATGAATATTAATCAAGCAATAGAACCCATTTTGGTTCTATATGAAACCTTTTTTTTCTAAGAGTGCATGGAACGGTGGAGATCGCATGGCATATCTCAAATCCTTTAAAATAATGCTGTCAAATTAAGTACATATTGAGTCAAACGGCCCTAAAACATGAACAGGTAGATTAGTCCGCCCACACTGGAGAGGTGAATTACACTGCCACTCCCAGCTTGGACGTTGTCGCATCGGTGTGACCTGCACAAAGTTCTATTTTTGGGGAGACTAAAACCATAATTTGGTCAAACAATAGCCTAAAGAACATTAATATCCTGATTCCTCCATGAAAGTGTTTAACTTGCCCATGTTTCTCAAAGTAGTCTAGATGGAGAGGAACAGAAAAATGCCTTCTGATTGCGCAACATTTTAAAATAAAATGGTGCAAAAAAACAGTACTGTTGTGACTGTTGGAGAGAGGATGGTCTCAGCTTTCTGTAGTTACGACATTTATTCCCAACTCTCAAACTCAAATATACTGACTAATTTAAAAAACTACTTTATGGATTTTTTTTCCATTTTTTAAAATTATATTTATTAATGAGATTATTAATATAAACAATGGAGTTATGTGACATATGCAGCTATTGAAAATATATAGGAATGTCTGTTCAATCCAAACTTACAAATCAAATTGTATTAGTCACATGCGCCGAGTACAACAGGTATTTCACCTTACAGTGAAATGCTTACTTATGAGCCCCTAACCAACAATGCAGTTAAAAGAAATATGGATAACAATAAGAAATAAAAGTAATTAAAGAGCAGCAGTAAAATAACAATAGCGAGACTATATACAGGGGGGTACTGGTACAGAGTCAATGTGCGGGGGCACCGGTTAGGTGAGGTAATATGTACATGTTGGTAGAGTTATTAAGGTGACTATGCATACAGTTGAAACCTGAAGTTTACGTACACTTAGGTTGGAGTCATTAAAACTTGTTTTTCAACCACTCCACAAATTTCTTGTAAACAAACTATAGTTTTGGCAAGTCGGTTAGGACATCTACTTTGTGTATGACACAAGTAATTTTTCCAACAATTGTTTAAAGACAGATTATTTCACTTATAATTGGCTGTATCACAATTACAGTGGGTCAGAAGTTTACATACACTAAGTTGAATGTGCCTTTAAACAGCTTAGAAAATTTCAGAAAATGATGTCATGGCTTTAGAAGCTTCTAGTAGGCTAATTGACATAATTTGAGTCAATTGGAGGTGTACCTGTGGATGTATTTCAAGGCCTACCTTCAAACTCAATGCCTCAAACGCCTGAACGTGCCACGTTCATCTGTACAAACAATAGTACGCAAGCATAAACACCATGAGACCACGCAGCTGTCATACCGCTCAGGAAGGAGACACGCTCTGTCTCCTAGTGATGAACGTACTTTGGTGTGAAAAGTGCAAATCTATCCCAGAACAACAGCAAAGGACCTTGTGAAGATGCTGGAGGAAACAGGTACAAAAGTATCTATATCCACAGTAAAATGAGTCCTATATCGACATAACCTGAAAGGCTGCTCAGCAAGGAAGAAGCCACTGCTCCAAAACCGCCATAAAAAAGCCAGACTACAGTTTGCAACTGCACATGGGGACAAAGATCGTACTTTTTGGAGGGAAAAGGGGGAGGCTTGCAAGCCAAAGAACACCATCACAACCCTGAAGCACAGGGGTGGCAGCATTATGTTGTGGGGGTGCTTTGCTGCAGGAGGGACTGGTGCACTTCACAAAATAGATGGCATCATGAGAAAGGAATATTGTGGATATATTGAAGCAACATCTCAAGACATCAGTCAGGAAGTTAAAGCTTGGTCGCAAATGGTTCTTCCAAATGGACAATGACCCCAAGCATACTTCCAAAGTTGTGGAAAAATGGCTTAAGGACAACAAAGTCAAGGTGCTTCTAGTTCCGACCATTAAGTAATATCTAACAAGTAATCTTACCTAACAATTTCACAACAACTACCTTATACACACAAGTGTAAAGGAATGAAAAAGACTATGTACATGAAAATATATGAATGAGTGATGGCCGAACGGCATAGGCAAGATGCAGTAGATGGTATAGAGTACAGTATATACATATGAGATGAGTAATGTAGGGTATGTAATGAGGGCAGGTAGTTTGCCCCCGGTGATGCGATGTGCAGACCTCACTACCCTCTGGAGAGCCTTACGGTTATGGGCGGAGCAGTTGCCGTACCAGGCGGTGATACAGCCCGACAGGATGCTCTCGATTGTGCATCTGTAGAAGTTTGTGAGTGCTTTTGGTGACAAGCCGAATTTCTTCAGCCTCCTGAGGTTGAAGAGGCGCTACTGCGCCTTCTTCACCACGCTGTCTGTGTGGGTGGACCATTTCAGATAGTCCGTGATGTGTACGCCGAGGAACTTAAAACTTTCCATTCTCTCCACTACTGTCCCGTCAATGTGGATAGGGGGCTGCTCCCTCTTCTGTTTCCTGAAGTCCACGATCATCTCATTTGTTTTGTTGACGTTGAGTGAGAGGTTATTTTCCTGACACCACACTCCGAGGGCCCTCACCTTCTCCCTGTAGGCCGTCTCGTCGTTGTTGGTAATCACGCCTACCACTGTAGTATCTGCAAACTTGATGATTGAGTTGGAGGCATGCATGGCCACGCAGTTGTGGGTGAACAGGGAGTACAGGAGAGGGCTGAAAACGCACCCTTGTGGGGCCCCAGTGTTGAGGATCAGCGGGGTGGAGATGTTGTTACCTACCCTCACCACCTGGGGGCGGCCCGTCAGGAAGTCCAGGACCCAGTTGCACAGGGCGGGGTCGAGACCCAGGGTCTGGGGTCAGGGTCGTCTTGTCCAGATGCGTTAGTGATCTGTAAGAGTCAGTTTTACGAGGGTATGTTTGGCAGCATAAGTGAAGGAGACTTTGTTGTGAAATAGGAAGCCGATTCTATATTTAATTTTGGATTGGAGATGCTTAAAGTGAGTCTGGAAGGAGAATTTACAGTCTAACCAGACACCTAGAATATGTGGACAACTACAAATACCTAAGTCAGAACCGTCCAGAGTAGTGATGCTAGTCGGGCGGGAGGGTGCGGACAGCAATCGGTTGAAGAACATGCATTTAGTTTTACTAGTATTTAAAAGCAGTTGGAGGCCACGGAAGGAGTGTTGTATGGCATTGAAGCTCATTTGGAGGTTTGTTAACAGTGTCCAAAGAAGGGCCAGATGTATACAGAATGGTGTCGTCTGCGTAGAGGTGGATCAGAGAGTCACCAGCAGCAAGATCGACATCATTGATATATACAGAGAAAAGAGTCGGCCTGAGAATTGAACCCTGTGGCACCCCAATAGAGACTGCCAGAGGTCCGGACAACAGGCCCTCCGATTTGACACACTGAACACTATCTGAGAAGTAGTTGGTGAACCAGGCGCGGCAGTTATTTGAGAAACCAAGGCTATTGAGTCTGCCGATAAGAATGAGGTGATTGACTGGGTCGAAAGCCTTGGCCAGGTCGATGAAGACGGCTGCACAATACTGTATTTTATTGATGGCGGTTATGATATCGTTTAGGACCTTGAGCGTTGCTGAGGTGCACCCATGACCAGCTCGGAAACCAGATTGCATAGTGGAGAAGGTACGGTGGAATTCAAAATGGTCGGCGATCTGTTTGTTAACTTGGCTTTCGAATATTTTAGAAAGGCAGGGCAGGATGGATATAGGTCTATAACAGTTTGGGTCTAGAGTGTCTCCCCCTTTGAAGAGGGGGATGACCGCGGCAGCTTTCCAACCTTTGGGGATCTCAGACGATAGGAAAGAGAGGTTGAACAGGCTAGTAATAGGAAACCCTACCTCCTTCAAACAGCATCTTAAGTAATAATCCTCCTCACCTCGACCCCCCGCCCCCCAAATGAAATAATAAAAGTAATTCCTGCACTTGACCCCCCTTCTAGCTCTGACTACTGATAGCTACAATATTGAGGGAAAAAATTACTTTCATTAAAAAAGATTCAGCTAATATGTAAAATGAGCAGAACTGCATGAAATGTTTAGAAAAGGCCCTTTTTTTTCTCGGACCTGCAAATATGATGATCGATTCATGCAATGATTTTACTATAAAGGACATCTTTCCACCCCTACTGTTGTCAACAGTGGTCTGCAAACCAAAAACTTTCTTGCCCGCAGCCCTGTGCGCAATCAAAATTCCTGCACTGCCATGTAATGCTTACAGAACGATTAACAGTTTCTAAAACTGCATATCTAAGGCTTTGTCCTGTCCAAGAAGTGAGGGTAAACGGTAGATATGTTCTCTGCTCTATCTACTTTGTTTTAATTATTAATTTGGGGTATAGGGAAGGGTCACTTATTTTGTTTTTTAAGCATTCAGTGAGGGTTTAGGCCAAATATATTTAGCTGAAGCGAGGGCCAACCGTTTTCATTTCAGAGAGGTCTGATTTTCTCCATGTAAACCTTATTATAATTAATGTTCACTCCCTTAGTAAAGTTATATCAATGTCTTAAAATCACATAGTGATTAATTAATATTCTACATACCATAACCAAATATAATAGCCTAGTATAACATTACTGTCACATGAAAAACACCACAAAATGTTTTATGCGATTTTAGACTGGTTAGCTGAATGCCAAATGTTTTTATTCATGTAGGCAAATGTCTCACAAAATCCTCCTGGTGTCCCGCATTTGGTTATTTTAAATGTGGTCACCCTGGTCACAACTTACTGGAGGGTTGGATAACTTACATGCCCACTTTTGCCAATGATGCCCAAAGACAACACAACACATGATGCGCGCTCAGTCTGCATAGCCTCCTGAGACCCAGCAATACACTATTGGCCTCTCTAGTAGACATCAGTTCTTGGTCCATATCTCTGAGGCCATACTGTGATTATTATTATTTGACCATGCTGGTCATTTATGAACATTTGAACATCTTGGCCATGTTCTGTTATAATCTCCACCCGGCACAGCCAGAAGATAGCCTGGCCACAGCCAGAAGATAGCCAGAAGATAGCCCCTCATAGCCTGGTTCCTCTCTAGGTTTCTTCCTAGGTTTTGGCCTTTCTAGGGAGTTTTTCCTAGCCACCGTGCTTCTACACCTGCATTGCTTGCTGTTTGGGGTTTTAGGCTGGGTTTCTGTACAGCACTTTGAGATATCAAATGATGTACGAAGGGCTATATAAATAAATTTGATTTGATACAAGCCACTGTATTAAGTCCTGTTGTCCCTTTCCCTTATGAAAAAATAATTCAGTCAGAGTGCATTATAACTGCATTACACTGCAGTATAACTGCAGTTAGATTGCACGATAACAGCAGTATGCTGCAAATACTGCGTCTAAAATAACAATATTTTATATTATTGTCCAAAATATTACTGTCATGACGGTCCTGACAGTGGATCAAAGGACCCTCTCTCTCTCCCACGGGAGAGGGAGGGGGAAGGGGAAGAAGTTCCCCAGTTTTATGACTTAACAACCAGTCGTAAATTCCTTGCAGAGACTTTCTCTTCCTGGCCATGCAGTATTGGGAGAGAGGATTTACCTCATGGGAACAAACAATTTTTTTCCCGCCAAAACTCCAACATCCAAAAGTGGATAATGAAAGAATAATTCTAACATAAAGAATGTGGGAAATGGTAGGTGAAACAATCATGTCAAATTCAATGTTATTTTGTGATGTTATTAAAGAAGGTAGAACAACATAACTATCTCTGAGGGTGTACACTCTCTGGTTGTCAGGTTTGCATCTGAATGTTGTACAAAATGAATGATTAAGAGTAAGAATACTTTTGAAAAGATATAAATGTGATTTTAGTCTTTTTAATGAGATAATGGTTTTCATGTATGTTGCACAGTAACTAAGCCACGCCCCTAATGAGGTCAGAAGAGCGGGTCAGTGTGCTGGAACCGCCTTTCCGACCAGAGTGCTTAAAATGACTCGCTAAGAATTTACATACCAGACCAGAAAACGCGAGCACTTAGTCCACACGTTGATAATAGTTACAACTCTATAGACCAGCCAAAGTACAGCGCGAGCTGAGTATGGCAAAATGGTTAAACTCTGAAAGTATTGATCACGACAGAAGAAGCAAATCCTAGACAGTAGCCTTTATCAGTCTGCAGCTGAAAATGTGCGTAGTCCAGAACGAGAACAGCGACAACCGCTGAAGTATCCATTCTAACAGATCAACTCTACGAACTAACCACCACTATGACCAGAAAAACTCTACCAAGGACATGGTGATCTCTGGTGGATGAACCAGAGTCGTACAACCAACCAAATAAACTACAAAGGATTTCGACAATCAAGGACAGCTCAATCGTAAATATACTGTATATATATATAAATATATACATTGTATTTTCAAATGAGCAGTTATTAGGTTGCTAAGTATTTGAATTTCTGTGAGCGTAGCTTACCAATGTCCGATAGAGGATTTCCTTTGTCTCTTCCTCCCCCCCTCTCTGAATCCATCGTGTTATAACCAAACTGTCCTGTTTTGTTAGTCCTCTAGAGACTGTATTTACTGTATAATATTAGTGTGTTTTATGTATTCTGTAATTGTTTAATTAGTTAGTAAATAAATAATTGGGCCAATTTGTGTATTCCTGATTCATCAATAAAGTTAGGGCTCGTGCAGATACCAAGGAATTATGGCGTTCAGAATGACTGACGAGGTAATAAGATATTAATAAGTGACTGTTATCACAGATAAGAAAATATCTTATGAGAGTTTAATCCGGGAGATAGTAACTCTTTAAACAAATGTTCCTGTTGTGCCCCAGCTTACTGATTAGTTAATTGTTACAGGATTCATTTAATCACGTAATCGATTAAACATAGTTAATTGATTTTATAAAATAACCGTCATCACATTAATGATGACTGCAGTTACCACACTTTTACTGCAGTTTCAAAACTGCAATCTTTTTTGTAAGGGTTTGAAAAATGTCTGCCATCGAAATTAGCACATTTTATGGAAATTTGAAAAAAGTGTTTAATGATTAATTTTTTATTTTCAAATGGTTTCTAGTAAGTGAATATCTCAGGAATAGTTAATTGAGTTGTCAGGACTGTGTAATACATGTTTTCACATTAAATAAGAGCTAAATAAGAGCTTATCAATAAATGTCCTCTGTAGTGGACACCCTGATGCCGCAACTATGTTTTTCACCGACTGCAGTGTTAACATTTCACTCTGCAAATAGGAGTGAAAATTGGCTTCCATAAAGTAGGTGCAAACTTCCAATGCATTTAAACAATATTGCCAGATGGTACGTTAGCTAAGTAGATAGCTGGTACTAGCTAGCTGGTAGCTACTTTTGGTTATTACAACATTATGTGATAATGCTAGCGAGCCAGGCTACTGTAGCTAGCTAAATACATCAAGCTAACATGTAATTTGATGTAGCATGTCAGATTTCTTCTTGCATAGCTCACGTTAGCTAGCTACCTTGCTAACAACAGCTAATTATTATTATACATTTTTTTATTCTAACAACAGCTAACTGTAGACCATTTGCATTTAGGGTCAATACAGGGGAGTTACTTGGATACCTGCTTGCTACTGTAGCTAATTATAGGTTGTAGCCAGCGTATAATGTTTGAACTTTAACTGGCTAGCTAACATTAGCTAGCTAACCAACTAATTTAAACTCGGACAAGGTCAAATATATTGATAACTAAACCAGATTTGCAAGTTAGGTAGCTAGCTAGCATTCTGGTTCTTTGTCTGCTAACCCAAAACAACATGCCTGTTCTCATAAAAGTTTATTGTGTATTTTCTAGGGCAAAAATAAATGAAGGATGGTACTTGTCTTCTGCAAATATAGAAATGGCTCTGGCAGCAAATAGCAAAAAGTGTCAGCAAGCACTCAGTAAAGTACACAGCTGGTTGCACTGTAATGGCTTCAGCGTCACCGGCCTGAATCAATTCTGTAGTTACAAACCCTCTGTTACCATATGAATTACTTCCAAAGTAGAGAGTTATTGTCCTCGCTGTGAGTTTATTGAGTGATGATATTTTATTTAATTCACACGCTACATACAAAACCTGGTGGATTTGTTGTTCAGCATGGTTGTGGGAACCCCCTACCATATCAGGAGCTGTTACAGAAGGCTGAGGTAGTGGCCAGACACCGGTCCTGCTTCAGCGTAATGGAGGACACTAATCAGGTTGTCACATTTGATCTCATCAATGGTCAAAATATTATCTGTCCTGGAATTCACTTAATCTGTTCTGCCCCTGAACAAGGCAGTTAACCCACTCTCCCTTGGCCGTCATTGAAAATGAGAATTTGTTCTTAACTGACTTGCCTAGTTAAATAAAGATAAAAAATAAATAATAAATAAATAAATAATCACCATTGATAATGTAATCAGTGCTGTGTTAATGTGTGTATTGAATGTTGTAAGGAGGTGCCCCCTTCCACTGTACCAATGGACTTCTCCTGGGCCCTAGTGAGTAATGTCATCCAGTCAGTGCCATGCTGGCACGTGTCTCTTGTGAATTAGCTGTGAATCAAGATCTCTGATTGGCAATGTTCAACCATGTATTTACTGCTGGCTTCCATGATTGTATGGTGACAGTCTTTCTCTCTCTCTCCCTCCCTCTGTCACATAGGAGCTAGTTCGGATATAGGAGCTGAAGTCAGGCTCCTTCATGACCAGTATCTGTGACGAGGGGCCTGGAGCTGATCTACGCTGCCATGCCTATTAGGCATTGGCAAACACCTCAGAAGGGACACAAGGTGATTATTAATGAGACAGTACATCACAGGTGTTTAGTAATATCACCCTTTCAATACATGTGTCACTCATTAACTCTTCCTAATTTTTCTACCAATGGAGGACAGAAGAGATGCTTTTGAAATGGAGTCCTTTGACTGAAAGACAGGTTTATACTGGTGTCTGAATTGGGAGAGACCTTGTACTCAGCATTAAAATTATACAAGACACTTGTTATCGTCTTTTGTTATTATTGAATCGAATTGGACTATCGATATGGGGGTGTGGGACACTGTGTATTATTTAAACAAGTCAGGGAACTCCTGTCTTATACAGGACACCATACAGGAAGGTATAATATTTTCCCATTGCTTTATTAGCACAACGCTGCGTATACAGTATTGTGAGGTTTGGTTTATTCTACATGAAACTGTTACACTTGAAATAAGCTTTGAATTGGTCAGTAGCCTACAGAGTGGTATGAGAAGAGTGCCATCCTCCTCCTACTCTGCCTGCTGGACTCATGGGTTGAGGCAAACTCTGTCATATCCAGGATGGACTGTCATGCACTCCACTCCTCCTGCCACCTTACTGCACCTGTCCATAACCTGTAATACGTTACATGGATGGAAGGGACTTCATCACCCACTGGAGACTTGAAGACAGAACCTCGCCCAGAGAGCTGTGTATGTCAGTGTGTGGTTAGACAGCTAAATCCTTAGATTTGTCCAAATTGATAAATAGAATGTAATTCTAGTTCTGGTTAGACAGCTGAAGTTGTACTCTACATGCAACTTATTTTTTATTTTCTAGGTAAGTCTAGGTATAATGTCTTTATAAGCACATCAATATGATATTCACAGCATAAAATGTTTTGTCTTTGTAACATGATAAATATATCTACACTCAAGTTGGGCGATGTTTGTGCAGTCCACATTTAGCCTACACCTATAGGCATATTACTAGTTCTGGGATTTGTCCCCCGGGAAAGATCTAAAAACGGCCATAAGGAGAGACGAGGCGAGACAAAACTAGCCATTTCTAGAATATTGTCACAGATAGAACAATGAGCCAGATATTTCACCAGATGTAATGTGAAGCATCCTATTGGTGTTTCCACTCACTACCAAATATGGTGATGAGAGAAAGCACAGTGGCGGCAGTGGGAGAAGCAGTGGGAGAAGATTGAGCGATATGGATTTTGGCCGATATTCAGCACATTTTCTCAGCGGTTAAACAAAATATTACTGTTATATTATACTTCTGTTACCAAAACAAGAATTTGTAGAAAACGTAGTGGACTGTGTTTTGTAGACTTTACCATTTGCTAAAGTTTTAAACAATTGCGTTGTTCAGAAGGAGCGCAAGGGCGAATTGAGTTATTGCACATGCGCACTTCACAGAGTAGGCGTTCCCTAACTGAAATATGCAAATAAATGCTAGAATGCGCCAATAGGATCTCACTAGCCTGTGCGTGTGCTCTGCCCATGTCCTTGCTTGTTCTGCCCACCATGATTAATTTGCTCCCATTGGAAATGACAGGCTCTGGTCTATCTTGGGATAGTTATAAAAATCTTAGATTTTGTGTTGTAGGACGCTGAGTCAAGACCTGATGCTGTGTGTTTTAGTACTATATCTCTTGACACAATGATGAAAATAATCATGGCCTCTAACCCTTCAAGCTGCATACTGGACCCTATCCCAACTAAACTACTGAAAGAGCTGCTTCCTGTGCTTGGCCCTCCTATGTTGAACATAATAAACGGCTCTCTATCCACTGGATGTGTCCCAAACTCACTAAAAGTGCCAGTAATAAAGCCTCTCTTGAAAAAGCCAAACCTTGCCCTAGAAAATATAAAAAACTATCGGCCTATATTGAATCTTCCATTACTCTCAAAAATGTTAGAAAAAGCTGTTGCACAGCAACTCACTGCCTTCCTGAAGACAAACAATGTATACGAAACGCTTCAGTACGGTTTTAGTCCCCATCATAGCACTGAGACTGCACTTGTGAAGGTTGTAAATTACCTTTTAATGGCGTCAGACCGAGGCTCTGTCCTCGTGCTCCTAGACCTTAGTGCTGCTTTTGATACCATCGATCACCACATTCTTTTGGAGAGATTGGAAACCCAAATTGGTCTACACGGACAAGTTCTGGCCTGGTTTAGATCTTATCTGTCGGAAAGATATCAGTTTGTCTATATGGATGGTTTGTCCTCTGACAAATCAACTGTAAATTTTGGTGTTCCTCAAGGTTTCGTTTTAGGACCACTATTGTTTTCACTACATATTTTACCTCTTGGTGATGTCATTCGGAAACATTATGTTAACTTTCACTGCTATGCGGATGACACATAGCTGTACATTTCGATGAAACTTGGTGAAGCCCCAAAATTGCCCTCCCTGGAAGCCTGTTTCAGACATAAGGAAGTGGATGGCTGCAAATGTTCTACTTTTAAACTCGGACAAAACAGAGATGCTTGTTCTAGGTCCCAAGAAACAAAGAGATATTCTGTTGAATCTGACAATTAATCTTGATGGTTGTACAGTCATCTCAAATAAACCTGTGAAGGACCTCGGCGTTACTCTAGACCTTGATCTCTCTTTTTACGAACATATCAAGACTGTTTCAAGGACAGCTTTTTTCCATCTACGTAACATTGCAAAAATCAGAAACTTTCTGTCCAAAAATGATGCTTAGAAATGTATCCATGCTTTTGTCACTTCTAGGTTAGACTACTGCAATGCTCTACTTTCCGGCTACCTGGATAAAGCACTAAATAAACTTCAGTTAGTGCTAAACACGGCTGCTAGAATCCTGACTAGAACCAATTTTTTTAAATCATATTACTCCAGTGCTAGCCTCTCTACACTGGCTTCCTGTTAAGGCAAGGGCTGATTTCAAGGTTTTACTGCTAACCTACAAAGCATTACATGGGCGTGCTCCTACCTATCTGTCCGATTTGGTCCTGCCGTACATACCTACACGTACGCTACGGTCACAAGAAGCAGGCCTCCTTACTGTGCCTAGAATTTCTAAGCAAACAGCTGGAGACAGGGCTTTCTCCTATAGAGCTCCATTTTTATGGAATGGTCTGTCTACCCATGTGAGAGACGCAGACTCGGTCTCAACCTTTGTCTTTACTGAAGACTCATCTCCTCAGTGGCTCCTATGATTGAGTGTAGTCTGGCCCAGGAGTGTGAAGGTGAACGGAAAGGCACTGGAGCAACGAACCGCCCTTGCTGTTTCTGCCTGGCCGGTTCCCCTCTCTCCACTCTCCACTGGGATTCTCTGCCTCTAACCCTATTACAGGGGCAGGAGTCCCTGGCTTACTGGTGCTCTTCCATGCCGTCCCTAGGAGGGGTGCGTCCCTTGAGTGGGTTGAGTCACTGACGTGATCTTCCTGTCCGGGTTGGCGCCCCCCTTGGGTTGTGCCGTGGTTGGAGATCTTTGTGGGCTATACTCGGCCTTGTCTCAGGATGGTACGTTGGTGGTTGAAGATATCCCTCTAGTGGTGTGGGGGCTGTGCTTTGGCAAAGTGGGTGGGGTTATATCCTTCCTGTTTGGCCCTGTCCGGGGGTATCGTCGGATGGGGCCACAGTGTCTCCCGACCCCTCCTGTCTCAGCCTCCAGTATTTATGCTGCAGTAGTTTATGTGTCTGGGGGCTAGGGTCAGTCTGTTATATCTGGATTATTTCTCCTGTCTTATCCGGTGTCCTGTGTGAATTTAAGTATGCTCTCTCTAATTCTCTCGTTCTCTTTTTCTCTTTCTTTCTTTCTTTCTCTTTCTTTCTCTCTCTCTCTCTCTCGGAGGACCATGCCTCAGGACTACCTGGCCTGATGACTCCTTGCTGTCCCCAGTCCACCTGGCCGTGCTGCTGCTCCAGTTTCAACTGTTCTATGGAACCCTGACCTGTTCACCGGACATGCTACCTGTCCCAGACCTGCTGTTTTCAACTCTCTAGAGACAGCAGGAGCGGTAGAGATACTCTGAATGATCGGCTATGAAAAGCCAACTGACATTTACTCCTGAGGTGCTAACCTGTTTCACCCTCGGAAACTTAACCATTAGGGATTAGAGGTTATGTTGCATAGACAAGGAGTAATTAAAGCTGATAAACATATGTCCAAACAGGTTGGACTGGGGAAGAGAGGAATGTATGTGTGTGCCGAAAGAAAACAAAGAGAATCCTTAACCTATGTTTGAACCGACCCGGCTATAACTCTGGGGAGATAAGATAGGACAGGGAGTACCCCTCCATGTTTCCCTTATCTTGGGGGGAATGGAACTGTCAGTTGGGTTGTGATCAACTGTGGTGAGAATTGTAGAGAAGTAGATAGGATAGCTCTCCTAATGTTAGTGTGTATGTATGTGCGTAGGTTAAGAGAATGTTATAAAAGGAACATCTTTGTATATGCATGGTAGAGCTCTCGCGAATAAACTTGGATTTGACTAATTGTGAGCTGGGAATTTAAACCAGAACTTTACACACTCTGGGTTGCAGACCGATTAGGATAATTGAAATTTATGAACATTTATTACAAAATTCTATATCAAGACACTACATCACCGTCAAATCTAAGGGTTACATTATAAGTGCCCATCCAAGAAGGCTCAAGGCCATTGGTCACAGATAAAATGACATCAAATCACGTTACTGTGGGGAGAACAAGTATTTGATACACTGCCGATTTTGCAGGTTTTCCTAGGTCTGCTTATGGCCATAGTTTGTACGTCTCAATTGTCAGTAGAAACCACATTTGTTTAAGCAAGTCAGCCATATCAGCTATGTTTTTTGAAAAGGCAGTAAATGTGCCTGAATTAACTGTTTCGCTGCAAGACAAAGCTCCGCTGATAGCCAGGTGTAGCAGTGGTAAGGTGTTGGTCCTAACAGATTGTGGGCACCGTTTGTCACCGTTATAGTGCAATTAATGTATTGTTTAGTTTTGTGTGGTGGCTTTAATGGCATGCATGAAAAAATGTTTTTAGTTTGCCCCACCAAGATTTACATGCTAAAATCGGCACTGGACAGAAGAGAGCTTTCTAAGTTGATCTGATGCTATTGTGGACTAACATGTGAAGGTAACCTAATTTTTGAAGTGATTTGTTTTACAATTACATGAAAACATCATGACTGGTTGTGTTATGCCACGTTAAAAGGTAGGCAAATACCTTTTTACAGTTAAATTACATGTCGTTACTATAAAACCGACAATATGACCGCTAAAGTAGTAATTTGGACTGCTCATTAATTAAACAAATGTATTAGTCTGCCATTTTTAAAGTCATACCACCCTCCGTAATTGTTAGAGTCTTAATATAACAAACAGAACTGGTTTTATAGACAGTTTTAGGAGGACATATAATGTCATATATGTTTGCTCCCCTCCTCCCCAGGGCTGAACGAATCTGTTGGACAGGCATTTGATTTCCATAGGGGGATCAGAATCGCCGTTATAATCATTGGCAAGTACGGAGAATTAAGTAAAACCACAAGTCACAATCCCTATCTCCATCCATGGCTAATTTAGGTAAGGGACAATTTTAGCTAGCTAGCCACCGGATGACAACAACACAACAAGATGCAACAATTCAAGTTGTTTCTGTCAATGACGTATGCTTTCAATGCGATTTGATAGGAGTGAAGCCAAATCCAAACTGGCTTCCCTTGACACTTTTTTTGGGTGGCCAGGACCATTCACGGTTGAGCTCAACGCTGATATTATTTTATACATTTTTTTATCAAGGAAGGCCAAATGCTCGCTGGCTTCCCTTGCATTCAATGCTACGGCGGCAACAATGTAATTATCTTTTGGACCAGACAGCATCAGATAGATGGCCAACACGTGCAGAGACAGAGAGGCGCTGTTTCGCCCACTCGGATGGTTTCTCCAGTGAGATACCTTCAGCCTCTTGTGAATTGAAGGAAAAGGGGCGGGCCATGACCATGCAGCTTGCTCACCGTTCATCTTGGTGGTTGGGGTATTTCTTTTTATTTTGTTGTTATAAAAATAAGCTTATACCAGATTCCAACACCAATGCCCTTACCAAAAAAGATTGCAAAGTGCAGTATAACTCCAAAATAACACGTTTTTTTAAACTACACTAATTTTGCAGTTACAGTGCAGTATAACTGCAGTTCAACTACAGGACACTGCAGTTATTCTGGAATTACTGCGTCCAAAATACCACAGTTGACTGCAGTTAATGCACTTTTACTGCAGTTTCAAAACTACAATCTTTCTGTTTCATAGTTGTAACAAAGGCACTCCACGATTACAATTTATTGAAGACCTAAATATGATTATTATTTGTATTTTTTTTATACATATCTTCACATAGGTGGTCCCGTGAAAAAATTGTGTCCCCTTACGGAAATCAAATGCTGCACTAACGAATTCGTCCCTGCCAACTATTTCTACAATTGATCACCTTAAAATCAGATTTTAAACCTAACCCTCACCTCAAATCAAGACCAAAAAGCAAATGTTTGTTTTCATTCATTTTTACAAAATAGCCAATTTTGACTTTGTGGCTGTGCTATCTAGTGGAAACCTGTCTCTTGCTATCTTGCCATAACTGATTTGACAGATAAATATCAGCTAGATAGGCTAGCCAACTCTCCTTAGCAAAGTTAGCATAGCTTACCTCGCTATACTCACTACTGCCCTTGTTTGTTGTGATTGAATGGCAAACCCAAGAAACACCCATATCAAATCACACCACCAAGACTACTCTTGTTTGGCTTCAGTCATGGTCGTTAGCATTTCTTGACCAAGCTTCAAAACGAAGCCAAATCAGGAAGTTGAGTCGCTCTTTAATATGATTCAATTTTAGTTTTCCATCTCCTCAAAAGTATCTCTGGCCGAACTCATAGACATAGGCATTGTATCTGTCCCATTATGACATCTGTGAGAGGATTGACAGCGCCCTTGACGCCATCTCCATTTTGAATAGTCAATTTTCTTCTATTATTTCTATGAGTTGACAAACAAACTGAAAGCCAAGATTGGCGATTTACTGCCACCTGCAGTTATGGCATGTTTGCTCACAAGTATAATTCATTGGCTGATCCGTCCTGATGGCCCGGATGGAATCATGTGATCCTTTCTTAACCCATAGGAAGTCCCACCCAGTTCACTACTTCAAAATGGTGAAAGTCCTTAATGGCGCTCCCCATGCTAAAACAGGCTTTTGGTCACTAGAGTCCTTTATCTATCTCTATTGGACAAACTACTTTTGATCTATCCCATTACCCTTTGAGAGATACGAGACAGATTCGTGCAGGTGGAATCGTTGCGCTATCTGACGTAAGACAATGGCTGTGCACAGCAAATGAGCAAAGATGGTATTCTCATGCAACAGTAGGCTATCAAACCAAACCTAAACATTTCTAGGCTAAAAGTTTATCACAGATCATAACAGTTAGCTGAAAGATTTGGCTATTTAGCCTACAGATTTGATTTACTATCCTACAGATTTGTACGCCTAGATATATTCTAGATTTGACACATAAGAACCTGACTTCTGACTTTCCCCCTGCCCAGTATTTTCAATCAAATTTATGAATGAAGTTTGAATGTTATCCTATTTTTTTATATATATTTTAACCTTATTTAACTAGGCAAGTCAGTTAAGAACAAATTCTTATTTACAATGACAGCCTACACCGTCCACACTCGGACGATGCTGGGCCAATTGTGCGCAGCCCTATGGGACTCCCAATCACAGCCAGTTGTGATACAGTGTGAATTCAAACCAGGTTGTCTGTAGTGATGCCTCTAGCACTGAGATGCAGTGCCTTAGACCACTGCGCCAGTTGGGACCCCTATTAATTTGTATAACCATTGTGATTAATGAAATTATATATCAATTCCTTTACGAACAACACTCCTCGCAGCTCATAATGTATCACCTTTATAATAAAGCACATGCACCTTTGATCCCATTTGCAGACCAACACGAGAAAAATTCCGTACAGTATTAAGTAGCCTAGGGCTAGCCTATATTCAGTATCCAAAACGGATAAGCCTGTAGTCTATATGTTGTAGGCTAAGTATATGGAACAAGGTCCAGCTCAAATAGAGACTCATCAATATAACCTGTGGTAACTCCCATGCACCTATCAAACAGCACCCGAAGATCCGATTTCAGGACCTTGCAGAGCTACCACAACTTAGCGCAAGAAAAGCACTGCTTGCGACTTCAGAACCGTCACTGGTGGAGGGCGCCACTCAAAGCTATCCGCGCCCAGCATAACAACAATATTTTACACACCTGTGTGGGCTTGCTGGTGTGTCGGTAAAAACAAATATTTTATTTGGGAAGGGTAAGACAGTAGTTTTGGCAACAAAATTATTTTACTGTGCCAGGTCGTACACAGACTTTTATTGTCACACAACGTGGTCACCTGTTTATTCAAAGTGAGTAGCCTAACAATTCTTTACATGGCTCCACTTGCATTTGCAACCCAATTTAAAAAAAATAAGAATTCAATAGTTCAACACATAGGGTGACAGTGAGCAAAAATAATTATCACATTACAAATAAACAGAAAGTTGACAATAGTTTATAGGGTTATTGGTTAAAGATTCTGAGGTCATTTCAGCCCATTCTCTTATTACAGATTACGTTTGGAGCTGGCGAAATGTGGAAGCTATACCGTCCACTATGGGAAATGTGAGGGCCTATTACCATCTACTAAGCTTGCGGCTTGCTAGTGCGTTGTCGATGGGGATGGTGGATGGGTGTTTAAGCCACAGACTCCGGGTTCGAAGGTCTCGTATTCAATCCCAGTGCTAGACACTCATATTTTGTTTTAAGCCTTTGCCAAACATTAACCCTAACCATTCGGAATGAATGCCTAAACTTAAGGTTTAGTTTCCCTTTTGCGGAGTTTGACTGACATCTAAGATATGGCACCACATAATTAAAACATCAAGCCATGGCTTAATTCTATTACTGCAGTTACGCCACGAGTTCACGTTTTATTTGGAGATTGGATTGGGTAATTTCTGTCATTTAGCTATTAACATTGAAGCTGTGACACCTATTGTTATTCTTAGATGTATTTTTTCCTTGACATCGTCAAATAACTTAAGCATAGATCACTAACCTTTTTGATAATTTGGCATACAGATACTAGAGGCTATGAGTAACTTGGCCAAAAATAATGGCACCGATTGGTCTATAGGTGGCGCTGCTATAAGCAGTCTCACTTAAACCTTCATATCCGCCGTCCTGTTTGACCTACAGACTTGAAACATTGTAGGTAGATCTTTCCTTGTGCTGAACAAATTAGCCTTAAGGAGCCATAAGGTCCATCAGGATAGATTTTCCTCCATCTCGGACATTTTGGAAAACCTTTGAAAAACGTTGAAATAACACAAAATTCGGTATTTAGGCCTATGGTACATCTCCTAACTTAGTTTGGGATTTGTTAAAGAGATGGCTGAGTTATTGATAAATAAGGAAATCAGATTTTACGAGTCCATTTAAATCCTTTGTAAATCCAGTTCACAATGGCCTATCAACTTTGCCAATGGCAATGATGAACCATGTTAAGTTTGGCAATGATATCTTAAAAAAGAAGGAAACTATTAACAATTCACTTTTTTGACTATGTAACATCACGCTTAAAAGAATCAAAACAAATCTTCTTCTCATGGACTAAATGTCAGATTCACTCCGAATGTGGTCTTTGAACTCACAATAGTCTCTAAAGAGTTTGAGTGTCACGTCCTGATCTTAGTTCCTTTTCTATGTCTCTATTTTAGTTTGGTTAGGGCGTGAGTTGGGGTGGGCATTCTATGTTTTGTTCTGTGTGTTTTATTCTATGTTGTAGGTCTAGGTTTTCTGTTTCTATGGGTTTGGCCTGGTATGGTTCTCAATCAGAGGCAGCTGTCTATTGTTGTCTCTGATTGAGAGCCATACTTAGGTTGCCAGTTTTCCCACTATGATTTGTGGATAGTTGTTTTCTGTCTTTGTATTAGTTACCAGACGGAACTGTTTCAGTTGTTCTTTGTTTGTTTATTTTGTATTTTAATGTTCAGTGCATTTTAATAAAATGACGAACACTTACGACGCTGCACATTGGTACGATCCTTCCTACTCCTACTCAGACGAAGAGGAGATCCGTTACAGAACTACCCACCACCAACGGACCAAGCAGCATGGTAACAAGGAGCAGAGGGTTCTGGACTCCTGGACTTGGGAGGAGATATTGGACGATAAGGGACCCTGGAGTCAGGCTGGGGAATATCGCCGCCCCATAGAAGAACTGGAGGCAGCGAAAGCTGAGCGGCGGTGATATGAGGTAAGGCAGCGCAACAGGGGGGCACACAGGGAGATTGGCGGTGTCAGGCGATAGACCTGAGCGAACTCCCCATGCTTACCGAAAGCAGCGTTGTACTGGTCAGGCACCGTGTTATGCGGTGGAGCGCACGGTGTCGCCAGTACGCGCTCATAGCCCGGAGCGCTATAGGCCAGCCCCCCGCAAGTGCCATGCAAGAATGGGCATCCAGCCAGGGCGTATTGTGCCGGCTCAGCGTGTTTGGTCTCCGGTACGCCGTTTCGGCCCAGGGTATCTTACGCCTGCTCTGCGTGCTGTGTCTCTGGGGTGCTGGGAGGGTGCAGTGCGTCCTATGCCTGAGCTCCGCCCATGCCGGGTGAATGTGGGCGTTGAGCCTAAGGGAGAGGTGTGAGTGGTATGCACCAGAGCTCCAGTGCTCCCCCACAGCACGGTTCAACCTGTGCCTGCACTCTGGAGGGTCCGGGCTAAAGTGGTCATCCAGCCTGGAGGAGTGGTGCCAAGGCTGCGCACCAGGGCTCCAGTGCTCCCCCACAGCCCGGTCCATCCGGTGCCTCCTCCACGCACCAGGCCTACTGTAGGTCTCCCCAGCCTGGTGGGCCCTGTGGCAGTGCCACGCACCAGGCTGTCTCTCCGTCTCCTCCCTCCAGGTTCTCTCTCCAGTCAGGAGCTGCCAGAGTCGCCCGTCTGTCCTGAGCTGCCAGAGTCGCCCTTCACTCCGGAGCTGCCAGAGTCGCCCTTCACTCCGGAGCTGCCAGAGTCGCCCTTCACTCCGGCGCTGCCAGAGTCTCCCGTCTATTTGGGGCTCGCTGCAAGGGGCCCAGTCCGGGGTCGGTGGCGAGGGTCACCGCTCCAAAGGCGCCACCTAAGTGGGCCAAGACTATGGTGGAGTGGGGTCCACGTCCAAGGGCAAACAGGTCTGGAGTGAACCAAGGACTATATCTATTCCTAGTTCTATATTTTTTGAATGGGGCATGCTTATTTAAGATGGTGAGGAAGGCACTTTTAAAGAATAACCAGGCATCCTCTACTGACGGGATGAGATCAATGTCATTCCAGGATACCCCGGCCAGGTCGATTAGAAAGGCCTGCTCGCAGAAGTGTTTTAGGGAGCGTTTGACAGTGATGAGGGGTGGTCGTTTGGTCGCAGACCCATTACGGATGCAGGCAATGAGGCAGTGATCACTGAGATCTTGGTTGAAAACAGCAGAGGTGTATTTGGAGGGCGAGTTAGTTAGGATGATATCTATGAGGGTGCCCGTGTTTACGGATTTGGGGTTGTACCTGGTAGGTTCATTGATAATTTGTGTGAGATTGAGGGCATCAAGCTTAGATTGTAGGATAGCATAGATTCAAGGCATAGTGTACAGACAAAAGTAAGGTAGGATGTGAGTACATTGGAGGTAAACCTAGGCATTGAGTAATAATGAGAGAGATATAGTATCTGGAGACGTTAAAACCAGGTGATGTCATCACATATGTAGGAGGTGGAACAACATGGTTGGTTAAGGCATATTGAGCAGGGCTAGAGGCTCTACAGTGAAATATGACAGTAATCACTAACCAGGACAGTAATGGACGAGGCATATTGATATTAGAGACAGGCATGCGTAGCCAAGTGAACATATGGGTCCAGTGAGTGGTTGGGCTGGCTGGGGACACGGCGATTCAGATAGTTTGCAGGCCGGTGCTAACAAGCTTGCAGTTAGTAGGCCGGGGCAAGCAAGCTAGCAGTTAGCAGACCGGGGCTAGCAAGCTAGCAGTTAGTAGACCAGGGCTAGCAAGTAAGCAGAAGGGCCTTTGGGGGACGTCGCAATGGAGGTAAGTCTGTTTTTGCCTCTTCGTGCGGTGACGTCGATAGACCAGTCGTGGATTAGTAGGGTTCCAAGTAGCTCTAGGTAGCTAGCAGGCCGCGGTTAGCAGAATGGGTCTTCAGCGGACGTCGCGCCAGAGGGGCCTGTTGGAATCCTCGGGCAGATTATGTCGGTATTCCAGTCGTAGAGGATTGGCGGGATTCCGTGCTCCATACCGGCAGTAGAAGGGGTCCGGATATTGTAGCCCAGGAGTGGGCTTCGGTGGTAGCCCAGGAGCCCTAGCCGAGCTAGCTTCAGGCTAATTGGTGCTTGCTCCAGGATGGAAACGCTAGCCAGGAGTAGTCACCCGGGAATGCGGTTAGCTAATTGCGACGATCCAGATGAAAATGTTCAGAGTCTGCGGTAGGAATCCGAGGATATGGAGAGAAGAAAATAGGTCCGTTATGCTCTGGTTTGAGTCACGTTGTACGAACTGGCGAGAGCTTTCCGAGCTAAAGGTTAGCTGATGACCGCTAGCAGTGGTTTCCTGACTGATAGCTGGTAGGTAGTTAGCTGGCTAGCTTCAGTTGAGGGATTCCAGATCCGAAGTAAATAGAAATACTTTAGAAAAAAAAACTGATCCACGCCACATTGGGTGAGGTGGGTTGCAGGAGACTATTTAGAAGTTGAGGTTTAGGAAAATATTTTTAAAAGATATGCGTAGAAAAATATATAAAAGATATATACAACGGACACGCCAGGACAAAGACAAAGACGTATGACTGCTACGCCATCTTGGATTTCCAATATGATGTAGATGTCTGTACCAGAATTACAATTATAGCTGATAAATTATTATTCATACATGCAGCATAACAGACACTTTCTTACCTGGTCCATTTGAATGACGCATGTTGTAAAATTGTCACATCCCCTAAGACCATCAAATAAAGCCATGGGTTTTTTCTCCACATATGCCCTGAGGAAATACAATGGAGGGGTACTACCTAAATCATTTGCTGTTATGTGATTCCTCTTTCAATAGTCTGTACTGGGCAATAATACATTTTGTCACTTCTCTGAGTGGATATGTTACCTGTAATTGCTGAATCTCTTTGTCCTGGTCCCGTGCATTATTATCTCTCTAAACAGAGATAAACAATATTGAACATCTCATTCAACAATGGCTAAGAGAGGTTTGACAGAGACATCAAGGCTAAATTAACTCACCTGGTGTCTGCTCCTGTGGTCCTACGTGTCATTTGATCAGGTAGTCCTTTCAATCTGTGCAGCGCAGCCACATCAGACCTCAACTCATCCCAGTCTTTGTCCTCAAGTTCTACGGAAAGAAGTTAATATTGTTATTTTACACATTCTTTAAAAATCTGGAATACAAAAACTACACTAAATGATACCCACTTTTAAACTTGATTGTGAAAACAGCACTTCTTACCAAACTCTTTTGTTAGTCCAAGGATACACAAAAGGAGCATGACCTTTGGTGCACCTTGAAATCCTTGTCCCGCCATTACAACTCCTGCCAAAACATTTGACAGTGAAACATACAGGTCAAATACACTCTTAGAAAAAAGGATTCTAAAAGGGTTCTTCCGCTGTCTCCATAGAACCCTTTTTGGTTCCAGGTAGAACCCTTTTGGGTTCCAGATAGAACCCTCTGTGAAAAGGGTTCTACATAGAACCCCAAAATGTTCTACCTGGAACCAAAACGCGCTCTTTAAAGGGTTCTCCTATGGGGACAGCCAAGAACCCTTTTAGGTTCTAGTTAGCACTTTTTTTTCTTCAAGAGTGTAGGCAGTGGGATCACAGTTTGTTAATCTGAAATAAATAATTTCCACCGTAGCCCACAGACATCCCTTAGAACGTTGGTTTCACTTTTGGTTTATGTGGGAAATCCCCCAAAACAGGAAATAACACATTGGCTCTGAAGTGTGAATAACATCTGAAACACAAGTCCAGTCCTGTCACATACACCACCTTTCTGTCTTTGTCTTCAGTTATGGTTGCAAAGTCAAATGATAAAGTTCAACAAAACGTTTGGGTTATGGATGTAACCTTGTTTCTCTGAGTAGAGTGACGAGTTGCCAAACGACCTATGGGAACTCCTTCCCCTTCTTGCGACCTGATTGAGATGCTTAATATCAAAGATGTTTACAGTCATCAGAAGTTCCCATAGGTTGTTTGGCGACCGGTTACGAAATCGAAAGAGAACCCTTATTTTTGAATATGAAAAGAAAACAATTGAGTAATACTATCAATAGTATCAATGTTATGTTTGTTCAGCTTTTACTCAAAAAAAGCTATGAAAGAAAAGGGAAAACTGCCTATGCCAATCAACAACAGCCTATGGACTGTATAAGAAAATATCATATACAGTTACATTTTCAGTAAACGATCAGTCAAGTAAACCAGTCACTATTATTATAATTTTATCTCATATGGTCACTAAATTGTTATTTAGGAATATGGTCGTACCATATTACTTAAATCCCGTTCTTACTGCACCCCTTTGATTTGAATGAAACCTTCCATACATGTTTGCCCATAGTAGAAGTGGCCAGAAATATACTTTTTGGACCTGAATGCCAAAACATTCAGGTTATAGTGGTGTTCAAAGTTGAGCTATTTTTCAGTTTTGACTAGGTGATATACAGCTACAAGTTATGCACAGTTGTGGAAAAAGTACCCAATTGTCATACTTGAGTAAAAGTAAAGACACCTTAATAGAAAATGACTCATCTAAAAGTAAAAGTCACCCAGTAAAATACTACTTGAGTAAAAGTCAAAGTATTTGGTTTTAAATATACTTTAGTATCAAAAGTAAATGTAATTGCTAAAATATACTTTGTATCAAAAGTAAAAGTATAAATCATTTCAAATTCCTTATATTAAATGTCACGCCTTAGAGATCCTTTTTATGTCTCTATTTGGTTTGGTCAGGGTGTGATTTGGGGTGGGTATTCTATGTTCTATTATTTGTATTTCTATGTTTTGGCCGGGTAGGGTTCTCAATCAGGGACAGCTGTCTATTGTTGTCTCTGATTGAGAACCATACTTAGGTAGCCCTTTTTCCCACCTGTCTTTGTGGGAAGTTTATGGCGCAAATCCTTTAGCGTCACGGTTTGTTTTTGGTAGTGTTTGTTTTGTCGGCGTATTCACTTAAATAAAGGACTATGTATGTTTACCACGCTGCGCTTTGGTCCACCTCCTTCAACAGCTGTGACATTAAGCAAACCAGAGGCACCGGTTTCTTAGTTATAAAATTTACGGATAGCCAGGGGCACATTCCAAAACTCAGACATAATTTACATACACATGAAGCATGTGTGTTTAGTGAGTCCACCAGATCAGAAGCAGTAGGGATGAACATGGATGCTCTCTTGATAAGTGCATGATTTTGACAATTTTCCTGTCCTGCTAAGCATTCAAAATGTAACTAGTAAAAGGTGAAAATATTGTCACTTACCTTGATCCTGGCCTGGATTCGAAGATACATTAAGTTTGTCTGAAAGTAGTTTCTCTGAATAAGCTCCCTTAAACCATGCACTTACTGGATATTGGGGGATACAGTCAAAACAGAAGTGAAAGTGGGAACCTGAAACAGAAGTGAAAGTGGGAACCTACTACAGACCATTTCATATCTACACACCATCTACACACCATAACCACTGTTTCCTACCAGAAAAATGTGATACCCTAAAGTGTTGTGTATTAACGCACCCCAATTCAGAAGAAAACTGAAGCAAGGATGGCTTGACTGCGTTTTGCGAGTGTCGGCTTACTTGACCGCAATTAAATACCCAGTGACATAGGCTTGTCAAGGTACAGTATATTAAACTTCTAATTTGCAAGACCCATAGACATACACTATGTACACAAAGGTATTTGAACACCCCTACAAATTAGTGGATTCGGCTATTTCAGCCACACCCTTTGCTGACAGGTGTATAAAATCAAGCACACAGCCATGCAATCTCCATAGACATACAGCCATGCAATCTCCATAGACAAACATTGGCAGTAGAATGGCCTTACTGAAGAGCTCAGTGACTTTCAACGTGGCACCCTCATAGGATGCCACGTTTCCAACAAGTTAGTTTGTCAAATTTCTGCACTGCTAGAGCTGCCCCGGTCAACTGTAAATGCTGTTATTGTGAAGTTGAAACGTCTAGGCGCAACAACAGCTCAGCCGCTAAGTGGTAGGCCACACAAGCTCACCGAACGGGACGACTGAAAGCGCTGCGTTAATCAAATCCGGTATCAGGATAAATAAAAAGCAAGGTCTGCTAACTTTCTTTAATTATGTTTAATTAACGCAAACAATAAATGGCAAATGCAATTTTCGTATATACGGGTTCACTGTATCACCGCGCAGGGTTGAACAGAGAACTGGCATGAAGTACGTATACAGCTGTTCTTATACCGTGATGACGTAGTTCCAACCCATCTGTTGGCCTATCACAGTAGAGGCTGAGCGTGGTTTAAACTTTGCTCAGCCTATCGCCGGTACTCAGACTGGTACTCAGCCTATCGCCGGTACACAGACCCAGTCACTGGTCCCAGTCTCTCAGATGTGCGCATCTGGTCGTTGGGTAGATTAGATCCATCTTGTGCCGCTACACTCAAACAGTTCCTTATATGGTATTGTCCAGTGTCCTAACCTCCCTGGTTGGCCTGGAGATATGCACCCCTCCCCTCTCCAGATTGACCACAGCTTTTGTAGCAAGTCACTCTGTTGCTCAGTCTTTACACACACACACACATCTGCATTGTTTGTGTGTGTGTAACAAAACAATATTCATCTTCATACAATATGGTAGCAGGCTATAGTGCATAAGCATAAATCCTAACACCACCGAGTGCTGAAGCACGTAGCTTGTAAAAATAATCTGTCCTCAGTTGCAACACTCACGACCGAGTTTCAAACTGCCTCTGGAAGCAACGTCAGCACAGTAAGTGTTTGTCGGGAGGTCATTAAATGGGTTTCCAGCCGCACACAAGCCTAAGATCACCATGCACAATGCCAAGCGTCGGCTGGAGTTGTATAAAGCTCGCCGCCATTGAACTCTGGAGCAGTGAAAACGCGTTCTCTGGAGCTTCACCATTTGGCAGTCCGACAGACGAATCTGGGTTTGGCGGATGCAAGGTACCGTTACCTGCCCCAATGCATAGTGCCAACTGTAGAGTTTGGTGGAGGAGGAATAATGGTCTGGGGCTGTTTTTCATGGTTCGGTCAAGGCCCCTAAGTTCCAGTGAATGGAAATCTTAACGCTACAGAATACAATGACGTTCTAGACAAGTCTGTGCTTCGAAATTTGTGGCAACAGTTTGGGGAAGATCCTTTCCTGTTTCAGCATGACAATGCCCCTGTGCACAAAGCGAGGTCCATACAGAAATGGTTTGTCGAGATCGGTGTGTAGAAAATTGAATGGCCTGCACAGAGCCCTGACCTCAACCCCAATCGAACACCTTTGGGATTAATTTGAACGCTGACTGAGCCAGACGTAATCGCCCAACATCAGTGCCCGACCTCACTAATGCTCTTGTAGCTGAATGGAAGCAAGTCCCCGCAGCAATGTTCCAATATTTAGTGGAAAGCCTTCCCAGCAGAGTGGAGTGGAAGCTGTTAACCTTTATTTAACGAGGAAAGTCAGTCAAGAACAAATTCTTAGTTACAATGACAGCCTTCCAGGGAACAATGTGTTAACTGCTTTGTTCAGACCAACAGATTTTTACCTGGCGCAGCTCAGGGATTCAAGCCAGCAACCTTTCAGTTACTGGCCCAACACTCTAACCACTAGGCTAACTTGGCAGCTCTGGGTTTGATCCAGCAACACTTTTGGTTACTGGCCCAACGTGCTAACCACTAGGCTACCTGCCACCTCAGCAAAGAGGCGACCAACTCTATATTAATGTTCGACGAGCAGGTATCCACATACTTTTGGTCATGTAGTGTATGTCTGGGGTGCAATGTCCCCTGGTGGTCATTAAGTAGTATGGTAAAGCTGGGATATTAACTAACAACATTTTAGTCATTTAGCAGATGCTCTCATCCAGAGCGATTTACAGTAGCGAGTGCATATATTAATGGCGTTGCAAGCACCACTAATTGGGGACACAAAAAAATCTGAATTCATCATGAGGGTCTGCATACCCACAACCATACACAATGTAAAATACCTGGTGATTTCAGTACCATAAAAAAGGTTTTTACTTTTAAATTACCGTTTATATTTGTAGTTTTTCCCTCGCTCTACTTTTTTCATTCAACTTTTTCACCCCGTACGCTTTATCTGGACGTGGTTCGTCAGGACCTCCACCAGCCGAAGCTAAGTAGTAACATTAACATGACGCCTTGTAATTGCAGTCGCTGTACTCATAATATACAGGAGAACGATCGCCTTATGGCGAGGATAGCCGACCGAAACTTTCAACCGGTTCTCCCCATTAAGCAACGGGTCGGAGTCCGAGGCCGAGAATTCTCTGGTCTCTACTCCTCCTGTTACGGGATCTGAGACGCCGAAGCCTCCAACCATTAGCTCTGACAAATTGAAAAACCTAGTCATTGGGGACTCCATTACCCACAGTATTAGACTTAAAATGAATCATCCAGCGATCATACACTGTTTACCAGGGGGCAGGTCTACCGACGTTAAGGCTAATCTGAAGATGGTGCTGGCTAAAGCTAAAACTGGCGAGTGTAGAGAGTATAGAGATATTGTTATCCACGTCGGCACCAACGATGTTAGGATGAAACAGTCAGAGGTCACCAAGCGCAACATAGCTTCAGCGTGTAAATCAGCTAGAAAGATGTGTCGGCATTGAGTAATTGTCTCTGGCCCCCTCCCAGTTAGGGGGAGTGATGAGCTCTACAGCAGTCTCACAACTCAATCGCTGGTTGAAAACTGTTTTCTGCCCCTCCCAAAAGATAGAATTTGTAGATAATTGGCCCTCTTTCTGGGACTCACCCACAACAGGACCAAGTCTGGCCTGTTGAGGAGTGACAGATTCCATCCTAGCTGGAGGGGTGCTCTCATCTTATCTACGAACATAGACAGGGCTCTAATTCCTCTAGCTCCACATTGAGATAGGGTGCAGGCCAGGCAGCAGGCTGTTAGCCAGCCCGCCAGCTTAGTGGAGCCTGCCACTAGTACAGTCAGTGTAGTCAGCTCAGCTATCCCCATTGAGACTGTGTCTGTGGCTCGATCTAGGTTGGACAAAACTAAACATGCCGGTGTTCGCCTTAGCAATCTCACTGGAATAAACTTCAGTTAGTTAGTTGAACCAAAAAATCTGATCATATTACTCCAGTGCTAGCTTCTCTACACTGGCTTCCTGTTAAGGCTAGAGCTGATTTCAAGGTTTTACTGTTGACCTACAAAGCATTACATGGGCTTGCTCCTACCTATCTTTCCAATTTGGTCCTGCCGTACATATCTACACGTATGCTGCGGTCACAAGACGCAGGCCTCCTTACTGTCCCTAGAATTTCTAAGCAAACAGCTGAAGGCAGGGCTTTCTCCTATTGAGCTCAATTTTTATGGAATGGTCTGCCTATCCATGTGAGAGACGCAGACTCGGTCTCAACCTTTGTCTTTAGTGATGACCCATCTCTTCAGTAGGTCCTATGATTGAGTGTAGTCTGGCCCAGGAGTGTGAAGGTGAACGGAAAGGCACTGGAGCAACGAATTGCCCTTGCTGTCTCTGCCTGGCCGGTTCCCCTCTCTCCACTGGGATTCTCTGCCTCAAACCCTATTACAGGGGCTGAGTCACTGGCTTACTGGTGCTCTTCCATTCTGTCCCTAGGAGGGGTGCGTCACTTGAATGGGTTGTCCGGGTTGGCGCCCCCCCTGGGTTGTGCCGTGGAGGAGATCTTCGTGGGCTATACTCAGCCTTGTCTCAGGAAGGTAATATGGTGGTTGAAGATATCCCTCTAGTGGTGTGGGGGCTGTGCTTTGGCAAAGTGGGTGGGGTTATATCCTGCCTGTTTGGCCCTGTCCGGGGGTATTGTCGGACGGGGCCACAGTGTCTCTCGACCCCTCCTGTCTCAGCTTCCAGTACTTATGCTGCAATAGTTTGTGTCGGGGGGCTAGGGTCAGTCTGTTATATCTGGAGAATTTCTTCTGTCTTATCCGGTGGCCTGTGTCAGGATTTACCTAGGGGTCATGATTGGGGTTGTACAAATGTTTGGTGTATTAGAATAATTGATTATGCTTATGTTATATTAATAGAAGGGGAGGGGTTATAAGACCCTCCCTCCTTACATTTATAGGGTCATAGACTACAGATTAACAATACAAATTCATTGTAGAGGTTTAGTATTCCACAATTGTTTTTAGTTCTCTCTATTTCATTATGAAGAGGCCCCTCTGAGTAATGTGTGACTGTGAAGAAGGAGCTCTGCAGTGGAGTAGAGGAGATAAGGATAGTCAAACATTCCACAAGAAATCAGCTTTGGGGAGTGGACGTTTACTGCTAAGTTTAACATAACACTAAAAGCCATTGTTTATACAGGGTTTTGGTCTCAGGAGTAAAAAGTTAATGACTAGTTAGTGACATCACTAAGGCGGGACTTCGGTTTAATAAAACAACTTGAGACCTTTTGTTTGATGCAGAACTTACATGCGTGCTATGTTCCTGTTTGTCAACTTCTGTCTGCAATTGCATTAATAAAGGTTTTTGAATGATTTAATTAAAGATATTGTCATAATGCTAATTTCACCAATGAACCAATGATTGACAAAAAAGGACGTAAGGTAAGTACACCCTAACACCTGTGTGAATTTAAGTATGCTCTCTCTAATTCTCTCTTTCTCTCTTTCATAGGACCTGAGCCCTAGGACCATGCCTCAGGACTACCTGGCCTGATGACTCCTTGCTGTCCCCAGTCCACCTGGTCATGCTGCTGCTCCAGTTTCAACTCTTCTGCCTGCGGCTATGGAACCCTGACCAGTTCACCGGACGTGCTACCTGTCCCAGACCTGCTGTTTTCAACTCTCTAGAGACAGCAGGAGCGGTAGAGATACTCTGAATGATCAGCTATGAAAAGCCAACTG
Source organism: Salvelinus alpinus (assembly GCF_045679555.1). Taxonomy (NCBI): domain Eukaryota; kingdom Metazoa; phylum Chordata; class Actinopteri; order Salmoniformes; family Salmonidae; genus Salvelinus; species Salvelinus alpinus. Next base: position 58,610,500 of record NC_092092.1, read on the forward strand.
ACATTTACTCCTGAGGTGCTGACCAGTTGCACCCTCTACAACCACTGTAATTATTATTATTTGACCCTGCTGGTCATCTATGAACATTTGAACATCTTGGCCATGTTCTGTTATAATCTCTACCCGGCACAGCCAGAAGAGAACTTGCCACCCCTCATACCCTGGTTCCTCCCTAGGGAGTTTTTGCCTAGCCACCGTGCTTCTACACCTGCATTGCTTGCTGTTTGGGGTTTTAGGCTGGGTTTCTGTACAGCACTTTGTGACATCAGCTGATCTAAGAAGGGCTTTATAAATACATTTGATTGATTGATTGTTCAGGGGCAGAACAACAGATGTTTACCTTGTCAGCTAGGGGATTCGATCTAGCAACCTTTCAGTTACTGGCCCAAGGCTCTAACCACTAGGCTACCTGCCACCTTAGCAAGAAAGCATCCCAGTAATTGTTCTGAAACATTGTCTTTTCCAATGAGCACTGCAGAACAGAGCTGACCATTGACACCAAAGACAGATACCAAAGATACATATTGATCTAAAACCAATCCTTATCTTTACATACTGTATACACAGAAACACTTTATGCCTCTAAATGGAATAAACATGGACATTCTCATATTACAGCTAAACAGCTAAAAACATCTATGTTTACTTATGTTTTTATTTTACACAGGATGTTGACTGTACATGCATTTCACAACACAATAGCTGTGTCCCCTCAGTCTAAAATGGATTAATGTCCTTGTCAGTCTCTTGACTTGAAAGGTGAAACTATGGTACTTGGTGAATACCTATCCAATCCTTTCATTTACTAGTGGTCATGAAGGAGAGGAGAGAAGGAAAGGAAGCCATTATGAGGATTGGAACACAGCCATTCAGGAACCACAGGTGAAATCAACACAGTGGGTGTGTCTAACAGGCCATGAGGACCCAAGTGTCTAGGACTCTATTCATTCAAGCCAATCGTGCCCTCTTCAAGACTTTCTTGCTGTGTTTGGACCATTATAGTTTGTTGGTGATGTGGACAGCAAGGAACTTGAAGCTCTCAACCTACTCTGTCCTCCTTTTCTTGTAGTCCACGACCATCTCCTTTGTCTTGCTCACGTTGAGGAAGAGATTGTTGTCCTGGCACCACACTGTCGGTATCAGACCTGCCACCGTTGTGTCATCAGCAAACTTAATGATGGTGTTGGAGTCGTGCTTGGCCACGCAGTCGTGGGTAAACAGGGAGTACAGGAGAGGACTAAGCACGCACCCCTGAGAGACCCAGTGTTGAAGATCATTGTGGCAGATGTGTTGTTGCCTACCCATACCACCTTGGGGCGGCCCGTCAGGAAGTCCAGCATCCAGTTGCAGAGGGAGGTGTTGTCCCAGGGTCCTTAGCTTAGTGATGAGCTTTTTGGGCACTATGGTGTTGAATGCTGAGCTGTAGTCAATCAACAGCATTCTCACATAGGTGTTGCTTTTGTCCAGGTGTGAAAGGGCAGTGTGGCTTGCGATTGAGATTGCGTCATCTGTGGATCTGTTGGGGCGGTATGTGAATTGGAGTGGGTCTAGGGTTTCTGGGATGATGGTGTTGATGTGAGCCATGACCAGCCTTTCAAAGCACTGCAGGGCTACAGACGTGAGTGTTACGGGGCGGTAGTAATTTAGGCTGGTTACTTCGCTTTCTTGGGCACAGTGACTATGGTGGTCTGCTTGAAACATGTAGGTATTACCCACTCGGTCAGGGAAAGGTTGAAAATGTCAGTGAAGACACTTGCCAGTTGGTCAGCGTATACATTGAGTACATGTCCTGAAAATCCGTCTGGCCCCACGGCCTGTTTAAAGAATGTTGACCTGTTTAAAGGTCTTCCTCACATTGGCTACGGAGAGCGTGATCACACAGTCGGCTGGAACAACTGGTGCTCTCGTGCATGCTTCAGTGATGCTTGCCTCGAAGCGAGCATAAAAGGCATTTAGCCCGTCTGGTAGGCTTGCGTCACTGGGCAGCTTGTGGCTGGGTTTCCCTTTAAAGTCCGTAATAGTCTGCAAGCACTGCCACATCCAACGAGCGTCAGAGCCAGTGCAGTAGGATGTAGGTAGTTATATGATCACACTGGAAATAGATAATGTGTTGTATTACTTGTGAGGCACAGCTAAGTGAGCATAATAATATGTTTTTATATTTTTTTTACTGGACTGATGGCCTGCATCTGATGGTCAGTCTGAGGGGGGACAGCGGTGAGGCTGCCTCTCACCCGACTCACCGTCCCTCTTCCCTCCACTGAGAAAAGGGGACACAGTCTTCCAGTTGATGGCGCAACTCAAGTTGCACTGCATTATTTCTGTTTCATGCACCAATTCATGTTTTTACTCCTATGACCAGAGAAAGTGAAATATTCCTTGATATTAAAAAAGACAAGCCACTAATACTTTGCTATACTCATTCATTGCAGCTGCAGTGCTGGTTCTAGCGTGTGGAAGTAGGGAGAACGCGAATGTTATGGCTTATAAAGGTGTTGAACAAAGTGTTGACAGTGCTGAATAACAACTTAAACATGAACTTACACATAAAAACAGCAGCTCTTTGCTGTATCTGTTGAGTCTCTCGTCATGGTTTTAAACGTTTTTAAATCTTACAGTATCAACTTACCTGTGCGTTCAAGGCTTTTTACAGTTTATTGCTCGAGGAAACTGTTCAGACACTGTGATCTAAGCTATCTGATTGGCCTTTAGGTGCAATTGATTTGTTCTCTGGGCCTGCCGGGTAGGTGGAGTTCTTCCTTCAGACACATGAAATGGTTCAAAATGGGAACACTTTTCCTTTCCAGTGCTAGGGCTGGTGAATCAAAGGCACCTACTGCCAACAGCGCGAAATGGATAAAAAAAATAGGAATGCAAGGCTTTATTGTTGTTTTTTTACAGAAATGTTTGGTGATCGACTAGGAATGCCTTGGAGATTGAACAGCGATCAACTGTTTGGTAACCGCTGGTGTAATTGAATAATTGTCAACCTAAAATATTGTCATATAATTATAAGTACAGTTTATACGGGTTTTATATACATTTTCTGTATAGATAGCTTTTAAAATATACAGTTGAAGTCAGAAGTTTACATACACTTAGGTTGGAGTCATTAAAACTCATTTTTCAACCACTCCACAAATTTCTTGTTAACAAACTATAGTTTTGGCAAGTCGGTTAGGACATCTACTTTGTGCATGACACAAGTAATTTTTCCAACAATTGTTTACAGACAGATCATTTCACTTATAATTCACTGTATCACAATTCCAGTGGGTCAGAAGTTTACATACACTAAGTTGAATGTGCCTTTAAACAGCTTGGAAAATTCCAGAAAATGATGTCATGGCTTTAGAAATTGTAGACCTCCACAAGTCTGGTTCATCCTTGAGAGCAATTTCCAAACGCCTGAAAGTACCACGTTCATCTGTGCAAACAATAGTACGCAAGTATAAACACCATGGGACCACGCAGCCGTCATACCGCTCAGAAAGGAGAGGCGTTCTGTCTCCTAGAGATGAACGTACTTTGGTGCGAAAAGTGCAAATCAATCCCAGAACAGCAGCAAAGGACCTTGTGAAGATGCTGGAGGAAACAGGTACAAAATTATCTAAATCCACAGTAAAACGAGTCCTAAATCGACATAACCTGAAAGGCCGCTCAGCAAGGAAGAAGCCACTGCTCCAAAACCGCCATAAAAAAGCCAGACTACGGTTCGCAACTGCACATGGGGACAAGGATCATACTTTTTTGAGAAATGTCCTCTGGTCTGAAGAAACAAAAATAGGACTATTTGGCCATAATGACCATCGTTATGTTTGGAGGTAAAAGGGGGAGGCTTGCAAGCCAAAGAACACCATCCCAACCGTGAAGCACGGGGGTGGCAGCATCATGTTGTGGGGGTGCTTTGCTGTAAGAGGGACTGATGCACTTCACAAAATAGATGGCATCATGAGGGAGGAAAATTATGTGTCTATATTGAAGCAACATCTCAAGACATCAGTCAGGAAGTTAAAGCTTGGTCGCAAATGGGTCTTCCAAATGGACAATGACCCCAAGCATACTTCCAAAGTTGTGCCAAAATGGCTTAAGGACAACAAAGTCAAGGTATTGGAGTGGCCATCGCAAAGCCCTGACCTCAATCCTATAGAACATTTGTGGGCAGAACTGAAAAAGTGTGTGCGAGCAAGGAGGCC